>NW_028244595.1:0-337981 GCF_964263255.1 Lissotriton vulgaris
GGAGGCTGGAAATTTGAGTTGGGCAACACTCCCCAGGATTTTAAATTCATTTCATGTTCTCCCTAGTTCCCATTGCTTATCGAAGGTGGCTCGTGCTAGGTCAGATCTTATTTCAAATGAAAAATCTTTCCCCCTAAGTGATTTGGCTTTTAATGCGATAGTCCAAAAATTTGAATTGCTTATTTATTTCGGAGTTTTATATAGCGCTAGCCAGACCTGAAGGTATCAACACTTAGTAGAGGAGAACACATATTATAGCAGTAGTAAACAAACAAGTATTATAGCGGTGGTCACACAAAAAGCCTCAAGGTGCAGAGGGAGACTTTGCACATTGTATGATGCTGGAAACCGGGAAGTTGCATAGTCTACTAATGGAGAGCACAGTATTTCAAGCTGTGCATCCTTCCGAATTGGGAATGGTGGGAAGGAATCCGGCTAGGCGTCAGGTAGAGGACTTAGCTTCATAGTGTCATTTTGCCAAAGTGTGCACGCTCATGTGTTTTAGTGGCACTCTATCCATTAGAGAGAGTGCTCTTGAGGAAGAGGTCTTTGAGCTGCCTTTTGAACTCTGGAAAGGAAGGGTTGGTCATGATATGAACTGGGATGGAGTTCCAGATTTTGGGCGCATTTCCAGGGAAGGATCGTGCTGCGGTTTTTTGTTTGCGGAATTTCGGCGGTATGAAGGGTAGAGTGTTTGAACTCCTGAGGTTCCTTGACTGACCGGCCTTCGTGAGTTTCAAAGTCAGGTGTGCGGGTTTCCCTGTGTGAAGGGCTTTGTCTGTGAGGCAGGCAGTTCTGATATTGGCAAGCATTTCAACTGGGAGCCATTTCAACTCTCTGAGTGCAGGCGAGATGTGGTCATATTTTTTTACTCCAGTGACCATTCTTGCGGCTGCATTCAGGGTTGATCGGAGGGGAGTTAGGTGTGGTTTTACTGTGCCTGTGAGGGTTGCATTTCCATAATCCAATCTGAAAAGTACCATGGATTGTGTCGCTTGTTTGAGGTTGTTGTTCTGGAGGAAGAGTTTTATCTTGCTTAGTAGTTTTAGGTTGAGAAAGGCACTCTTTGCTGTGTTCTTGATGTGTTTAACCATGCTTAGTTTGGGGTCCAAGGTGATTCCCAGTGATTTGACGGAGTCGGCCAGTTAGAGATTGTCGTTGAGAACCTCAATTGCTTTTAGCCATTCTGTGACTTGGGGGTTTTCCGTTTTGTTAGAAATGAGGATTTCCATTTTGTCTTGATTCAATTTCAAGTGTTTTGATGAGAGCCAGTGTTGGACTTCTCTGAGAATGTCGTTGAGTCTTTGGATGTCTTCAATGAAGGAGATTTCGAGATAGATCTGGGTGTCGTCCACATAGAGGTGGAGGGGCATGGTCTGGCCACGAAGGATGATGGCCGCCTGAAAGTGAAGCTCTGCTTCGGGACGGGCCCTTGACGGAGACAGTGTGCTTCATTTCCCAGCCAGGACCATCTCTGTCATGGATACGTCATTCTGCTGCAGTCCTCCTACTTGTGGCTGACTTTCGGCCCGCAATAACACTTTTTAGGGTTAATTCTGACAGGAAGTATTTTCCAGTCCGGCAAGCGTCACCTGGGCCTGTCACTGTCACAAAGCCTCGGATCTCGCGTAACCGGAGCGCCCCCCTCTGCTGCATTCCTGAGCAGGCTGCCTCACCACAAAGTGAGGAAACTGGCTTCTTTCATTTGATATCTTGTTTAACTTTGTCCTGGTAAGATATTTCTTCACCGCATTCATGTGTGACTCAGCTTCTCAACTATTGACCCTCTACAAAGGCAATTTACTTTGAAATGGATTATATTTCCTTCAACCCATTTCAACCTTTGGAGTTCAGCTTTTACTGCAGTATCTCACACGTTGCCTTTCTGTGCTCCAGCTCACATCTGCTCTGTCACAGTTTCACATTTTAATTCTTTTGAAAACAACTTTCCAGCTCTCCTTTGGCAATAATTTTGTGGGAATGATAAAGTATGGACTTTTTTAAACCAGTAATCATTTTATATATATTTGTGACACATTTTCAGAACGCAGAAGGAATGCTATTATTTATTAGAGGGGACACCACACTATTTTTACCACAGTTTCTATGCCACCTAATGCAGCAAAATGTTTTTCTACCTTTGAAATATTCTCTGTGAGGAAATTCAGTGACGCAGTATATTTTTTCCCGCTTAATGCTCTCAACGTTCGGTCGGTCTTATACTGCGCCGCATAAAATTCACAACAGTCTTTTAAACTAACTGTGGTAGTCTTTTTTCATCCCTATTTTCCAAGTTTATTTAATCTGTGCAGTTTATTGAAGGAAAGCATTTTCAGATGTCTAACAACAAAAGCGGCAACAAAAATTCCTAACTGTCTTCTTTTCTTGACACGCGCAAACAGTCGCGTAATATGTCCGCTAAAGGTTCACCTCCATCACCACCTAGCCCACCTCCAGTCACTTCCACAGCTGAGACAGGGGCAACTATGAATCGCATATTACAGGAAATTTTATCCATTAGCTGCCGCTTGACGGAGATGGACATTACCATTTCTTCCCTTAGATCTGAAATCAAGTCCATCAGAGCGGATATAGCGCTTTTCCATCAAAAAACAGAAGGGCTGGAGCGTTGATTGAAGGTAGCAGAGACTAAGCTTGACCTAATACAAAACAGTGATCAAGACCTACTAGTTATACGTAGTAAGCTTGTTGACTTGGAAGATCGCAATAGAAGAGACAATATTCGCTTTTTCGGATTTCCAGAGAAAATTGAAAGCCAGAATGCTCAATTATTCCTATGTGACCTTCTTCCCAAGCTACTTGGTATCACTTTTGACCAACCATTATAAATTCAACGTGCTCACCGCATTGGTCCAATACGTAAACCTCCAAATTCTCGACCAAGACCCTTATTTGCTTGTTTTTTGCGACATGAGAAAGTCAGGCAGATACTAATGCTGGCACGCACGCAGAGATCCTACATCTATGATGGTCATCAAATACAAATGGCAGCAGACTTCTCGAGGGAGACCAATAACAGAAGAAAGTTATTTTTGTCAATGAGGCCACAATTGCAGAAGTTAGACATTAAGTATGGTTTGTTCGATCCTGAGCGTTTTCGCATTACTAAAAATGGTGAGTCCAGAGACTTCTACAACCCTGAGGATTTACAACATTTTCTTGACAACCTATCGATCCAGGATATGGATGTACAGCATGTTTCTCATGATCAACATTGTGATCAATCTGCACAATCTCAACAGTCAACCGACAACAGGCTTTGCAACATTGGTGAAGTTCGCTATAGAGGTAGAGACTTGGGTCGCCCTTTTCGTGCACGCGGGGATCAAACATCTACTTTGCAACCTACGGTCACTTCGGCGCATGAACAACATAGAGATAAATCTCGATCTCCCTTGAAATCCACATCAGATGGTCAATAGACTTAGATGACACATGTTATCCCCATAGTTGTATTTTCTGTAAATACTCTATTTTATCAGGTCCATTAGCTTATGGAGCTGAGCTAATACTCAACTCTTGTGTTCCACCTGTAACTTATTTTTCAATCGGGGTGACCAAACATGGGTATCACTACTTATTATAGGTGCTTCTAATAAAATGTTGTTTAATATTTGGTTTTATAATTATATTTAATATATATCTCTTTTGAGCTCTTTTGACAGAGGACTCTTATTCCCAATTATATACTGTGTTGCTCATTTGTTATGTCACATGATGCATGTTTTGATTAGGAGGTATATTGATCTTTTATGAATAGGTTCTTTATTCATTTATACGCTTCTGATACCTCTTCTTAGGCAATATTAATACTCCTTTATATAGTTGTTCATTTTAAATGCATGTATTTATTATAAGTATGTAACGTGAATTATATTTGTGAATGATAACTTTAACTGTTCACCACACCTTTTCGATTACTCTCATTATTTATACTTTGTTATGCATGAATTTTCCCTTTTAATACATGTCCACATATGCATTTAGGCCTTAGGAGGAGTTTTCTTCTCTCTTTGGTTTTCTGGTTTATTGTCCTGGCTAGTACTTATATCAATATTCCACTCTCCTGAGGGGGTTTGTACCAGTGAGCCCAGACCCGCAGTTAGCAGTCCAAAGTGAAAAAGTGTAGGCTGTAGACCTACGCAAATCTTGATTTTCCTTTCTATTTCTCACAAGGTATAGTTATTCTGATTGTATAATATTGTTGAGTCTCCTTTCTCTATTTCTATGTAGCTTTTCCTTTTTCTTTTCTTACATCTTCCTTTTTTTTCTTTCTTTTTTCTTCTTGCATTTCTCACTTATGAGTTTTGATACTGCACCCTCTTTGGTTTCTTCATAGCCAGAGTAGACACCCTCTCACCCTGTCCTATTCCCTTTCCTTTTCTCAACCTCTTCTTATTGTTTGTTTATCGTATTAACTAATAATATCTTTTGAATATATCCCATCATGACTAACACTCATCCTCTATCTGTCATTACATGGAATGTGCATGGTCTCACCCATTACATTAAAAGGAAGAAAGTCCTTCCTTATTTGCAGTCCAAGCATGTGGACATAGCCTTATTGCAAGAAACACATCTTGATGAGATTGAATCTAACAAACTCAGTAGAGATTGGGTTGGGAAGGTCATTCATAGCAGCATTACAAAAAATGACTCTACCACTGCTAATCCCATCCATAAATGTGGAGTGGCAATTCTTATTCGGAGATCTCTTCCAATTACGTTTTCCAAGACATGGTCAGACCCTGATGGTCGATATGCATTTGCTAAATTACGTATCGGGAATTCTTCAATCTGTCTTGGATCTATTTACGCTCCGATCGGCACTAAAAAATCCCTTTTCCTTAAATTGAATCGTCTTCTTATAGAGATAAATGCCTCACAATATCTTATTGGTGGGGACTGGAATTTGGTACAAGATCCCATCTTAGACGAAACGGGTCAGTTTGACAGGGTTAATGCACCAGATAGGGCCATTTTAAAAGGTTTGCTCTCAGATAATGGTTTGGTGGACCACTGGCGTCTCAGCCATCCACAAGAAAAAGAATATACGTTCTTTTCCTCCTTACATGGCACATTTTCCCGTTTAGATTATTTTCTTTTATCACACAAAGCGGTTCAACTGGTCACAGATTCCAAAATTCTGGAAGTAGGATTATCTGACCATTCTCCTGTTCTTTTATCTCTAGATTTAGGTTTATCTAAACCGGGACGTAAACCATAGCGTATGAGCATACAGAAATATAGGACACCCGGGGTAAGCCTCAGTTGCATTCCCACCTGCCAGATTATCTCTCTATTAATCAGGATTCTGTTACGTCTAGAAGAACAATATGGGCAGCAGCAAAAGCCACCATTAGAGGAAATTTAATGCGGGATGCTGCTCTCATTAATAAGAACAATATTGCAAAACAAGCAGAATTAGAACAGGACATTCAGCATTATTCTCAATTATATATATCAGACCCTAATTTACAAAATCGCAAATCATTAGAGCAGGCACGCAAGTCCCTTAGTGGTCTCTTTATATCTAAGGCTGAATATGCTTTGCAAAGAATGAAAGGAAGACATTATGAACAAGGAGAAAAGGCTGGCTGATTATTAGCTGCACAATTACATCAGAGAGAAGCTGCTATGGCTATTCCTGCTATTCGATCGGTTCAAGGTGATATACTCACCAGGCCTCAGGAAATAGTTAATGAATTTGCCTCTTTTTACCAATCTCTTTACACTCCAAATAATCAACTTGACTTACATAAGATGTCATCTTTTCTACAAGTGTTGAATCTCCCGCGGCTCTCTGATGATGGCAGAGTCTTGACTGAGGGTAATACCACAAGAGATGAAAGTTCTACAGCTATTGCTGCTCTGCCTTACCATAAAGCCTCTGTTGAGGACGGTTTTCCCGCTGAATTTTATAGATGGGCTGGTCAGAATGTGATTGATACCTTGCATACTGCTTTTCTTGAAGCTGATGAAGAATCATCACTGGGGCCTCTTTCTAATAAGGCAATTATTGCTGTTTTACCCAAACCGGGCAAAGATCCTTTTTCATGTGGTAGTCAAGTCAAAAAAATGTATTTGTTTCGGTACTCGATTGAGGACCACAAAATAAAATATATACAATATACATTCACATTTAATACATTTTTAGTGAAATTTTCAAAAACTTAAAAATTTTATAGCAAACATATTCGTTTGGGGGATTTTTACAAATTAATAAAAAGTCCTTTGAGTTTACGATCCTACATGATCGATAAATGGGTATAAGACATAATAACCTTGCTTTCACAATTACTGTATTAGGACATATAAAAAGAAGATGTTCCAAATTCTGACTGCCCCCCTGACAAAAGGAACATAAAGCTGTCTTTTCTGGTCTCCAGGTAGAGGTAAAAGTTAGTACAGGAAGGATTCCTAGACGCAGCATCATAATTGCGCGTCTTGCACCATGTATGAGGGTATAGTCTAGATATGGTAGGTATTGCTTATATTCATGGGAGTCTGCATAGGTTTTATACAAGGATAAACTAACACAATGTGAATGGTCAGTGTCGTAGCTCAATTTAGGGGTGAATTTTTTTAAAAATAGTTTGAGTTGGGCTGGAGACCATGTAGACAATATTTCTACATTAATTTTAGCAAGCTGAAGAGCCTCTCGCAAATTTTTTAAAAAAGTGAGATTGGTGGAACCGATGTTAAATGTCTCGATTTTTAGTAAACTTCGGAGAGTGCCTTCCTTAGAGTGGAGAAGATTATAGGCCCACCTTATGATACTAGCTACAGCCGTAGCGTAGGCACTCGTGATGTTGCATTCCAGTCTCAACACCTGTACTGGAGTAGATGTAGAGAACTTCAGTAAGTTTTTTAGTATTTTACCTTCAATTAAGTTCATATATGTCCATTGATAAATAGGAATGTATTCCGAAGCATATGAGACAACTGGCGGAATCTTCGCTCGATAAACTTGAATCAGTGCCGAAAAGTGCCTATGTCCAGTAGCAGAATATAGGCGGGACAATGCCCCAGCATGTAGGTCACTTTTCCTTTTTAAATGATCAATTTGACTCTTGTTACTCATATTTTGCGAAAAAATTCTGCCCAAGTAAGTATATTCCTTTACCTGCTCTACTTTCTCCCCTCCCAACTTCCATTCATATCTCACCCTTTTCTTTTGGTTAGAGAAAGCAACCACTTTGGTCTTACTAATGTTTGGAATTAGGAAATTTTTCTTGGAGTACTGATGTAAAGTGTCTAGAAGATTTTGAAGTCCAAATGGTGTTAGATCGAACAGGACAATGTCGTCCGCATACAGCAGGGAATGAATATACTCGTTGGCTATCTTTGGCGACGTACTTAAACATTGTTGTAAGTTACTTGGTAAATCACTTAAGTACAAAGAAAATAATATTGGAGCCAAGAGGCACCCTTGTTTTAAACCATTTGATGTGAAAATTACCCTTGATAGACCTTTATCACTCCCCATTTGAATACGGCACCAAGTGTCGCTGTGAAGATTCACTATTAAGAGCAGTAGCTGTTCTGGTATGCCCATTTTTCTCAGTTTTGACCACAGGGTCGGTCTGTCTACTCGATCGAAGGCCGTCGAGTAGTCTATGAACGCTGCATAGATGGTTTGCTTTTTCCCTGATACATATTTGTCCAGAATTGTTTGAAGGATAGCTACATTGTCAGTCACTGCATGGTTTGGACGAAATCCAGACTGAAACATAGGGATTAAACCCAGGGAAAATGCCCAAGTTTTTAACCGGTCCAATATTTCTGCAGCGAAGATCTTGCCGACAGCATCCATGAGGGCGATTTGCCTATAGTTTCCCGGAATGCTTCTTTTTCCTTTTTTGTAGATCGGGATGATTATACTCCCCTTCCAGGAGGTTGGCATTTTGCCACTATCGATTATATAATTAAATAGTGGCGAAAGTAGCCGTCCCCATTCTTTGTGGTCAGTTTGGTATGCCTTGATAGGTATCTGATCGGGTCCCGATGCGCCAGTACTTTTTGCCCATCTTATGATCTTAGAGACAGACACGGCCGACGTTTTATTAATTTTTTCGTCACTCTTTCCCGGACCTTGTACTTCAGCTTCGCCATTATTAATCAACCTGTTTGGACTATAAAGCTCTCGGAGGTAAATTTCCCAATCCTCTTCTGTAACAGGAGTTGATTCTAACTTTTTCTTGGTTCCAGTCATTATTGCAATCAGGGCCCAATATTTGCGCTGGTTTTTTTGTTTGGCAGCTTCTTGGATTT
Organism: Lissotriton vulgaris; assembly: GCF_964263255.1. Lineage (NCBI taxonomy): Eukaryota > Metazoa > Chordata > Amphibia > Caudata > Salamandridae > Lissotriton > Lissotriton vulgaris. The sequence goes on from NW_028244595.1 coordinate 8,296, forward strand.
CAATCCAATTGGTGTCCTGCTTCATTTTTTTCTGTTTAGTTTTTTCTCGTCTTATTTGATTTTTTAATCTATTAATTTTCTTTTTATTTGTAGATGAGAAGTTCAAAAACTGGGCACGTATCAGCCTGTTGATTTGTTTTACAACTGGTTTGTTTGAATTTTTATGATTACTACTTCGTTTACTTTTCCTTAATTTTGTTTGATCTAACTTACTTTGTAGTACATATTTCAGCTTATTTAATATGCAGTCAAAGTTCTTTATAAGATCGGCTGAATATGTAGTAGTCAACAAATTCGTTTGAGAGACCAATAGCCTCACATGGTCCAAGTTTTCTGACCCCCAGTAAATACGGCCCCTCGTTGCATTTACTTCCAGTGTAGTTTGATGAAATATCGGCTGATACTGGAAAGTAGCTTGTAGAATCCATTCAGTTGATAGACATAGAATAGCATGGTCACTTTCCTCATTGAATGTGATTGATAGTTGACTCATTCGATCTTTTTCGCCGATCCCACATATGAAATAGTCAAGGATAGAGGGAGCTCCATTACCCTGCCTCGTATACGATGCTGGTTTATCGCCATGTATATTACCATTTAAAATAGTCCCGTTTATTCTTGGGAGAAATGATAATAATGCGCGACCTCTCCTATCAGATTTCATTCCTTTTGGGAGTACGGGGAGTGATGTTTCCAAGGATTCTTCATTTAAGAGGAGAGCCCATTTCTTTATTTCGCAGTTAGACATTTTTGCATTCATATCTCCCATTATAATATAAGGCAAGTTGGGTTGATCTTCAATGATTTGAGAGATGGTCTCCATTAGGTGTTCAAACAACAGATCGCAGTTACTAATGGGAGGCGCATAGATGTTGAAGAGTAGTAAAAAAGTGGGTGATATTTGGGATTTAAGAGATACCTTTAAACATTGTAAATTATCCGTCTTTGTATTAATTATTTCTTGTGACCAAGAATAATCTTCTTTTAATAAGATTGCTAAACCGCCTTTGGCATGGCCCCTTCTAGAACTTTTTGCCAGGGTTTCAAATACATAGTATCCTTTTTGAATAAAAGGTTTAGTATTCCATGTTTCCTGTAAACCAATAATGTCAGGGAGGATTTCTGTTACATACTTCATTTTATTGTCCATCTTCCCAGCCAAGTTCCAGGACAGTAGCGTCATACCTTTGCTAAACTTGATTTTTTTGAGGTTTAACAATTTTTTTACTGTTTAGGGTTTCTGATAACCATGCCCAAGATTTTGTCGTATTCTCATTATCGGTAGGTCTTAATTCCCTGGACCATACTGACCTCTCTCCTTCCTTTACTTGTATTTTTAGCGAGTCTTTTCTTGTAGGATTTGAAGCTGTTTCTCCCCAGAGTGTACTATTAATTTCATTCCTTCGGTTATTTTGTCCCAAGTTACCTTTGTTTAAATTGTTGGTAGGTATGGGCTCTACTATGGAAATAACATCATAACCATTTTTATGAAGGATTTTCTTCTCCCTGAGTATGATTCCAGGTAGAACTGGCGAAAAAAAGGAGACTTGTGCTAGTTTCTTATTCTCATTATTAGGAAAGAGAACTAAATCGATTTCGTTACTTGTCAGTGAGGTCAGTGATGGCATTTCTTGTAAAAGGTTCAATATTCTACCGCGGTTAAGTGGCATCTTGTCAGTAGGGAACAGTTCCTCAATGATTAAGTGTTTGGATATAATTCCTTCCCATGGTTGCGTAATAATAATATTCGCTTCTTCAGCAGCCTTAGTGTTTTGATCTGTTGTTTTATATTCTACCACTGGACAGAATTCTTCAGCTTTTGGGTTCAAATGTGTTAACAGCGGAGATTTTTGAATTTCTGAAGAATTCATCAAGATTTTGGGAGTGAATTTTTGAAATTTCAGTTTATTTCCTTTTTTCCTTTGTATTCTCCTTAGTGGTTTTCTCTTCTTCCCCCTAGCATTTTCCTTCTCATTTCTTTTTTCAGATTGATCTTGTTGACTATTTTTCTGTTCAACGGTAACGCCCAATGGCTCTGCTTTGTTATCCATAATACCCTGGTCCTGCTTGTTATTAGACTCTTTGTACGAAAAAATAGAAAAATGCTTGTTAGTGTTTCCAGTAATGGATTCCGATTCTTCTTTAAACAATTTTTTTAGAGAATATGTGATAAGAGGTTTGTTCTTCTTTCTTAACTCCTTTGTTTTAGTCACAGTTTTAGCTATGTTGTTTGTTTGTGTACTAGCTTCTCGCGGTTTTGAAGTTGTATTAACGTTATTTTGAGAGTCTTCATCTTTTAATGTTTCAAGTGAATCAGATTTTTTTGATATGTAATTATTTTGAATTCCTTTCTTTTTTTCCTCAACTAGGTATTTCAGTATTCCTATTTGCACGTCCAAAGTGTCATCGGAATTAGCAAGAATTTGGCCAAGATGAGTGAGCACTGATTCCAGAATTTCTTGCAATGTAAAAAGCGCCTTTGAGAGAGGAGAAGTGATATTTCCAAAGGTTAAGTGTGAAAAAATTGGATCAGTAAAGTTGGCCTGGTTAGGGTATAGCATAGGGGATTTTTCCGGTGAGCTGGTTAAAGGATGTATTTGACTCAATGTTATTTCAGATTTTTCTTGTTCTTGCTTCGTATTCATACTCGTAAACACATCAGAGGGTAGCTCATAATCCTGTTTACTTATTGGAGTTGTGGGGGTTATTTGGGCCGTTTCCACAGGAATATTTTGATCTTTCCCTGTGAAAGAAATAATTTCCAAGTTACTTTCTGATTTTGTGCGTCCTCGATAGTCAGTACTCTGGACGAAGAGAGGTAAAGAATCGTATTTTTCCTTATTTATAGGTGACTCTAATTTATTTTGATTTTCAATTGAAAGTGAAGATACAGTTTTTCTCTTCGAAAGGGTGGAAAAGTACGTATTTATAGCTGGAGTACTTGAAATTTGGCCAGGTTTCAATGAGTTGGCAGCCGTCTTTCTAACAGCGGTTTCAGTCCCCATACGCTTCAAATAAATTGTTCGTGAGCGGAGTTTTTTTATAGCCCTCATATTTGGGATCAGAGGTCAAAATGACAATATATTGGCCGCAGTTGATTTTATCTGATTGATAGGATCTATATTTCTGATGTGTAATAGAAGAGATTCTATCAAGAATTTAGAGGTGATCATATATTAGTTACGAAGTATAGATTTGGTAGTACCTCTGTAGCCAAGCGTAAATGGGGTGGCCCGTCCCGTCCTCGGTCGTCCCGGACGGCCACAGACGGCCCGCCCTTTGCCCGGGCTTCGCCCCGAGCTGCGTCCCGCGTCGCGGTAGGTCTGAGGCCAGCAAAGAAGGAGGAGGTTGGGGGCGTGGCCGCCGGGGGAAGAGGCAGCAGCTGTGTGCAGCTGAGGCTGCTGGACCTCGCAGTCCCCCGGTAGGCTCCACGCACAATCAGGTGATGCAAGCCTCAACCTGGGAGCGCGTTACTCTCCACGGACTGTGGAGCCGCTCACACCAGGGAGGACAGGGCAGGAAGGCAGTGAGCGGCACCCGCTGAGCGGGTGTCGCGAACAGTTGCTTGAAATGCCAGGAAGCAGGGAAGCACACAGCACGAGTCTGGCTCCTCTCGAGTTGCAGGTAGAAAGCCCAGAAAGCGCCAGGCAGCCAGAAGCCCAGGTGAAGTTATTTGCGGAGGCTGGGGGCGTGGCCGCCGGGGGAAGAGGCAGCAGCTGTGTGCAGCTGAGGCTGCTGGACCTCGCAGTCCCCCGGTAGGCTCCACGCACAATCAGGTGATGCAAGCCTCAACCTGGGAGCGCGTTACTCTCCACGGACTGTGGAGCCGCTCACACCAGGGAGGACAGGGCAGGAAGGCAGTGAGCGGCACCCGCGGAGCGGGTGTCGCGAACAGTTGCTTGAAATGCCAGGAAGCAGGGAAGCACACAGCACGAGTCTGGCTCCTCTCGAGTTGCAGGTAGAAAGCCCAGAAAGCCATGTGGTAGTTATCGCCCTATTTCCTTATTAAACTCTGATATTAAGATTCTAGCTAGCATCTTAGCGTCCCGTCTCCAAAAAGTGCTGCCCTCCTTGATACATAAGTCAGTCAGTCAGTCAGTCAAAATACTCTTTATTCGATTTTTGCTAAAATCATAAAAGGCATAAAACAAACACAATACAGTATTTAAAAACATCACTTGATCACATTAAAAAGAATGAATTTCTACATAATGATTACATTTCATCAGATTGTTGCATGCAATAGTTTTAAAAATGTTTCCTTTAAAAAACAAATTTGAGTTAAAACAGGTCAATCTGGGGTAGCCTTTTTTTTCTAGTTCTAAAAGCCGAAGTTAGATAGCAAGCAACACTAAACATAGTATAAGTGTCTGTTAACATTTGAAGGAAAATTAGGGCTGGCCTTATTTGAGTAAAGCCCGCTGCCTTCAGAACAGGGAATAGATATTTCTTCCTTTCAGTGCTATAAAAATCACAGAAAAATATAAAATGAAGGGTGTCCTGAACTGAGAAGTTATCACAACCGCATGGCGGACCATCCTCAGGTTTTGACCACACCGGAAAATTTCCTAAGGTATAATGAATTAAATTCATCCTAAATTTGGTCAATAGGAGTCTATGCAGAGGATTAGTCACGGTTTTTAGGTAAGGTTCCATGGTGGGTGAAGTAATTAAAACAGTATGTGCCCTTACCATGGGTTTCCTCAGTTCCAGATCTTCTCTATCCATACGGGCCCTATCCATAAACATCCGCTTAATCCACCCAACATCCTCCCTCCTAATATTAGTTGGGTCATTAAAAAGTTCCGGTCTCCCCAGCATTAATAAGGTAGATTTAATAAATTTTAGCCAGGGAATTCTCATGGCGTTATCCCTTGCGATGACGTCCCTAAGGATGGCATGATTTAACGTCAGCTCGGGATTCAACCACGTTTTGACCCAGAAAAGGAGGGGTGCCAATTTAAGTTTATCAGAGATGTATCGTAGGCCTATTTCCTCATGAATAGAGAAGGTAGGTGTAGAGTCTGGAACAGATAAAATATTCCTGATGATACCGTTTTCCACCCTCTGAATTTTTGCCGTCTCTACGTAGCCCCAAATCGCAGATCCGTACATAGCGATTGGAACGCACTTGCTATTATATATTTTAATCACAGCCTCCATTGGTTTTGCTCCCAATCGCTTTGTGAAGGCCAGCAAGGCTGATGAGGATCGTGCTAAGCTGAGACTTTTAGCTGTGACCTGTGGAACCCAAGACCCTCTGTGATCAAAAAGGACTCCCAAGTAAGGAAAGACTGGGACCCTAGAAAGGGTCTCCCCTTTACATATAAAAGATTTTTTCTGCAGCATGTTAACTTTACGGCCAATGATCATAGTGTGGGACTTGGACACATTAATTTTCAAGTCTAGGTTCTCCATAAAGGAGCCAAAACGGTCCAGAAGAATCTGTAGGCTAATCCCTGTTCGCGCTATCAGGACGGCATCGTCCGCGTATAGGAGGGCTGGGATTTGAGCACCTCCTACACGTGGGACATCCGCCAATCCTGTTTCAAGGTATTTCCCGAGACCATTTATATAAATAGTAAAAAGAAGGGGGGCCAGGATACAACCCTGTCGCACCCCTTTTTCAGAATTAAAACTTTCTGTGCACCTACCGTCCCTGGTGACTCTTATTTTTGCCTTAAGATCTTGATGTAGCCTTGCCATAAATGCCACCAAGGGTTCCTCTATACCTAAATCTAATAGGGTAGTCCACAGCTTGCTTCTATTCACCAGGTCGAAAGCCGAGGAGAGGTCCATGAAGGCCAGATAAACTGTCCCCTCCCCGGCCACCGTATACCTGGAGACTAGAAGGTGGAGGTTGGAGCATTGTTCCAATGTCCCCCTATTCTCACGAAAGCCATATTGGATATTCGAGAGTCCCCCATGCATTTCAATATTTTCCCTTAGTTGATTCAAAAGGACTCTACCTAAGATTTTAAAAGTAGAGTCGATAAGGGAAATAGGGCGATAGCACCCAGGGTCCTCCCGATTTCCCTTCTTAAAGATGGGGACTATTATGGATGTTGCCCAGGTTTGAGGTAGGCATCCTTCGGCTGCTGCTCTAAATACTCTGGTCAAAACTTTACTCCAAAGTACTGGACAATATTTAAAAAAGTCTGCCGGGACACCATCCGGGCCTGGAGCCTTATTTTTTGTGGTATCCGCAATGGCTTTAAGGACCTGCTCTTCCGTAATTACCACTGTGGCTGTACAAGAAGTCGCCACAGTAGTACTTGGACAAGCTGACGGTTCACCCCCGTAGATCTTACTAAAATGCTGTACCCATCTTTCGTCTGGGATTACACAATCTGTGTTCAGATTGTTCTCTCCTGAGAAAAAGGAGTGGTTAATAATTTCCCAAAACTGTTTACTGTTTTTTAAAACATCTACATTGAGAAGATCAGTCCAAGCATTATTCTTGATTTCATTTTTCCTTGCCCTCACGATGGTTTTATAGGCCCGTCTTAAATTAGAGATTAGTTCTTTGTCCCTTTTTTTGGCCCTAAGAGCCGTTTTCAATTCTCTATGTGCCCTTGAACATTTGCTGTCAAACCATTTGTGGGGCTTTGGGGGGTACTTAGATTTAGGTTTTAAAAGATCCCTAACAGTTTGTGCACAGATACAATTAAAAGCTGCAACAACCTGAGGGTTCGAGGCGGTATGATCTAGACAAGTTTCTATAGGTCCCTCAATTTTGGGAAGTAGGGTTTCCATAAACCGTTCCTCCATGGCCATACCCCATCTAAGTCGTCTGCCCTGATCACTGGGCACCGTCAAGGCGCAAACCCGGGGCTGATCCACCTGCCTGCGCCATAAGTCACTCCAGTGTATAGCAGTTGACAGAGGGTTATGATCACTATGGTGTGAGACAGTGACTTTATAGTCACTTGCCTTTGAAATTAAGCCTACGGTCATAAATATGTAATCAATTATTGTCCCTTTGGTTGTACCTTTGTACGTGGGGACCTTCTCATTATTAGCAGTTTTAAAAGATTCGTATAGATTGGAATTCGCACACAATAGGTCAAGTGTCTCCCCCATTTTGGTGTGTTCAAAGTGAGGAATGCAGGCTCCGTCAGGAGAGTCTGCATCTAATGATTGGCAGGGCAAATGACATTTGTGGCTATTGAAATCGCCCATTAAGAGAATTTCGAAAGGAGTATGTGAATTTTGACTGAAGTTATTTATCAAGTTCGCCAAACAATGCACATGTTCATATTCATTTGATCCACCCCAAGCATTGTAAAAATTAATTACTAGTATAATACAGCTTGGGGAGACTGTCCACTCTATTGCTAGGATGTTTGGGGAACCTGAATTCAATAAGTTAAAAGATCCTACTAGATCTAACGAAAAAAGTGTGATGAGCCCCCCTTTTGCTCTCCCCGCGTTACTGGTGCTGGCAGGTATTGTGTAACTTAGAAATCCATCTAAATAAAAAGAAAGTGAAGTGTCCCACGTTTCTTGCAGAGCTATGACCTTATGTGTAGAAATATATTGGGTCCAAGTAGGGTCAGATATTTTAGCTCTTATTCCTGCCACGTTCCAAGTCATGAATGTACATGGTAGGGGGGTTACCCTCTCAGGCATAACTATTATAGGTGATGTTTGAGGTAAAGGTAGTCAATCGTTGGTGTTCAGATCACTTAGAGGATTAAAACGATTTACCAAATCCATAATAGGGCCTGTGTTATGGGACGTTGATCGATTTCGTTTCACATTCCTAGTTACAGTTTGCCACCCGTTCACTGATGGGACCGTAATTGGGGGGGGCATCCTCTGTGGATAAAAAAGGGGCTGTGGGGGATAAAAGAAACCTAGTGGGACTGCCCTGAGGTTATCACTTTCCTTAATATCTGATCCATCCCAGAACAAAGTGCTCGGGCAATGGTCGTTGTTAAAGTTTATCACTACACAGTCACCTTTCACATTTTTAGCCCGTTTTCCCACCCATCCTACCCTTCTAGCGGCTATAATACTGGAGGATGTATTTGAATCACCACTGCTGAAATCATCACACCATTTTTTTGCTTTTCCAATAAGTTCAGGAGTTGACTCCTCCTCTCCTTCCCTTAGCGGGGGCACCCCTAAGAAAACAGCTACGTAGGGTACTACCGCTGGGGGCAAGTTTAGATGGATCTTGCTTCCAGGAAAATTAGTAGCCCCAGGTGTTGAGTGGATCTCCTGTGGAATAATGGGTGTGGGAGGTTGGGCAACCTGTGAGCCTGCTATAACTGATTCCATGGGCTCAGAGATAGTCTCAGGTGGTGGTAAGGGTAGGTGTTGTGCTCTGTGACAATCTACGGCCTTTTTCTCGCCAAGATGCAAGCTATCAAGTTTTTTCGCGATATCATCAATTAGCACACATTTTTTTAACAAGCCATCAAGACATGTGGTCATTGTGTCTACTATGTCTTTTGCAATTCCCACTAAAAGGGGTTCAATCCGTTCCTCAAAAAGAGCCTCGATAAGATCCTTTAGAGACTCCTCCATCCCATGAGTGGCTCGGGGGGGGGACCTCCCTCTTCTTGCGTTTTTTCGAGGGTGATTTTAAATTTCCCAAAGTGTCCGGGGTCACAGTAGGGAGCAAAGTTTGGGATGCACAGGATTGAGGTAAAGTGGAAACAGTAGCAATTGTGGGTTTTGTTATAATGATATCAGGCTCTAAAGGGATGGATTGTATTTCAGATGATGTGGCTGGGGGGGGAGATTTAGCAATCAAGCCCAGTTCTAATTGTGCTGTAGCAATTTCCTTGGTTAAAGCCCCCACCGCAGAAGTAAGATAGGACAGAATAGAGTCAGATTGTTTTGCCACTTTTGCTTTTTTTCCGCCCTCTTGTGTGGTAGCACCGCATTTCCGCTTACCCATATTTGCAGGAGATGTTAGATGGGTGGCCCAGCCCTGCCTGGTCTTGCCGTGGACTGCCGTAGACTGTCCCGCCCTTGTCCCGGGCTTCTCCCGGTCGCTCCCGCGCGCGACTCGCGGGGCGAGTGGGGTGTCAGCGTTTTGCTGGCGCCTCCTGGCGCTTCTGACGCGTCACGGGCGCGCTGGCGCCCCAGGGGCTGCTGGGAGGTGTGGTCCGGTGGCTCCGGTTTCCCGCTCCCGCTCCTGCTACCGCCGTTTCCCTCACGGCTTGGCCCGTTGGCCTGGCAAGGCTGATGTGAGTGTTCTTGGTGTTCCCCCAGGTCTCGCGGGGGTCAGCGTTTTGCTGGCGCCTCCTGGCGCTTCTGACGCGTCACGGGCGCGCTGGCGCCCCAGGGGCTGCTGGGAGGTGTGGTCCGGTGGCTCCGGTTTCCCGCTCCCGCTCCTGCTACCGCCGTTTCCCTCACGGCTTGGCCCGTTGGCCTGGCAAGGCTGATGTGAGTGTTCTTGGTGTTCCCCCAGGTCTCGCGGGGGTCAGCGTTTTGCTGGCGCCTCCTGGCGCTTCTGACGCGTCACGGGCGCGCTGGCGCCCCAGGGGCTGCTGGGAGGTGTGGTCCGGTGGCTCCGGTTTCCCGCTCCCGCTCCTGCTACCGCCGTTTCCCTCACGGCTTGGCCCGTTGGCCTGGCAAGGCTGATATGAGTGTTCTTGGTGTTCCCCCAGGTCTCGCGGGGGTCAGCGTTTTGCTGGCGCCTCCTGGCGCTTCTGACGCGTCACGGGCGCGCTGGCGCCCCAGGGGCTGCTGGGAGGTGTGGTCCGGTGGCTCCGGTTTCCCGCTCCCGCTCCTGCTACCGCCGTTTCCCTCACGGCTTGGCCCGTTGGCCTGGCAAGGCTGATGTGAGTGTTCTTGGTGTTCCCCCAGGTCTCGCGGGGGTCAGCGTTTTGCTGGCGCCTCCTGGCGCTTCTGACGCGTCACGGGCGCGCTGGCGCCCCAGGGGCTGCTGGGAGGTGTGGTCCGGTGGCTCCGGTTTCCCGCTCCCGCTCCTGCTCCTGCTACCGCCGTTTCCCTCACGGCTTGGCCCGTTGGCCTGGCAAGGCTGATGTGAGTGTTCTTGGTGTTCCCCCAGGTCTCGCGGGGGTCAGCGTTTTGCTGGCGCCTCCTGGCGCTTCTGACGCGTCACGGGTGCGCTGGCGCCCCAGGGGCTGCTGGGAGGTGTGGTCCGGTGGCTCCGGTTTCCCGCTCCCGCTCCTGCTACCGCCGTTTCCCTCACGGCTTGGCCCGTTGGCCTGGCAAGGCTGATGTGAGTGTTCTTGGTGTTCCCCCAGGTCTCGCGGGGGTCAGCGTTTTGCTGGCGCCTCCTGGCGCTTCTGACGCGTCACGGGCGCGCTGGCGCCCCAGGGGCTGCTGGGAGGTGTGGTCCGGTGGCTCCGGTTTCCCGCTCCCGCTCCTGCTACCGCCGTTTCCCTCACGGCTTGGCCCGTTGGCCTGGCAAGGCTGATGTGAGTGTTCTTGGTGTTACATAATTCTCAAGTGGGTTTTGTCCTGGGTCGTTCCTCTCAAAACCATCTCCATACACTGGCCCAAACACTATGGTCTGCTAAACATCTTCCAGAAGATGCCTTGGCCCTTTCGCTTGATGCAGAAAAAGCATTTGACCGCATTGAGTGGGAATATCTCTTTACAATAATGCACAAATTTGGGTTGGGCGACCAATTTATTAGTAAAGTACGTTTATTATATGATAACCCCTCAGCTCAAGTAAATTGTGGAGGTTTTTTATCTACCCCATTCCCAATTCAGAGAGGTACGCGCCAGGGCTGCCCATTATCCCCCCTTCTTTTTCTTTTAGCAATGGAACCTCTTGCTGCTGCAATTCGACAATCTGACGATATTACAGGTGTCCCTCTTCCAATTGGGCATTCTAAAATGTACTTTGCGCAGATTACATTCTTCTTACTCTTACTAATTTACCCCAATCTCTCCCAGCTCTCCTTCAAATTATTATTGATTTCTCCTCCTTTTCTAGTTACAAAATAAATTGGGACAAAAGTGAAGCGTTTCCTATTTCAAAAGGCACTACAAAATCAGCAATTTATGGATTCCCTTTTCACTGGCAATCCTCACATCTTAAATACCTAGGAATTTTTTTGTCGATAGAGGCTTGGAAAGTATGGTTGCGGATAACTTAGCTTCTTTATGCTCTCAAATGCAGAGAGATTTCGATAAGTGGAAAGCTCTAGGATTATCTCTATGGGGTAGAGTTCAAGCAATCAAGATGGTTACTTTACCAAGATTCATTTATGTGTTAGGCATGCTCCCCCTTCAAATTCCTTTAGCTAACCTTAGATTAATAGATTCCAAGATTAAGCTCTTTATCTGGGGTTCAGCAATGCTGCGTCTTGCTGCGGCTAAACTAAAGGCCCACCAGTTATATGGAGGGATGGGTCTTCCATCCATTGAACACTATTCACTTGCCTTACACATTTCCCAACTCATTTACTTTCAGCCAGGATCTAAAGACATTCCACAATGGGTCTCTGTTGAACGTCATCTTCTATCTCAGGACTCAGGACTATCTCTTTTATATGGTATTGGCACTAGTTCTTCTGACCCTAAAAATCCGATCTTATTAGCCATGCACAGATCTTGGCAGAGGGGTCATTGCATACTCGGTTCAAATCCGCGAATTCATATAAAAGCTCCCCTATGGAACAACTCAGCCATTCGTATCAATGGTCGCACTTTATCCTGGTCTTTATGGCAAGAAGCCGGCATTTATTCCCAAGATCAACTTCTTCATGATGGAGATTTTAAAACTTTCTCTCAACTTTCTGAGGAATTCAACCTTCCAATACAGCACTCCTCTAAATATTTTCAACTCCAACAATGTCTGAAGAAACACATGGGATCCCCTCCTTGGTTGATTCAGGTTTCTCCAATATTATCTTATCTACAATTATGGGGGAAGTTTAAGGATGTGACCTCTGGTCTTTATAAAACTTTTTTACTTCCTCTTTATTCGCAACCTCTTTCCCATACTCTTAGGAATAAATGGCAATCCCGGTTATCTATTTCATATACAACTTCTGAATGGGACCAAATACTGGGAGGATTGCACAAAGGTGTACGTGAAGCGCGGCTTAAATTCTGCATCTTTAAAATTCTTCATGATTGGCACTGGTCACCAATTAAATTACACAAAGCTGATTTGCTATCACATTCTGCGTGCTGGAGATGTTCCAATCCTGGTTGTGACATAGCCCATATCATTTGTGAATGCTCACAAACAAGGTCCTTTTGGACTTTTGTTGGCAAAACTCTGAACTCCACAATGTCATTAATTTTACCACTTACATCTGCCACCATTCTTTTACATGATTTCCGTGGTTTCCCAAAACATTTCAAGCCACAAATTTGCCTTCTTTACACTGCATTTGCTACAGCTAAGATTAGCATCTTGCGCCACTGGAAGTCTCCATCTGTACCTTCTCAGGAAGAATGGTTGGTGGCAATGATGCAGACGGCCTTGCATGAGCGCATAATTTACAATTTCTAGGACCAAGTTGACATCTTTCTCCAAACCTGGTCTCCCTTTCTGGAAACCAAAATGAATGATGATTCCATCCCAACTCTCTCTTCTAATGTAAATACTCCAATTACCTAATTCACTATTCTGTATTCTTCTTTTGCACTATTTCATACTTTTACTTTCTATCTCTCCTCCCCCCTATTACTCTGGCTTTGTTGTTTTTTTCTGCCTCCTCTTCCTTCTTTTCTTTTCTTTCCTCTTCACTTTTCATATCATATTTCCGCCTACATTTAATTTAGTAAAACCTAATTTTATCAATTTTGTTGTCTCTATTAAATCATTATTTTTACTTAAATATAAGATATATTCATATATTTTATATATTGTTATTTATTATGACAAGTTATGGAAGTATGTACTGTTAACTTATTTCCTTGTTTTTATTACTATGTATACATTTACTAATTTATCTCTTTATTTATCCATATCTCACTATTTATACATACTGATTTCTTATTTATCTTATTTATTATATTTATCCGCTTCTCTTTCTCATTACAATATGTATTCTCTATTTGTCACTGATCTACTGTTTTATGAAATATATATTTATTATGTATTTTTATTGCATAATTCAATAAAAAATGTCAACACACATAGAGGTGGTAGGCAATGTTGGATCTTTTGAGAATGGTGGTGAGAGGTTCCATGTATATGTTGAATAGTTGCGGGGAGAGGACTGATCCTTGAGGGAGGCCTCTGCTGACAGGGTGAAGGTCAGACATGAAATTGTTGATTTTGACTCTTTGAGAGCGATTTTGGAGAAAGGAGCCAATCCAGTGTACGACTGCTTCTAACCTTTCTTGGAGTACCTTAATGAGTAGTTGGTGATCAACCGTATCGAAGGCTGCCGATAGGTCCAAGAGGATGAGTACAGAGCACTGGTCTGAATTGAGGGACTTGTGGAGATCATCCACGATATTAAGGATTGCTGTCTCTGTGCTACACCCTTTTCTGAAGCTAATTGGTGGGGTCCAGAAGGTTGATGCTGTCCATGTGTTGTGTCAGTTGAAGGAGAACACAATTTTCCAACGTTTTGGCCAGGAGAGGAAGGTTGGAGCCGTGTCTGTAGTTATTCAAATCATTGGTGTCAGGGCTGTTGTTTTCAGTAGTGACGTGACTTGGCCAACTTTGGGACAGTCCGGAATGACTCCGGAGCTCAGGGAGCTGTTTATGATCCTGGTCCAGAGCGGTGATAGGGAGAGTTGTAGCTTTTTGGCCAGTTGGGCAGGATTAGGGTCCAAGGCGTGAGAGGAGGGTTTAGAGGTGGAGATCAGTTTGACTATTTCTAATTCCGAGATGGAGTTGAATGATTTTCATTGGTTAGGAGGGTGATTGGGTGTGCTATCATCTGCTCCTGGGGCTGGGCTTCTATGGACGAGGTTACGGTTGACGTCCAGAGAGAGCTCAATCTTGGAGATTTTGGCGTTGAAGAAGGTGGCAAAGTTCTCACACAGGGCATTATAAGGCTGTGTTGTGGACACGGGGGCTTGGCAGTTTGTTGCCTGTGAGGGTGAAAAGCTCATTTGGTCTATTTTTAGCATTTTCAAGGGCATTGCGAAAGAAGGACGTTTTTTCGCACTTAATGTGGTTTTTGTACTTCTTGCGTGTTGCTTTGAGTTGGTCCAGGAGGATTGGGGACGGATTGTTCTGCAAGAGTCTTTCCGCTGCTCTGAATTGCCTTCTTTCTACGTTTATGTCTGTGTTAACCCAGGATCCGAAGGAGTGGCCCTGTCGCTTTTTTATATTAAGGGTGCTATTTGGTCCAAAATGTCGACCATGGTGGAGTTGTAGTGAGAGGTGAGTTCTGTAGTGGATAGGTCGTCATAGGAGGTGGTGAGGAGAGTACTTATCTTTTCTTCCAGGACGTCCATGGGGATCTGCTTTAGATTTCTTGCCCAGTGGGGATGGACCCGATTTGGGGTTTGTGTAGGATCGATTGGTTGATGTGAAATGGGATGATATGAGGGTCAGACCAGTCGACTGGCGTGATACGGTCGATCGTGACTGAGTCAGGTTGGACAATAATGATATCCAGGGTTGATCCTTTGATATGGCTTACCTCTGAGCAGTGTTGGGTGAGGTTGTTGTTGTGTAGGAGTTCGTTCAGGTTTTGAATCAGCAGGTTGGTTTCCTCATTCCCGTGGTGGTTGAGGTCTCCAAGAATTAGGTTGATGGCGTCCCGGAGTGCGCAGATAGATATCAGATCTGATAGGTGTTCTCCAAATGGGGTGTTGTTGCCTGGGGGATGGTAGAGGAGATTGTAAGATAGTGTTTTATCTTCCCTAATCTTGATGTTGGCGGTAAGACATTCAAAAGTGTTGTACTTGAGGGATTCGGTTTCCGTCACAGAGATGCTATTCTTGTGTATGATTGCTATGCCCCCTCTGGGAAGGACTTTTCTGTCTTTGTTTATGATTGCAAAGCCTGGGGGCACGAGCATGTCCATGATTGGGAGGAGAACTCTTTAAGCCAGGGTTCGGTGATGAACGTGATGTCAAAGCCCTGATCAGGATAGTGTCAGCTAGCTCTGTGGAGTGTTTGATGGCTGATCTACAGTTAATAATCATGCAGTTGGTGCTGGTCTCTCCGTTTTTGGGGTAACTTCACTGGGGAGGCCCTTGGAATGATCGTGAGGCATGCTGGGGGTCTTGGAGACCTGGGAGGAGCGCAGTCTCTTCTAACTCCTGTGAGGACTTGGAGCTGAGGATTGAGGGTGGTAGTCGTAGAAGTGGTGTACGAGGAGACAAGGTCTGAGGCGTCACTTGAAGACATTGCATCACTTCCTCTACTGGGTCTTTGTGCCGGGTCAAGGAGTGTGGTAGTGTTTCACCAGGGCCCTGGAGGCTTGGGCATTTATTATTGTAATTGGTGGGGGTCGGGTGCGAGTTTTGTTTAGGTCTTTGGAGTGAGGAGAGGTTCATTGTGATTTCTTTGAGGCCTAGTAATACCTTATTTAGTTGGCTTTCTAGCAAGGCGAGACGTTGCGCCATTTCCCCTGTAGGGTGGATAGTGGTGGTTTGGGGAGGGATGTCTCTAGACGACGGGAGCTTGTCGATGATAAAGTGGGTTTTGGTGTTCCCGTTGTCAGTATTGTTTCTTGAGGTTTTCATGGGTAAGGAGTGAGAGCGTTTACGTCGAGCGTTTGGTGGCCTCAGCTTACGTGTGTGTTGGTGGCGCTGGTTGTTTGTTGAAGGGGGCAGAGTGAGGCAAGAGGGGGAGGCTTTTGGGCTACGGGGGTAGGGGAGTCTGCTAGAGCCGTCTCTATTTTTAATGACAAAAGGGGGGTATGGAGAGCGTGTGGTCAGTGTGGGGGGAACGGAGTGGGGGGAGCAGTGTTCAGGGGGGGGGGGTGGGGGGTTAGTGCAGTAGGTACCAGGAGCGGGATTGGATTTTGGAGGAATCCAGCTGGTCAGTCCGTCCTGGGGAGGGAAGTTATTCAGGCTGGAGTGCCATGTGAGAGAGGGGGTGTTGCATAGCGAGGGGAAGAATGAGTCAAATAAATCTAGGTTGTCGTTGGTGGATTGGATCAATACTGTGCCGTTGGAGTATAGGGTCACCGAGGTGGGGCCACTCCGCATGAGACAGTTGGAGATTGTGGTTATCAACTGACAGCTGTGGGGGTTGGTGGTTGTTTTGATTATGTGGAGATGTGCTCTAAGAGTGGTGGTCCATCTTTCCAGTCTTTCTGTATAGAAAATTAGATTTATTTTCCGTTTCCCTTTGGCGGAGCAGTGGTAAATGTCTGGGAAAAGAGTTTCTAATCAGTCTATGTTTGAAATTCTTTTTAGATTTAAAGGAGAGGTTGGGGGGGGTTGATGTAGAAGGAGTTCGGGCCGTGTGGTTTTAGCTGGTTATGTGTGTCAGGGTACGGTGAGGTTGGAGTGACTGGTATCATTTCGTCTGAGTTGGAAGGGGGGAGGGGTGGCTAAACTGAGTTTCTGCAATAGGTGTCTCCTAGGGGACCAGCATCTTGGGCATTCCATATATTATATGTGAAGGTGTTTCGAAGTGGTTTGATTGTCTAGGGAACAGTGTTTATCCTAATGGTCTTCCTAAGGAACTGTGGGGGCAGAAACCATCTCCTGTGGACCAGGTAGTGCGTTAAGGACCGGCATCTGAAGGATTGATAGGGCTGTAGGATATATCACGGGTTGTGAGCTTGTGGGGTCTATGTCGGTGTGGGAGGATCCATTATTATTCCGATAGATGAAGGGTTGGGGGTTGCCGGGAATGGCGTTTAGAGCACCGGAGCTACTGTGGATAAGTATGGGTGAAGGATGATGCGTTACGGTGGGGAAAGAACTGGTGTTTATTCTAAATAGAAGGGGGTTATGGGGAAGTGGGGGCTTTTTTGGGGGCCATGGATCTCTTGCATGAGGGCGGTGTAGAGTCAGAGCTACTTGTTGGGCAGAAGCTGGAGTAGTGAGTTTGTCAGCCACTGGCATTTTAAAGTCATGTGTCGGTGTCGCGAAATCTAATTTCAATGGATCCCTAAATTGCAGCCCAACACATCCTTTAGTGTTAATAAGTTGAATTATGGTAAAAACCTCTGTATGAAATGCAATTGCTCTAATAATTTTTCTCTGGGACATTTATGATAATCTGCCTATGTAACCCTCCATTTTATGCCATCACAAATTAATCTATGTTGATCATGCAGCCCCAATTTTGACACTGCTGCTAACTGGGGGCAAGGAGTGTGCTGGCGGTGGACTGTTTAGAAGTGTGTATTTAAAAGGTGCCTAAGGGCTCTTTTAGCACCACAGGCGCCATTTTGGAGTCAGGCAGTCCGATGACGAGCACCATTTGTCTTGCGTCGGCCTGGAGAGTAGCTATTGATATCCAATGATTGCAGGGTGGTCGGAGGAACTGTGGAGAGACACTCGGGAGGGTGGGTTTTGTGGATTGCAGGTGCGCGGGGGTTATCTTTTCAGCACCCCGCGCGCCATTTTAGGATCAGGCAGTCCGGTGAACAAATTTAAGCTTGCGAGGACCCAGAAAGTAGTTTCAGATATCCCCGGTTGAAGGGTGATTTGGATGAACTTGCGAGAAGCACTCGGTTCCTGAAAGAGGAATTAAGTGGCTTGTAGGCGCAATGGGGTTCCTCGTTGCATTACCACGGGTGCCATTCTAGGGCCAGGCAGTCCGGTAACTAGCCCCCTTTTCTCCTTATTGTGAGGCAGCTTCCAGCAGTCGTTCTGTAACTGTTTGGAGTTGTAAGTGGTTTTGGCGGGGTTCTTGCACGTCTTAGCTGTGTTTTTTCGGACTTTCTGTCCTAGGCGGAGGCAGTGCTTAGTTCACTTTTTAATTCCCAAACTAAGTTCTCAAGAGTCTCAGTTCTTAAACTCAGGAGATCCATCTTCTTTTCCAGTGTTTCACAGAAGCTCCTGATTGCTCCCTGGAAGGATTCTGATACAGCTAACCCCTTTTTGATATCCTCCGAAAGTGTTTTTACAATAGCAAAGGTGCACCACAAGCAATAATGAGTCAAAGTATATTTCACAATGAGTCGCAAACGATGATTTTCTTTTGGATTTCCAATCTTTATTCAACAAATGGAGTACCATACAGGCGACGCGTTTTGTCCCTCGCAGGGGACTTCTTCAGGGCTTTAAATTGTTTATGTAGACCTCAAAGTATGAGAAGTTGCCTTTTCGAGAGAAGGTATTGATCCGGTCTCAAATGTCTAGAAATGTTCTTACTTATTATATTGTATTTTGCCAGAACAAATAATCCCTCAAAATCTCTTTAATCTTTCCTCGCAAAACAGTCAAAATGGCGTGTGTCACCGGTGACTGGAGAGAGATCAATATATGAAGGTCTTTTCTCAGTAAGAATTAAGACCGTGGTAGTTCAAAGTTCTTTTGGGCAACCCGAGGACTTATCGTGTTTCAGACGGGGGACCCCATTTGGATATCGACAGGACAGTCTCATCAAGACTGGTATTTGAAGACATATATATTTATTCAGTTTGTGGTTGGTGATAGACATCTCTTGGATCTTCTCAAAAGAACTTTGAACTACCACGGACTTAATTCTTGCTGAGAAGAGACCTTCATATATTGATCTCTCTCCAGTCACCGGTGACACACGCCATTTTGACTGTTTTTCGAGGAAAGATTAAAGAGATTTTTGAGGGTGCAGGGGGTGTCAAAGTGACACCCCCTGCACCCTTGCAAAAATCGGTATTTACCGAATCGGTAAATACCGATTCGGTAATGACCATTGATTCCTATGGGCTGCAATGTCCATAGGAATCAATGGGCTTTACCGATTCGGTATTTCCAGAATCGGTAAATACCGAATCTTAACGATTCGGTATTTACCGAATCTGAAATACCTACATTTCCCCCTTCTAATTTACCACTTCTTAAATACCGACTTAGTATGATTCGGTATTTTAGAAGTGGTAAATTAGAATTACCTACATCGGGCCCTCAGTCACATATCCAAGGTGAGTTTTGAATGTTTCTGAAGAGGGGTGAGGGAGATGGAGGTAGATAACTTCTCTTACTCCGGCATTCAGATCATTCCGCAAATGTAACGCAGTAAAGCGGGGCAGGTGCCTCTGGTGAGCAAGCGCCTGGTGTTCAGCAACAGCTGCCATGTTCTCCCAAGCGACTATCCCTTGAGTGGATAGAGGAGTGCTATTACCAACATTGGGGCCCTTGGCTCTCAGGGGGAAGCTTGCCCATGCAATCAATTTTATTACTTTAGGATGTCAGCCTTTGAGATCATAACAAGGCAAGCAAAATATTGTCAGCTACAATTCTGGCCACTTAGGCAACATAAATAGGTTCATGTCGTTGACGTTACCTTTTAGCATTTGCTGCAACTGTCAAAACCTGATGGATTTCGGATGACAACAAGACGCAAAAGTAGAAATCAAAAAAACAAGATACAATAGAAAATTATATAAATTAGTGTGACCAGCTTCTTTCAAAATTTTGGCATTTCTGTGCAAGAAAGGAAATTTAAGAGTAGCCCACCAGATAAACAGCATACTTTCTTGATTAGTCCCAGGTATCAGCACACACAAACACAGGAAATAATCATTGGCAAAACCAAAATTTCTCAATGTTTTAATGATGTTCACAGTATATATAAATATAACTGAAAGTCAGCACAAAAGTGGCTGGCAATGTTTTCTGAAGTCAACAGTCTCACTATGATTAACCTGGCCTAACATTCCTCCAGTTCATTCATTCATTCTTTTTACATTCTTCAGCCTATGTTCTATGCAGGCCTGATGGACGGTGCTGTGCCTACATTAGTAACAGAATGCATATTTGCAAATTCATTGACTGCTAGTGAAATATATATTTTGTAAGTATAGTTTCCTCTCATTGTCTTTGAACCTAACTACCAATTCAATGAGACAGTGGATTGTACTATTTTAGCACAGAATGGGAAATACTGAAATCAACACTGAAATCAACAATTTACTTACGTTTGGCAACAATCTTTTTGGTGAATACTCTAACCACAGATTCAACACTGGATATGGAAACTTTTTCAGCAATTTCTCCTTCATGCTGATAGGTGGCAGCATCAGTCTCCAAAGAAGCCTCATTCTATCTCTGGAAATTACAGCATGGAGCTGTTCATTCCCCCCCACATGCTGAAGTCAGGGTGCAACAAAGTCATGCGCGCCTTTAGAATGGGAATATCAGTAGTGGACTGCAAACCACAACAGTATGCAGAATCTAACATTGAAACGTATTACACCTAAAAAAAATCCACTCCACAGAACAGCAAGTGAGTGATGAGTAATCTGTGATTAAATATAAAGTAACTTGTTTTTCTGGTGGAAACTTGTAACCACACATTCTTCACCTTTTGAACAGTTACTAAAGCAGTAAATCCTAAGAGGGGGAGTGTATGAGGAATGAACTTCACACCACGTAATTCTGTGGGACTAAGAAGGCACAATGACCCTCGCTGTTGACCTGAGACTCAAGACAGTAATACCTAACGAAGGTGTGGACGAATGTCCAGCATCATAAAACCTTTGACTAGGGCCGTGGTTGTGACCGTAGTTCTGATAGAAAGAGTCCAAAGGCCCTCCAGAGCTCCTTTATGGCCAAGGAAAAGCACGATTATGCAAAAAATTATCCAAATGGATACAGTCTGTTCTGTATTGGCCTTCCATTCTTAACTCCACAAAAACGCAATCATTCACTTAGTACTGTTGAGCCAGACTGATATAAAAGCTAAGGATTTTCTTCAGGTCCAACTGGTGTAGTCTCTCCTCCTTAGAGGGGTGTTGCAGACCGAAGACAGTGTGAATGACTGCTCCACATGGTAAGGCAACATCACTTTTGGCAGAAATAATGCTTGAGTCAGAAGTACCAGCTTATCCAGAGAGAAGTTGGCAAATGATGGTTACACTGACATCGCCTAAGCATGGGGAAGTAATCACAATGTAGAAGACAGTTTGAAGGTCAGTAGCCTCAAAGAAGAAGACAGAAGGAGATAGCAGGGGACGGACATAGAGAGCCGAATGAAGAGAGAAGCCTGCTGCAGGCCGCACCAAGCAAGCAGGGGCAGGCGCTGGCGGCCTCTGCCGCCATCCATCCATCTGCCTTTGTCCCAGTCTCCCCCCTCCACGTGGCAGACCACCGGCAGATCCCCTCCGAACCAGCAGCTGCCCTTTTTCGAGAGCTTCAGAGTCGGCCTGATTTGGGGTCAGAAGTTCGAGACAGGAGCTTGCGGCCAGAAAGACAGGGTGCCACCACTGTGCAGGTGTGGCCTTCTAATACCTGCACCATGCCAGCTCTAAGGCCGAGGCCCTTCCACCGAGTGTGGGCCATGGAGGTATTCGGGTCAGCAGGGGGCTGGAAGAGATCAACAGAAGCAACAGTAGAATGTGGGCTGCAGAAACACTGCAGAGGCACACCGGAGAAGTTCGGCTTGGAGAAGTAGAGGCCAGAAAGAAGCTACACAACCAGCCATCCCAGATGCGTGCAAGAAGTGAATGGTAAGGAGAGAGGCGGCGGGGTGATTTGTGCTCTGGACCCACAGCTTGGAAGTCAAGCCCTGCCAGACTAGCCATTGTGGCGCATAGGTCAGATCCTGGTGTGCACAGAAGCGGCTGGCTTAGTAGTCGGTGTGGCCGATGCCCCAGGACTCCAGCGCTCTAAGCAATACCCAACAATCCAAAATATAATCGAAAACAACATTCAGAGAGCCAAGTCCAGTGGAAGGGAACACTCACCTTCAATGAAATTAACTACGCTGCACAGAAGCCACAGGGTCAAGTGCTCACAAAAAGGGGCAAGTGTGCCCGGATACTCGAAATTCAAGGTTTTCAGCGACAAGGCATGTCCCCAGAGTGACTGTAAAAGGGGCACCTCAAAACAAGATAAGCGGAAAAAGCAGAGAGCGCACATATGTGGCATAAGGCAGCCCACAAAAAATGAGCCAAGGACAGTCCAAACCCAGTCATTAATAGAAACCCAAAAGTTCATGAGTGACCACTCACCAATTGACGCACAGCTAAGGCCTTGCAATAGAACTACAACAGAGCACATCGAGCATGGCATTTCGGCAATGCAAGTCTATCCCACAAGAAAAAAGACGTAACATTTTAATTTTAAAAAAAATCCTATTTCTATAAATTGGTGTTGTATTTGATGTGTTGGTGTTAAATGATTTACACGCCTGGTCCTAAGTTAAGCCTACTTGCTTGCTGCCAGCTACTGTGGGTTGAGCAAGGGAATCCTTTATTGAGAGCTTGTCTGGACCTTATATTGTGCTGAAGGCCTTATCGCTAGGGGCAGGTGCAGACCCCTACTAATAATCCACCTTCCCACAGATGCTTACGATGAGCCATTCCTGGATGCTTTGGCTCCTGGATTTTGGCTTCTCCACGGTGGTTACACTTCCGACTGACGCACCTTCATTCACTTTTATTACTGAAGTGCATTTTAAAATCATTAGGTTTTTATTTTAGACTAGATTTTCAGCTTTTAGGCAAAAGAGAAGTCTATCTCCGGCCAAGGAGTGGGTGTTGTAAGGTTTAACAGGGCCTGCACACAAATCTCCATTTTAAGCTACACATTTAGAATTGACATATTTTTCTATTTGTGAATTTTTACAAACCTTGCACTTACATGATAACATACTTAGAAAATATTCTGCATGCTGAACATTTCTTAGTAAGCATTTTAATCATGTAGCCTGTACACTGCGTCCAAGGCGAGAAACATTGCAAACTTTGCAATTGGTTGTCTGGCTGGAGACAGCTCTGAGTCTCAAGACAAATAATCACATCAGCGCTGCACCTTTAACACAGTGAGATTGGAACAGTGCTTTTATTGTATAAACTGGCTCTGAGCCAAATTCTTCAGAGGAGCACTTCGGCTTGGACTATCCTGGAACACTGTGCACTGTGACTGAGATATAGCCCTGCTGACTCTAACCTTCATCCTGCAAAGAATGATAGCCTGCTCTACACTAGATTGGCTTCCTGATACATCATACAGTTATGGGGAGTTGGATTGTCAGAAGAGATCTGGCAGAGGGTACTCCCACTGTGCTCTCGCTAGTGTAGGTAGTATTAGATATGAGTATAAATATAATTATGTAGCCACACAACAATGTTTTAATGGCTGAACTGTATATCTTTTTCACCATTTGTCTAATGCTGGTTACAATGCTTTGTTTCAACCTACTAATAATTGCAGCTCACGCTTTTTACACAAGAATACAATTGGTTCAATACATGTTTAAAAAGCCAATTTGTATCTTTTTGTGTCTATTTGTGTCTATTTGGGCATGCCTGAGTAACAAAGAAAGGGTAGATCTGTTTCCATGATTTCCTCAGGGAATTAGAGTTTTCATATTCTGAGGTTGCAGATACCATCTGTTACCTTGGCAAAGTTAGGTGTTCAGATAGGGCACTGTGAGCTAGCTAGTAATTTGGCCAACATACTCTGACAACATTTGTGGAATCAGTCCCACATTCTGATGGTATTTTGTCTAGATAAACAGTCTTACTTAATTTTTAGGAACCGTATGACAATCCCATTATCAACAAGGAAAGCGGGGCACATGCAAGGACCACAGACTACAGACATCCACATGGCCAGCAACCAACTCAATTTGAGAAGCACCAGCAGAAGCCTAATCAGAGACTCCCCACCAAGCGGAGCCATACTGGGCCTTACAACAAATATCTATCACATTCACTGCGTCATATCCATACTCCAGATCCAGACTGAGCTTTTGGAGTCCAGGCCAAGAATCATCACCCAGACGCCAGCCCAAGGCTCAACATTAACCCCACTACTAAACTGTTCATGTTATCATAAAGACATTAATATAAAAAAGGGAGATTATTGGATATCCCTCCTAGCACTAGCTCAATCAACAGTCGAGACCTTAAACTTCCACTCTGAAAAGTTAGCTATCCAAGTAGAAATACTGAACATCCTGGCGATATACGTCACAGGAATTGATACAAAATTAGAGACCATGGTACAGAACATTTCCCTCCCCCCAGAACCACCATAGATCTCTCTCATGAATTGCCCCTGCTCACCGCTCATGGACCAACTAAGCTTCTTGCATGTCAGTGCTCCCATGGGACTACCTGCAAACATGTTAACAATTGATCTCACGCACTATACCTACTTGAAGACAAAAACAAGTTTTCAAAGTGAGAGCACTCCTGGTTCATCATCCCTTTGTACAAATCCCTGGCACAAAAAGCCTACCCAAGTTCCTGCTGGTATTCCAGCAGGAACTTGGGAGAGTTTCCAACTTTAGACATTTGCCTAAAATGACTCATAGCAGCAAACATCTACTGCAGAGGATGTAATCAAGCCCCAGAAACCGGCATGCACATAATCTACATCTACCCAGCATTCCAGAATAGTGCTGGGACAAACCATGCCACTCTTTCAATACGCTGGGAGTACGTACTTGCTGGCAAGCAGTAATTGCATGTTTTAACAGGACAAAAATAAGTTTAAATCCACAGGCGATAACATTTCCATCTCACGTTGCAAAGAAACTCTTCACACAAAACAGTCACAGAAGTCACCTCTTCAAGGTGAACTCAACATCACTAATCTGAGTGCTCCTCAGACAAATTTTACAGGCGATCATGCACTTTATGTACACTGCGTCCCACCGACCAGCGACATTGAGAATGTATACTCATATGACTGACTCAATTTTATTGTCTCCCAAATTTGAATAACTTTTATCAGTGTATTTTATGAAATGGTTTTTTATCAACTAAGCATTTTGATTTGATTTGAGTACCCTCAAACAGCCTCATTAACTGTACAAAGCTGTGCAAAGGCTTAAAAGACATATACATCAAGACGGTAAGAACCAAATTAAAGTCCCACTGCTGCATAAGAAAAGGTGCAGGAAGAAAACTACATGTAAGCCTTTTCCAAAACGTGAAATGGCTGAGAAGGCTGACAAATTACCTTCAACAACACCAGTGTAGGTCTTGTTAGGTCAAAGACTAGAGATAAGAAAGTTTGGCCTATGACATATTGACCCAACTGTCATCGCACCAGACTCAACTTCATCACGGGACGGCGAGTTCCCAAAATGACACCCACCCCTTCCTAAGGCAGATCAAATCAGCTCAGCTGGGATTTAAAGACAGAGGCAGGACTTGCCCCCAGGGACCCTGGAGGCTGAATTTCTAGAGTGCAAATAGTTCAACAATGAGCGTTCTAAGAGTGATTGAGAAGATCTACCCAAGGAAAATCCCCAAGGACAAGCCTTTAACTACCTTTAGGAACAGAGGCCACTCACAGTCACCTAGATAACATCTGCTCAGGTTATACCCTCTAGCTTAGAGGACTCAGACTGATGAGTGACAATAAAGGAATTTACCTGAAAGTCCAGCAAAACCAACAGCCTCTGTCACACAATAAATTACCCTGCATCACCCTGTTTTTGAGGTATCATATGGAAATCGTGCTGCCCATTAGAAATTGCACTGCACAGTGCTTGGTGATGCAGACTGGCCTTCAGAGTCAGCCGCATGACACATAGCTTCAGAAGACAGATGTGTTGCCCCAGCTAAAGTGGATACAAGAGATATCTGATCCCCACCTTTTTCAGCTGACCTCTTCTACCCAGAGCCTAAGCATCCATCACCACTGTGAGTTCTAGATGTGGTAGTGAAAATGGTCATCTGCAAATCGCGCTGGAATTTTTCATCCACCACTGAAGGCTGAGGGCTGCCTCGTCTGTCACATGGGTGTTGTCTGAGAGGCACCGCAGAGAGGATTCCATTAAAGACAAAGGTTCCACTGCAGAGCCCTCTTGTGCCAGGGGGCACGTGGCACCAGCAGCATAGATAAGGCCATGAGACCAAGAGGCTTTAGAAGCATCCATACAAGAACAAAAGGAACGAGTCCAAACATCATGATCATATAAGGATTGCAACAGACTTACTGTAGGGACAGAAAACCTTAGAATGCCACATTGTCCAGAAGGGCCTCAATAAAAGCAATCCTGCGTACTGGATGAAGGTAAGGTATTGGCTGATATATAGAGGACCCTGGGAGGATAGGAGTGTGATGGTTGTCCACAGGTGGTCTGGCAGTTGTCAAGGTACTGAAATATGAGCACTCATATTCTAAGATCAGCACCAAAAAGAAACTGGAGTAGCATCAGTTGCCCATCTTCTTTTGTGGGACTCTCTCTTTTGCCTTTTTGGGGAGCAATGATTGAACCTCCTCTGAGAGGATGGATTCATGTTCTGGAAAATTGAGGAACAGCGGGGGGTCCACAGATGAGGAAGGGTGTAACAATGACACACAACCTGCATTACCTACTGATCCAGTGATGTACCAGCAAGGACACCTCTGACAGGGCAGCCTTTCAGCCCTCCGTCTTCCTCTACCACCGCCTGCTGAGGGCAACAAAGAAGATAGCACTTGCTGCACGCATTGGAATTCGCGCAAACAAGCCAAGGAACTTTTAAACAAATCTCCAACCTGCCTGACAGCAAAAACAACATCAGACCATCAAAGGAGCTGTGCAACAACCTTGCTCACTTCTTCCATGACAGGATCGCAACCATATATAGAACCATATATAGAAACCTATAACCCCAACCAACTGTTGCGTGTTTATCTACGTTCCTGATCGATACTGTGACCTTATGCCCCTATTCGGCTATAAATCCATTTATTCCCTATATTGGCATAACCGTTCAAGTGCGATTTTCTGAAAAGTCATCTCTGGCCTCACACGAACAGAGCCACATTCCAGCATAGTTCTCTCTGCCACTTCCTTTGCGACCAATTAGTGCAATGACAGAGCAGCAGTCACTATCTGATATTCCTAGATAACACTCCGAGTTCTTCAACAAGATAAAAACTCAGCAAACCTGGAAATCCCCGCTTGCTATGTTTTGATTAGTAATGGAACTCTAATGAGCAACTGATAACTATCACTTCCTAGTGACATCTTTAATTGACGTCTTATGTCCAGCAAACTTGCGTCAAACCCGGCACCTGTCAGGTATAAATATTACCAACGTTGCCTTAAGCAATGAGAGCTACTGTTGCTGATGCCAGCTGCCTGCACGACCCCGTGTTGGTAAATCTAGCACTCTGTCGCTGCAGCCTGCTGTCCCTGTGGTGGTGAAGCTGCTGATACCATTATCGCTGCTAAAGCGCGAACTATGGTGCAGTACGCTTAAGGAGCTGAACAGCCGTCCTCTGCGAAGACATCCAGCAGATTCCAGCTGCCCGCGGACGCTGTCCCCCCTCCTTCCTCGACGCGCTGAAGAGACCCGCTGCCTTTCTCGTGCAGAGAAATCCAGCCACGGCGTTTCCGGTCTACCCTCGCGGGTGACTGGGATATCGAGAGAGACCCCTGAAGGAGATACCAATCCTCCATCATTCTATTCAGAGGTATGGTGTTGACTAAACCCTTAGACGAGAATTCTTGAAGCAAACCTTGGCAAAACCAACTTAACTTAAAGCTACTTACTTACTCCCCTTCCACGTGTTAGGCTTAAGTCAGGCACACTGGGGTAGGCTTAGTTAGAAGCACCAGTTGAGTATGTTATCCTAATGTATATATGACTGTATATATGTTTTATTACTTTTAAACCATTGTATGGCTAAGAAACCATATCAATGCTTTTACAGTTCTATTTCGCAATACTTATCTTACTGTACGTACTTTTTATAATAACAATTATTGCAATTGTGGCAATACATTTCTCTTGTACGAGAAGAAAGACTGTTCAATAAATGTTAACCCTTTATTGACAAACACCCGTCTCTCTATTCTCTACATACCGTGAAAGTAAACTGCACTAGACTGACTGAGTGAAATACATGTCTATTGTTTCACACGACCCTAGAGATTGACTCTTGATCTGAGGAGCAAAATTGTCATGTTGCACGGTTGTTGGAAAGCTGAATCCCTTCTTGTCTGTGCCAAGGAAGCTGATCACTTCCTATGCAGAGAAGAAAGTTTCCAGTGACCTCTGAGCTAGTTGGTAACACAACCCAATTAAGTTTAGCATAGTCAGTGGAGGCCTGGAATATCCGCAGTTCCACGTCGATACTACTGTTTATGTTATTCCAATGCGCAGGGCCTAGTGGGAAACTAGGAACTACACTACATGGCGCCCAAACGTTTGGTAAGGCGATAAACTAACGCAAGACTTGTAAAGTAACTCAGTCGTGCATATTTTACACCCCTTTCTCCCGTAAATACTCCAATAGACGTCTGGAGTGGGTGAAAGGTTAAAATCCGCCCGAACTCAGTGGGAAGAGATTCCTATGTAAAGCTCTGGTTTATTCAACGTTGAAGGATACAGTGTTCCAAAATATTGTGCACCTAATCTTTGTCTCCTTGGAGACCTACTCTGCAAACCTCGCATTTTTACAATGCCAGAAAACGGAACCTCTGGGGCCGCAGCAGATGCGACTCAGCAAGGTCCTGAATACACAGACCCGGATGCTATTATCATCCCGGTCCACTTAAGAAGATCTATAACATTAAAACTTATAGAAAACGGACTGACACCTCAAGGTGGTACAGTAATTTTCGTGATAGAGGCTCACGAGTATCGGCAGACAGAGGTATTCTATTCATGGATAAACTTTCCAGCGGTAAACGCTAGAACAAAAGAGTTTCACTATTACAAAATAGAGAAACCTCCGGAAGAGTACGCTCCTTTCGAGGAGATTGAAATTCCACTTAAATTTCAAGAGCACCTGCTCTGGTTTAATGGCGCCCTAAAACACAATGATCACATAACCAGGCTCGGTCCACTAGGTAGACCAGGAGCCACGTGGCCGGTTCTAGCCAGCTACACACCACATCCTGACATTGTAAAAATGTCTAGAGAAGAGCTGTTAGTACAGCTAAAAACATTAATAAAAATACATAGGCAATTAGTCCAATATGTAATGCGGACTGCAACAGTCCAACCAGCTGTTAATACACCACAGCTGACCCCTCATCAGGGGAACACAAATAAAATTACACCACAGAACATACAGTCATGTCTTGGTAAAACACCCGTAAAACGGGAACAAATTCCTTTCTGGTTAGCACAGAAAATCACTCAAATAGAGGCAGTATTTCCTGATACTACCCCTATTGAGAAACACAGAATCTTGACAATCTGCCTTCCTATGGGAATCGCACCACACGTGGAGGACTGTGACACTTGGGGTACAGTCTTTGCTTCCATTTACACAAAAACACACGGTGTTCCGTCTATGACGGTAATACCAGAAGTGCTAAAACAGATTCAAAATGAATTCGGTCCAGAGCCCGCTTTAAATCTAGGTATGAAATTACTGAAAGACTTCAAGCAGGTCTCGGCTATATTATTAGCCAACATAAAGGGAGAAGCAGCATCTGTGGCGATCCGCCAGAAGTTGAAGGAAACAGATATAAAAGATCCTGTTGAGCTTGCAAAAATCATAGAAAAATGCTATGAAGAATTAGGTAGAGACAGCTTGGGTGGAAAACCAGTTAAGCCCCAACTGCTCGAAAATTCTGAAAAATTATTTATTAAAAATAATTTAAACACTCCTAAAAAGAGCTGGGATGGAAATAAACAATCCACTCCCAAGGAAAAAGTTTTCCAGTCCAGAGGAAGGTCTCCTCGACGGAGGGAAAGAACTCCGACTCGAGAACGCCAGTCTCCCCAGCGGGAGCCCTCTGAGAAAAGATATAACCTTAGAAATAGGGATAATCTAAAAAAACCTGATAGATATCAAAGTATTGATACACGTCCCTCTCGATCTCTTCCACCGAATTCGGAAAGAAGAGGACGGTCAGACCCAGGAGAGCACACCAAGTCCAAAGACAAGGAACCTGCTCAAAATAAGAAATCTCAATTTCAAAAAAAGAAGGTAGCCAGTATTAGAGTAATCAACCATGCCGAGAATACTGAGGACACAGTTGAAAAACGGGGAGTGGGCATTGACAATGTTGGACAGTGCAGCAGAAATCAGTATAGCGCGCAAGATCTTGATGAGTCATCTGGAGACAGTGGACACGAATGAATACATTCAGGTTGAAACTGCCGACGCCAGACTTAGCGAGCCCCATAAAATATACGAAATAACATTGCGTATAGAGGGTGATAAGACTAGGAAAATTAAGGGTCTATTTTGGGATAAGCTCTCAAAAGGCTATGATATTCTGTTAGCTGAAAAAGATTGGCCCCCGGAGTTTGTCAGGGAGTGCCCTCGTGGCGAAGAAGTGATTATGCCTGCCTTCTCGAATCACATTCCGATTCACAAAAAATATACATATGCAAGGAAATGGGCAGTGGCCCAGGCACTTGCATTGTATAAAAATCATGTAGGATGGGATGAGGACTCAACTCCTCACAAAATCCAATTAAAAAGTGAACCAACTGCCCAACGGCAGTATCCCATAAAGCAAGAAGCTAAAAAACAGGTCAGGGAGATCTTAGATCAACTTGAGTACCAGGGGGTGATTGAAACATGCACCTCTCAAATGAACAATCCTTTGTTTCCTGTCTCCAAGCCAGACAATTCATATCGTCTAGTTTTGGACTACAGACATCCTAATACATGTTGCAAAACTTTTGCAGTAAAAAACTCGCATAGTGCAGCCCTAATGAATAACATAGTTAGGAAAAAATATAAAACGACATTAGACATTTCTAATGGTTTCTTTTGTCAAAACATTGTACCAGAAAGCAGATATTTGACCGCTTTCTCTGCATTTGGGTCACAGAAAAAATTCTGTCGACTCCCACAGGGGTTCAAGAACAGCCCAGGACTATTCTCAGCTAGGGTAACAGAGTTACTACAAATCTATGATGATGAAGCATTATCTTACGTAGATGATATTTATCTCACAGACGACGACTTGGATACTCACTTGAAAAGAGTGAACACCATTATACTTGGGTTCGCAGCAGAGGGTTACAAATTCAACTTTAAAAAGTCCCGAATTGCCCATCTGACAGTACTATTTTTAGGGTACGAATTATCAAGTGAAGGGAAAAGCCTAGCGGACAACTTCTTAGAAAAGTGCGCTGTACTCCAACCTCCAAAAACGCTGAAGAATTTACAATCCATACTAGGTTTTCTGAATTTCGGAAGAACTTACATTCTAAATTACGCAGAGAGGGTTAAACCTCTCTACGAACTAATTAAACCTGATTTTAAACAAATCAATTGGACTCAAAAACACACAGAAATTTTGAGATCACTGCAAACAGACATGTTAGCAAAAACAAAATTAGATACACGTGACAACACGATCGATCTTGTAATCCGAGTCATCCCAGGAAGATGCGGATTCACGTACCTGACCTCTAATGAGGGAGAAAAGGTACCAATTTCAATTAAATCTCACTTGTACACACAAGCAGAAAAAGCATTCAGTCCCACAGAAAGAACTGTGAAAGCAGTGCAAATAGCATTAGCAAATGAACGAGAACTAGCACACGGCAAACGGATTAATATCCTTACAGCGGAATCCGCCTTCGAGGCACTATTCAGCCCAGTAAACCTGCCTACAGTGTCACTGGATCCGAAATGGATACAGTGCATAGATTCTCTAGGAGCGGAAGATGTGAAATACTATTTCGCCCCGCAATTTGAAGAACTGAGGGGCATATTACCAACAACTAGCGATAATTTTTGTCTCTAACTTGTTTAGAGACAAAAATTATCGCCGCACATCGGCGATTTTTATCGCAGATAAACCTTGCTATTAACAAGGTTTATCGCAAATGCGATAAAAACGGCCGAAATGCATGAATATCGCTGAAAAGTCAGCGATATTCATGCATTATCGAGCAAATGCTCTTAGCCATGTTATCCACCTCCCATTGGATAACATGGCTAAGAACTGCTCAGGGCAGGTGTTAGCTTTTGGAGATATTCCCGCTTAGCGCGAATATCTCCAAAAGTTGGTAATAGGAGATAGCGATGTTAGCGACTGTTTTCAGTCTCTAACATCTTGGCACGCCCACTTTGCATCTCATTAGTGATAAATATCACTGACATGCAAAGTGGGGCCCAAGATGGTCGCTATCTCCTACTAGCTGTCGCTAACTGGTGTTAGCGACAGCTTGGTAATAGGGAGATAATTTTATCTCCGCTTTCTTGGCTTTTAAAGCCAAAAAAGCGGAGATAAACCCCCTTGATAATATGCCCCTGAATGATTTAGAATATGAAGAAGAATATCCTCTGCCAATCGAAATTCTGCCTCTCCCACAATACGCCTGTATAATCTATACAGATAGCTTTGTACAGCATTTCAACGTAGAGAGCAAATCCTACAATGCAGCGTGTGCGATCATTAAAGGTCGTTGGCTGTGCGGTAAATTCAGACCGAAAGTAACAAAAACTGAATCTGTAAGAAACTGTTCGGTTCAAAGAACTGAAATCAGATCTTTAAAGATGGCGCTCGAAAATGCAGAACGTGAATTCCCGACACTTATAGTGTGCGATTCTCATTTTTGCGTCAACTCTTACAACAATAAACTGCAGAGTTGGATCGAAAACGACTACAAAGATGACACAGGTGCCACAATAAAGCATACATTGCTCTGGAACGAGGTAGCTCTTTTACACAAAGAACTACAAAAGACTCACGTGATTCACGCACAGAGTCTTCAACGTGATGGCGTTCACGTTGCAGGGAATTCATTGGCTAATACAGCCAAAGCGGAAGCAACTAAACCGGCTTCCGTAGCCACAAAAAAGCGTACAGATAAATACATAGACGGGGAAACCATGCTGGCAGTAAAAGCGACCGTAAAAGGCGACTGTGCAGCACTACCCGTAAACTATCCACTCAATTATGCATACATAATCGATGCAAACTCCGTTCCTTTTGCTCGAATCCCTGGAGTGGGGGACAGAGTAATTCCAAGCAGGAGGGGCTTCCTCTTACTGGAAGCACACATGGGGTTGGGTCTGAAACACCAAACAATCAAAGCCTCTCTGAAAGAATTGCAATCAGAGTACTGGTGGCCAGGAATGAGTATAGATATTCAATGTTTTGCTCAAAATTGTGAAAACTGCAACAGAGATCGCAGTAATGAACAGGCCAGTGTTGTTTCAGGATCCCTTCTAGACAGCATAAGGCGGTCTATCTGCGCAATCAAAGAAGAGAAGCGCGTCCCAGTGTACACCATTAAGACGAAAAGCACTTAAAAAATGAGACCTCCAGCGCTCGGCTGACGCTAGAACGGTTATAAAAGATTTGCGAGTCTTTACCGGCACATACGCAATTACCACGTTCCATTCTGACCAGGGTCCTGCTTTCAGCTCTCGAGCTTATAAGGAGGCCATGGCCAGCATGGGAATTGGGTTGCGGTATTCTTGTCCGTCGTACCCCGAAGGGAATAGTGTGGTAGAAAGAAAAAACCGTGACATAAAGCAATCTATAACAGAGAAGGTATTAGGTTCAGGCGCTGGGTGGGTCAAACATTTAATAAGTGTCCAGACTAGTCTTAAAAACATGCCAAGAAATTCTCTAAAAGGTTTCAGCCCATACGAACTATTGTTCGGAATTAGAATGCGAGTTCAGGACCTCGATAGTCAGATGTCAGTGGTACAAGAAGAAACAACGCACTTTGATGTAAAGGATCATTTGGCTGTTTTACAGGAACTGAATGAAACAAGAAAATCGTTAAGCAACATAAAGTTAAAGCAACAGCCAAGTACCACTGACGAGGCACCACCCGCAACAGCCCCAGCAAGGCCTGTCTGGATTCCAAAGATTGGGGATCTAGTCAGAGAAAAGATTGCGGTGAAGAAGGAATTTGGGCCTTCTTACAGAAAAGCAGTACCTGTCTTGGCAGTCACCGGAACAAGATCAGTTGTGCTACCGCCCCTTGCTGGTAAAAAGGAGAACAGAGTCGTGTCTATCGATCTGGTAAAACCACAAGCATGTGGCCTATAATCAACAGTAGGCCCAGTGGACTCCCAAGAAACAACAGAATACCCAAACTTGCAACAATCCAAGAGGTTCAAACTGAAAGACTAATCACATTCGATCAGCCTGCAGTGCACAATGAAGGACTATGCAATAATGCCATGGAACTCGTGCCTCTTGAAACACAGATTGAAACAGTTCGTCAAGAAACAACACCAGTCTACATGATGTGGCATCAGAAAGTGCTACCGAAAGACAGATTGAAAGAACAATCCCATCAATTGACAGAACTGCCTCTGGTTATTTCATCAACTTCGACAACTTCTCTGAAGATTTAAATGACCCCGAAGTGATGCCAGAAACAAAAAAGTATTCTAAAGAAAATACAACAGGACTCCTTCAACAAATCAAAGAACTATATCTGGATTCACCGTTGATTGAGCATTGGATTATCTCAGGGGTATTCATACTCCTACTATGCCTAATTTTAGTTTTAATTTTAGGAAAGTTCATTACAATTGAATGGACACAGCAAGTCAGAACATCAACCTAGTCCTGAAACCACACAGATCATCCCACGTGAAGAAAAGAGAACTGTCAACAGTAAATGTCACAGCAATTCCAATACCTGGTGGGGTAGTATGGGAGAAAACTGACTATGAGATCTATGGTCCGGTCGAAATCCTGAAGTATCCTCATCAACTAAGGGTTTCCTTAAGTGACTTTGTGACACCTAGTACATTCTCTGATGATTGGGACTTTAACAGTATTAATGACATGATGTCTGATTTAGTAATGTCAGCTAGATTCACAGATCATGATTATTTACAAGGTTCATCTAGTTATGAGCAGTTATTCTGTTACACCCACTATGGGGATCATTACTTGCATAAATCCGCACAGCCTAGAAATGTTTTTATGTATTATCAATGGGAACATTGTTCTACACCACCTAAAAGCAGTTCTAAAGCATTTTTTGAGAAATTCAAATACTTCTCAGGGTTTAACACCAGTAATGCAGAAACGTTTTATTACAAACTGTTAGATAAAACAGGCATGAAAACAATGCTGACAAATTCTAAATTGATATATTTAGAAGCATTTTATGACAAAATGATGACATTTGATTTTGATTATTGGAAAAATAATATTGAAACGAAAACCATTTGGGGTACAAAAGATTGGCAGGTGCAAGGCATTGAAGCACTATTTAGAACCTGCATGATACCAGAACAAATGTTATTTTTAAATGACACAATACACCAAACATCTTGTCTTGGCCTAGCTAAGAACAAAGACCTTAAAACACCGTCCATACCAAAGCCAATACCTGAGAATACAACCACAGATATTGAGTTAGACGTGTCACAAATTTTACATTTCAACAGAACACATCCTGATTGGAAAAAGTGGTTAATCTGGCCTACAGACACAAATAGCTGTCAAGATAGATAGACAGTGTAGGGAAACTCTGCCTTGAATGGCTAACTACGTCCACACTGGCTGAAATTAAGCAACACTTGTCTTTACTAAAAGATGGTGCTGATTTGCGCACTTTCATTCTTGGACCACGCAAACAGCGTCAAAAGCGTTTCATAGCGACCAGTATCTATGCTGCTTACAACGAGGCTTGGAAAGTAAAGCAAATTGAAACTGCTGAAAAAATACGAGAAATTGATCGTATTAATTTGGAGAAATCACTTTCTGTGGTCGACAATAGGTTAACGACTCTGTCTTCCAGAATATATTCTTTGGACAATATTGTATCCTCTGCCTTTGATGTGATAGACAGAGATTTGCTAATGTTACAACATGGCCAATCTCAATTACGCTCTATTATAGAATTAGGCTGGACGCTGCAAAATCTTCGTTCATTCTATGTGCCTTGGCGTTTAATCAACACAACGTCATTATTTTCCAGTTTTAACCTTACTGATAAACAGATCAGTTTGGCACAGAAAGGAGCAGACTATACAATCCTGAGCATCGAAAAACTCGAGAGATTACCATTGACAATGTCAGAGAGTCCTGTCATTGAATGGATAATAGACGGAATTATCACAATTCCGATAACAACTTTCCGATTTAAAAAGTGCCTTGAGTACATACCTGCTGGCCAGTATGAACAATTGGGTAAAGGATATGTAAAATCCGAATGGAAATTACCATACACTCATTCTTGCTATAGTGACAGCGACAAAAATGTATTTCTTAGTGGTGAAAATTGTAAACATTCACTAAGCGGTATACTTTTGTGTCAGGGTATTAATTTACACGGAGCATGTGATGGAAATTCAAACAACCTTTCATGCCACCAGCTAGTCACACCTGCAACTCAGATAGAGCCCTTCTTTATGCAACTCGCGAACGGGAGTTACATTCTTAGAACGGATCACAGATGTTGTGGCCTCGTGCCAGGGAAAAGTTATCTAGTAGAAGTAACATCCATGGTCAAATGCTGTATGCAAGCATTGTTTCTGAGTGGGCCTCCAGACATAGTGACTCCCATCTGGCCTCGTCTGAATCTCTATTCGATATGAATTGATACATTAAGCAAAATGAAATCTGTACTTTTACAGACAACAGTGCCTATAACGTCATCTAAAGAGACGTATGATCTTCTAGTTGCAAGGACAGCTACTGAAGTTCATGACCTTTTATCAACAAATTGCCCCGTGCATTTCGTAGAAATGTTCAGCCAACTCCTTAACATGTCTAGTGCAACAAGCATCCCAGCTATATTTAAGACAGTCTTTATGGGACTGCTAACACCCTTCCAGGCAATTTTGGGAATCTTTCCTAATTTTGTGCACTCCATTTTTGGCGGCATACCATTGTTTTTGGGACTCGTCGCAGGGATTCTATTTTTAACCCTCCTGCTACGTTATGGCAAGCCTCGGCTCAGACATAGCTCCCATGGGAATGGAAGAGACAATCCTAGCAATGCGCTACCGGGACAGGATAACTAACGTCCTTGGATTGGCCAGGCTGAGAGATCTAAACATGACCTGGTTCCTTTCATTCAGACCGATATGGCAAAATTGCATTTTACCTGTGCTACGGTGTATGCTTTGCGGCGATGAATGCGTGTTGGACATCTGTCTTTCACTTCCATCAGCAGTACCAATGGACGTCGATACTCTGCTCAGTCCAATAACGGCTCACGCATTGTGTTGTCCCCAGCGGCTACCAATCCTGATGACGGCATTCGTGGAGACTCCTGTACTACAGCCAAGTGGTAACAGTGGAGCGAGTGACAAAAGCAACATCATCCAGGTACAACGTTCTGTGAGCATTGCTGGTCCCGACTATGATGACAGCAATCATTCTCACACCTGCCAAGTTACAGCGCTATCTAATTTGGTTGAACTATCACCTGATTTTGTAGACCAATTCTTTGAGAGCCTGTCTGATTCGATGTTCTCACCCATACAGAAACAATAACTTTTGAAAAGCTTTCCGACACACAGCGTTCCCATGAACTCTGAATTCGGCCTTCAGTTTTGATCAACAAAAACTGCCAAGTGCTTTGGAAATCTATTTTCTTTGAATTGGACAATTTTTCTAATATTGACCTTTTTTGGCACGAACAATTCTTTGCTTAACGTAAAAACTATTCTTAGAGAACAGAAGCTTCACACTTCTATTTCTAAACACATCTAGAGACATAAACAACATTACACCAGCCTCTAGCACACATGTTATTACAATGCATTTTTATGTGATGATTTATCTCGCTTTTCTTCTGTCAGAGATACTTCATGTGTAATTCTTTATGCATAATCGTTCAATGATTTCATATGCAATAATTTTTTGAATGATTCTATGCTTCAAAAAAACGTACAGTACCTAAATTCATGTATTTCAAGTACGCCTATTTCGAATGCATTTATGTATTTTGGGGTGGGCAATGTTACACATACATCTAATTGCTTTAGTTTTAGTAATTTTGATGGACATTAACCCGTGGAGTGGGTGTTGCGTGTTTATCTAGGTTCCTGATCGATACTGTGACCTTATGCCCCTATTCGGCTATAAATCCATTTATTCCCTATTTTGGCATAACCGTTCAAGTGCGATTTTCTGAAAAGTCATCTCTGGCCTCACACGAACAGAGCCACATTCCAGCATAGTTCTCTCTGCCACTTCCTTTGCGACCAATTAGTGCAATGACAGAGCAGCAGTCACTATCTGATATTCCTAGATAACACTCCGAGTTCTTCAACAAGATAAAAACTCAGCAAACCTGGAAATCCCCGCTTACTATGTTTTGATTAGTAATGGAACTCTAATGAGCAACTGATAACTATCACTTCCTAGTGACATCTTTAATTGACGTCTTATGTCCAGCAAACTTGCGTCAAACCCGGCACCTGTCAGGTATAAATATTACCAACGTTGCCTTAAGCAATGAGAGCTACTGTTGCTGATGCCAGCTGCCTGCACGACCCCGTGTTGGTAAATCTAGCACTCTGTCGCTGCAGCCTGCTGTCCCTGTGGTGGTGAAGCTGCTGATACCATTATCGCTGCTAAAGCGCGAACTATGGTGCAGTACGCTTAAGGAGCTGAACAGCCGTCCTCTGCGAAGACATCCAGCAGATTCCAGCTGCCCGCGGACGCTGTCCCCCCTCCTTCCTCGACGCGCTGAAGAGACCCGCTGCCTTTCTCGTGCAGAGAAATCCAGCCACGGCGTTTCCGGTCTACCCTCGCGGGTGACTGGGATATCGAGAGAGACCCCTGAAGGAGATACCAATCCTCCATCATTCTATTCAGAGGTATGGTTTGACTAAACCCTTAGACGAGAATTCTTGAAGCAAACCTTGGCAAAACCAACTTAACTTAAAGCTACTTACTTACTCCCCTTCCACGTGTTAGGCTTAGGTCAGGCACACTGGGGTAGGCTTAGTTAGAAGCACCAGTTGAGTATGTTAGCCTAATGTATATATGACTGTATATATGTTTTATTACTTTTAAACCATTGTATGGCTAAGAAACCATATCAATGCTTTTACAGTTCTATTTCGCAATACTTATCTTACTGTACGTACTTTTTATAATAACAATTATTGCAATTGTGGCAATACATTTCTCTTGTACGAGAAGAAAGACTGTTCAATAAATGTTAACCCTTTATTGACAAACGCCCGTCTCTCTATTCTCTACATACCGTGAAAGTAAACTGCACTAGACTGACTGAGTGAAATACATGTCTATTGTTTCACACGACCCTAGAGATTGACTCTTGATCTGAGGAGCAAAGTTGTCATGTTGCACGGTTGTTGGAAAGCTGAATCCCTTCTTGTCTGTGCCAAGGAAGCTGATCACTTCCTATGCAGAGAAGAAAGTTTCCAGTGACCTCTGAGCTAGTTGGTAACACAACCCAATTAAGTTTAGCATAGTCAGTGGAGGCCTGGAATATCCGCAGTTCCACGTCGATACTACTGTTTATGTTATTCCAATGCGCAGGGCCTAGTGGGAAACTAGGAACTACACTACACAACACTCCAGGGCTTCCTCGACAGATACGCCACAACCGACACAAACCACACAATGTCCACTTGAAGCATCCTTTCCACCCAGGACACAACCTCCACCATGAAGTCCATTCATTTGGGAGCTCCCCATGCCCACACCACATCTTCAACCTTGGAAAACCAAAGGATCACCAAGAAACTCACCATCCTACTCAACACCTCTATTAACACCGCAACATTTACCGATGCCTGGAAACATGCTAAAGGCAGACCCTCGCAAACTCAAAAACTACCTGCCAATCTCCCTGCTCACCTTCCCAGTGAAGGTACTGGACTCATGGCGCACCTGGTAGAACCAGCTACTCAACACCTCCCAATCCGACTTCCACAGCAATCACTGAACTGCAATCACCCTGATATCAGCCACCAATGACATGCAAACCCTCCACGACCAAGGAGAAACAGCATATTTGATCCTCCTTGACCTCTCGGCAGCCTTCAACACTGTATCCCACCACATGCTGATCGAAAGACTCCACCACATCGGCATCCAGGGGAAGTACTCAGTCCCCCAAGGCATTTCCAGCAGTGATACGCTTTTCAACGCATATACAACCCCACTGGCCAACATCGTCAGATCCCATGGTCTGAACATAATTTCCTACACAGACACCTAACTCATCCGCTCACTCACCGATGACCCCACCACCATCAGAACCAACTTTTACAGATGCATGAAAAATGTTGCTGACTGGATGAAGAACAACTAGCCTACAGCTGAACACAGGCAGGATGAAGTATTGATCTTTGGCAACTTCAGCAACACGTGGAATGACTCCTAGTTTTTTTTTTTGTCCTCATTCTCCACCCAACTAGCTCCATATTACCCTGGAGATATCCACACACTGCCTCAGTATACTGGCTGTGTAGGTTCCTGGAGGTTACAACCCTTCCCTACCAGTGTTATCGGATACTCACAAGGCTTGAATGGAAGCCTATGAGGAACCGCCAGACCAGGCTTAGCCAGCTTAGTGGTAACAGTGCGCCACCTGATTACTTCAAGTAGTTCTGCAGAATAGCAGGGCAGCGTAATCATCGGACCGGGGGGAAAAAAAAAAAAAAACCCTGTCCACCCTTTCGATATTATCCCCTCTGTAAAAGTTTCCAAAATTGCCTGCTCTCAAAAGGTCCAGCCTGGAGACTTATAAAACTGATGACTGCCTATCCGCCAAAGTGGGAGGTGAGGGATCCTTCCATTTCTTACACATTTTTCTTCTCGCCAATAAGATTGTATAAAAGAGAAGTTGTTGAGCAGGACCTGTAACTCCCTCCCTCACGCCGAATATAACCAGCGAGAGATTAATTGTAATAGGACAGTCCAAAGATGTTGTTAACGATTTACCAATAGCGTCCCAAAAAGAAGACAAGGCTGGCCAATTAAAAAACATATGGATATCAGATGCGGCTATTGTTCCACATCTCATACAAGATACGGGAGGGCCCTCTGAGAATTTTGATAGTCTCTGAGGAGAATAATAAGCCCTATGCAGGGTGAAGAGACGATTTCTACGAAGCCATGCTGGTTTGACTACCTCCCAGAGTGTTTTGCAGGAATTTAGCCACTGGTGTTGATTATCCTGATCTGGGAGGGTACTATCCCAGAGCTGGTTAGCCAGTTGAAATTCACCCTTTACCTCCTCCAATATTGTGTGGTACCAAAAAAAAACGTCCTTCTTTCCCGGGGATTTGCTAGCAAGCTGGGATTCTAGATAGTTACCCCCTCCAATTGGGTATTTACTCAACTCACCATTTGTAGATATTTAAACCTGGAGAGCCCAGGCCCAACCCTCTCCCTAAGTGATTCCAATGGAACAGGGGTCCCTTCCACAAACAAATCACCCCATGCTGCCACCCCAGCTT
Organism: Lissotriton vulgaris; assembly: GCF_964263255.1. NCBI lineage: Eukaryota > Metazoa > Chordata > Amphibia > Caudata > Salamandridae > Lissotriton > Lissotriton vulgaris. The sequence goes on from NW_028244595.1 coordinate 49,576, forward strand.
CCCTCAGGGGTAAAGCCAATCTATCTTTAAGCCATCCCGGGCCTCCTGGTGTATCCCATAGGGCAGCCATGCTGGAAAAATATCCTAGTGCGACCGTGCTTCTCATCTTAGCCCAGGCTTTAGCTAGGACCTGTAAAACCTTTAACTTAATTTTTTGAAAAATTTAAAATCTCCAAATTTAAACAAAAAACCCTCACGTGGTATCATGGCCCCACTAAGCATGGAGCGAAACATACACCCCACCCCGTTATTAGTAGGCATCTTCAGTAGCATGCGATAATGGGTAAGCTGAAAAGCCCATGCATACAACTGAAGATCTGGAGCAGCTAGGCCTCCCTTCTCTCTTCGCCGCCTTAGTTTTTTCCAGGCTATCCTAGGTGTGTGGTAAGCCCAAATAAATGAGTTAATATTGCCCTGTAACTTAATAAGTAATACTGCATCAAAATGAAGGGGAATAGTGTTGAAAAGAAATGTGATTTTAGGCAAGATTGACATCTTAACTAAGTTTACCTTACCCAAAATAGAGAGGGGTAGTAAACACCAGGCACGCATACGTTTCCTGCATTCCTTTGCTACAGCTGCAAAATTGATTTCAACTATCCTGGAGATATCCTGGGAAATGTTAATTCCAAGATACCTCGTTTAAGGACTAAGCTGCAATCCTGGCTGAATCTCCCCCATGTTCCAGGCCATGATTTCCGTTTTGGAAGCATTGATCTCATACCCAGAGACGTCTCCAAAGTCCTGGGCTAATTTAGTAACTAAAGTAAGGGCTGTATGTAAATCAGAGGAGAAAATCAAAATATCATCTGCATACAGGGCTACCTTCCTCTCCCGCAATAATTGAGTGAATGGTTCAATATATAAATTAAATAGGAAAGGGAAGAGTGGGCAGCCCTGTCGCGTGCCCCTTGTGATTTTTAGCGGGTCTGATAGAATACCATTTACCAACAGGCATGCTGAGGGATTTTGATATAACAGCCCTATCGCTCAACAACATTTCTTCCCGATATTAAACTTGCCCAAGACCTCTGACAGGTATAACCAGTGGACCCTGTTGAAGGCCTTGGTAGCATCAAGAGTCAGAACGGCCAAAGGGAGTGATTCGGTAGATGCTATATCGATAGCTCCGATCAAATCATAAGTCAAATCGCTTAATTGTCGTCCCTTGACAAAGCCTCTCTGATAATGAAGCTAGATGTCACCTACTACCAGGCTTAATCTTTTAGCCATGACAGAGGAAAAAAGTTTATAACCAACATTAAGTATCGATATTGGTCTATAAGACCCACAGTTGGAAGCAACTTTGCCAGGTTTAAGGATCAAGGTTACGGTTGCGTTGTGCCATGAGACTGGGGGAGCTACCCCCTCCTGAAGTATGCGATTAAAGAGAGCAGTCAGGATAGGAACAATTTCTTTAGCCAGGACCTTATACATTTCCGAGGGAAGACCATCGGGTCCTGCCGCTTTCCCCTTTTTACAACTTGCGATAGCAGCATTAACCTCCTCCTGCGTAATCTCTCGATCAAGGCTGGCCCGCTGTTCTGTATTTAGGGAGGGCAGCAAGATCTTACTCAGCCAGGCCTCTATGCGGGAAGAGTCAATACGCCTATCTTCTCTATAGATATCTTGGGAAAACGACTGGAAGGCCCTCCTAATATCTTCATCCGATGTTAACGTTAAATTTCCTTGTAAAACTGACCCAATATTATTACGAGCTTGATCGATTCTCGCTTTCCATGTGAGGAGCCTACCTGTGCCTGCCCCGTACTCAAAATAAGCTATTTTGCTCGCCTCCCACCTACGAAGCAAGCGTGTATTTAACACTGTTTCTAACTGCCCTTTTAATCATACCAATTTATTTTGTATATTGTTACAACCTTCAGCGGAAGTTCTAGTGGGTTGACCTAATTCACTTTGCAATTTTTCCATTTCATCCTCAATATTAGCGACCTCACTTCTATATACTTTTTTCCTATAGGCAGCCCTGCTTGTAATTTGGCCCCCTAAGAAGGCTTTGTAGGCATCCCATACACAAGCTATTGAGGTGTTATCTATATTCAATTCCCAAAACCACATGTCTCCATATTTAAAGATGAGATCTCCTCATCTTCGAACAATATGGAGCGATCAAAAGACCATGATCTAGGAGAAATAAGGACCGTCCCCTCCAGCTACAACCATACTGCAGAATGATCAGATAGATGGGAAGGAAAGTATAAAATGTTTTTCACTTTACCTTTCAGTGCATGACTAACCAAGATGAAATCAATTCTTGACTGGTGCCTATATTTATAATTACGAAATGAAAAACCCAATTTTTGCCCTGACCTTAGCCTCCAGATATCAAAATAGGCAAATTGCTTCATAGCATCCAATAAAAAAGTCCTGGTCTTAGAAGGGACTGAAGCTCGACTATTAGATGATTTATCAAGCTGAGGGTCCAAAACAATATTAAAGTCGCCTGCCAAAATGACTGGTTCAGGAAACAGCAATAAATGAGAGAAAATGGTTTAAGGACTGAAGGATCGCCCTGATTTGGGCCATAGTAACCCGCGATGGTAATCTAAACACCGAAAATATTAACGATCACAATGACCCATCTGCCACCTGGGTCCACTAATTTTGAAATGAGGCGCACCTTAACTGATTTTTTAAATATTATAGAAACCCCCCTCATATTCATAGTCTGGGTTGCAGAAACTTGAAAGTCTATCCATTTATTTTTCTCAGCCAATGAAATCATCTCTGCTTCCAATAAATGTGTCCCCTGTAGCACAATAACCTGCGCACTAGAATCCCGAATATATTGCAAAATCTTCCTTTCTGGGTCTAGTCCGCAGGCCATTGACATTCCAGGAGAATATCTGCAAGTTATTCATAGAAAGAATATCTTCTCTTGCATTGTGTCCTTTTTTGGCTTGCGATCCCCATAGATCTATCTAATCTAACACTGGTTACAGCATAGGTGTGTTCATAGCTGAGTTTATTTAGGAGAGAATGAGAATTTATTTTACGTTTTTTACCTTGGAACACCCACCCCTGTGCCCTATACCTATACCCATACCTACCCCCTCCCCCTCCTGGGGAACCCTTACGCCACCTATCTGGACTAAGTCCAGAGAATTGCACCCCGTAGGCTCCCAGTGACCCCATCTCCCATAAACTAAAAATAATAAGGATACCCATTTTCTTTACACATACTGGGTAAAATCACATGTTACCTGCCTAATCTTAGGACCCCCGATATTGTTTTTCTCTAGACCAAGCAAAAAAAAAAAAATCTAATAATGCCTAACCAGAAAAAGCCCCCTGAGAGCGAAAAAGCAGAGTTACTGGAAACTGAAGACGAACAGAACCTAGACCCAATCCGCCAAACCTTACTCTCTGCCTAGGTCCGACAGGCTTGACAAAAACTCATCAGCAGCTAGTACAGATCTACCATTGTACATTTTGTTGTTATACATAATTTTAAGGGCTGCCGGAAACTCAAGCTGTGCTACCGCCCTAAGCTTTCTGAAAGCCTCTATTCTCTTACCCAGTTCCCACTGCCTGTCTAGGGTTACCCTGGACAGGTCCGATCTTATCTGAAAGGGGAAGTCCTTAGCGCTCAGAGTCTTCTGTTTAAGTGCACGATTAAGGATTAGTTCTTTTAAGGAGTAAGTATGAAAGTTAACAAGAATCTTCCTAGGCTTGGACCTCTGTGGATTCATCCTGAAAGGATCCCTATGTATTCTTTGAATGTCTGTTCTCAGATCTTCTGTTGATTGATCCAGATTTAGAGCTTCTTTTAAGAGGGTAATTACGTACTCTTTAACCACATCGCTGCTTGAGAGATTCCTCTGCTGTGCTGGACAGCAATAAAAATGGGTGTGGTCATGACAAGCTCAGCTTGTCATGAGCACAGGAGCACTGTACTGCATGACGAGCTGAGCTCGTCATTAAGCATGAGCACAAAATCCGTTCCGCTCGCGGATTTTGCAAATTTTCGGTAAATTCTCGATCCGCGAACTCCCGCGAATTTACCGCGAATTTGCAAATCCGCGAGCGGCGGATTCCGGGGGCAAAAGTTGAAGCCTGGCTGGCCTGTCAACTTGTAACTATTTTAGGATGGAGCCGGCAAGCTGCCAGCGCCATCCTAAAATAGTTACTAAGTTAGCTTCAACAGGAAGCTCTAATAGATAAAATAAAGCAGGTGCTCGCACCTGCTTTATTTTATCTATTAGAGCTTCCTGTTGAAGCTAATTTAGTAAGTATTTTAGGATGGCGCTGGCAGCTTGCCGGCGCCATCCTAAAATAGTTACAACATGCCCTAATCGTGAGCGTCATCGAGGCAGGTGTGCCTTCTTCACAAATCTACCGTGGAAAATCAGCTGTGATGCTGGATAGAGGCTTTTGCATCCTTGACTTTCACGAGCGCAATACCCGTGCTGTTTCTGTGACCAGGAGCTTATTTCTCTTCATCTGCTGAACTGATCTTTCTCTGACCTTTTATACACACAAGAAGCATGTGTGAACTCGCATGGTAGCCCTGCCCGTTTGGCCCCGCCCACACACTCGCGGTTTGCACCGTCTTCCCGCCATTCACCCACAATGATGGACAGCTCACTCAAGGGACCCCAGCGCCCTTCGGGGCGATTGCATAGTAACACACACATGGTCGCTCGAACTAGTTGATGCTCAAATTCAGTGAGTCATTCATTAGCCCAAAAACAATTGTGGGCGTCGTCGAGGCAGGTGTGCCTTCTTCCGAACTCTACCGTGGAAAATCAGCTGTGATGCTGGATAGAGGCCTTTGCATCCTTGACTTTCACGAGCACAATACTCGTGCTGTTCTTGTGACCAGGGGTTTCTTTCTCTTCATCTGCTGAACTGATCTTTCTCAGACCTTTTATACAGAGAAGAAGCATGTGAACTCGCATGGTAGCCCTGCCCGTTTGGCCGCGCCCACACACTCGCGGTTTGCACCGTCTTCCCGCCATTCACCCACTATGATGGACAGCTCACTCAAGGGACCCCTGCGCCCGTCGGGGCGATTGCATAGTAACACACACATGGTCGCTCGAACTAGTTGATGCTCAAATTCAGTGACTCATTCATTAGCCCAAAAACAATCGTGAGTGTCGTCGAGGCTGGACAGGTGTGCCTTCTTCCCAACTCTACCGTGGAAAATCAGCTGTGATGCTGGATAGAGGCCTCACAAGAGGCATGTGCACTCGCATGGAAGCCCCGCCCCCGCCCCAAATCCGCGGATCCGCGAATCTGCAAAATCCGCGGATTTTGCGGATCCACGATCCGCAAATCCGCAAAATCCGCGGATCGTGGATCCGCAAAATCCGCCCATGCTTACTCGTCATGAGCATGGAAGGGGTTAAAGTCAGTTCCCTCGCTCCCTTCTGGAACATTAAGAATAAGTAGGTTATTGCATTGAGTGTTGTTCTCCAATACCTCCATTCTCTCAGAGAGAACAACATCTTCTTTTTTAAGGTTTGCAACATCTGTTTTTACTTTGACAAGATGGGCAGACGGGCCCGCCACCGTATCTTCCAACGCTACAGTCCTAGAGTTTAGCGCATCAATTTTAGTCTCCAAGGACTCACAAAAGCTTCTGATTTCAGGCTGATTGGCCGTAGAGACTTCAAACTCCCTTTTAATATCTAAAGATAAGGTTGTAATCATAGATTCCAAAAAGATTGCCGTAGGGTCTATACCACTTTGGGGGTTGCTTATCACAGGAGTTGTATCCTGCTGGAACACTGGTAGCTGCTCCGTTGGACCCACATCAGAAGGCACTAATGTGCAAATCGCGACCTCAGAAATGATGTCTGGGACTCCATTTTTAGATTGGAAAATATCTGCCTCTGCTGAGATTCCCGTCTGTTCTTCCATATCGTAGGCTCCAAACGAAGAAAAAACCTGTCCGAGTAACGTTTTACTGGAAGCCCCTTCCTTTACCCCCTCCTTTTCCAGGCTCAAAACTTGTGGCAAAACTTTGAAGTAAGACCTTAAAGAAGGTGTTACCTTTGTACTAAGGGCAGGAGTACCCTTTATGGGCTTAAGCGGTTTTGCTCGTTTTGCCTTAACTTCGCCACACAAATATGTGGAGGAGTTGTCTCTAGTAGTGAAAATAGGGGAACCCTGACTTTTAGCAGACTTACTAGCCTTACTAGACTTTCTAGACTCAAAGAGGGGGCCGTCTGCAACTGCTAATACCCCCCTAGGATGCTGAATGCTCTTGCTGCATTTCCTGCCCTTTTTTTTAACACAGTAGTCCAGGGCCGTTGAACTGGCATGCAGGAACACTGAGGGTGAAACACCCCCCTGTAGTACTCCTCTCCTTTGATGCAGAACTTGCTCCCTCGTGTCTCCACTTCTGTTCCCCCACCAGTGCAATCCTCCTTACCTCCACCGGCAACAGGAGCAGCCCCAGAAACACTGCTGGTTCTGACACTGCCCCGGAGGATGAGGCCACGAACTCTAAGGTCCCCCCGGAGTTCCAGAGCTGCAGCGCTCTGCCGCAAGAAAGGACACAGCAGGGTAGCAGCATCGGCAAACCCAAAGCACATTTGGCCTCACAACAAAGTCTTGAGAGACTAAAAAAGTTTTTAAAAAACAACGTCCTCAATGTGGGACCAATGTGTTCAGAGCAGGCGGGCGGCGCCAGACCCACGAACCGCGAGCGGCAAGCCGAACAGCCGAACAGTGCGCTGTGAGCGGTTAGTGGTTGGCGGACGGCGTCCTCAGGGAAATACGAAAGTCAACAGCAAGCCAAAAAAATCGAATCCACTCCACAAGAGGCCAAAAGAAAACATCGGGATCTACAGAGCGAAACCTAGTGGAATCAGCTCATCGCTTATACTGGGAACAAGAGTCAGCGCGGGAGCCCAACTGGAGTGCAGCTGCGGCTCAACTAGCTGCTGCCGTGTTCCCTACACCTGGAATCACTCCTAGTGTCCATCAGACCTAGGACCCAAACCCACTCTCTCCAACCACGCTAGAAACCCCGGAATCATCATTGACATCAAGCTCATAATGGAATCACAAATCATTGCTGTCACCTCCGCCTGCTTCCCCACTATGCACATGCTACATAATATCTTCAAGTGGTTACCCCTACACACATGGCACACAGTGACACAATCCCTCATCACCAGCCGACTGAACTACAGCAATGCGCTCTATGTAGGAATCACCACACACCACTACAGAGACTTTGGACCATACAGAGTGCAGCAGTCAGAGGCATCCTCTGCCTTCCCCGACTAACCCACATCACACCCTACCTCAGGCAACTCCAGTAGATTCCGGTACAGAAGAGATGACAATTAATGCTGCCCAACCACGCAGACAAGGCTCTACAGGATCAAGGATCTGCCAACACTAACTACCACCTGAACTTCCGCCAATCATCAAGAAGACTACGCTCTGCCTCCCTTTTACTTTCCCATACTGCCTACATCTACCAAAGCAGAAGTGCAGGATGTTCCTTCTCCCACATCGCAGCATACACCTGGAACAGGCTCCACACGCACCTCCGGGCCATCACCTCACTTTCGGAATTCCAAATGGCCCTCAAGACCTGGCTGTTCTAAAAAGCCTCTGGGACCTGCAAGAGCCTGGATACTCTATTGAGTGATTAGCCGCGCCTTGTTGATTAGGGAATCTTGATTGATTCCAAGGCAACTACACAAGAGCTGGGCAGGTAAAAGTACATTTTACCCCCACTGACTGATAGGGATTCTCAAGGTAGAGCAGTAGGAAAGGCATTCAGGTGTTTACTGGCCAAAGCCTGCTCTGCTCCGTAAAGAAGGATAGGTCACCTGGAGCAGTCCTATAGCACCAAACAATGTTGCGAATTGCCAATGTGCTGAGCAAGGCTTCAACCACACCCAGTCGGAGCATCTCTCAGGACAACACTTAACATTAGCAAAGACTCTGAGGTTGATAAGCAGGTTGATACACTTTTGTAAGCAGAAAAGCCTTAGTTTAGTTTTGGGGCGCTAGAGGGCGCACTAGCTGAATGGCCGCACCTTCGTGAGGCTCCAGCAGCCTGGCATGACAATCCTGAATTGATCCTACTTTCCCTGCACGCACCCGCCCAAAAATCCCCACGGAGGGGCATCTAGCAACACTTCACACTCGGTGCGACTTTGGAGGCTCTACCCCCTCGGACGCCGAAGTTACGGCTGGCGAAGCCCCTGGCCGACGTGAGCCTGACTGCTGCGGTGCCGGACCTCGGCTCCCAGACCTACGCGAGCCACCGGCTCACCACGAGGCAGGCAGGCCCTCCGAACTTGGCGAATGGCCCGCCCAGGGCTTACAGAGTGACCGGCAGGTGTGATCGGCGGCGGAGGGCATTACGGTGAGCGCTGTATGCGGAGCGGTGGCAGAGGGGGTGTGGTGCTCCCGCCGGCTTTACCCTACTGAGGCCCCCTTTGCTGTCAGCAAGAAGAGAGATTATGGCGCAATTAGCTTTGCTGGCTGCTACCTGCAGGGCGCCCGTGACCCCTACCGGCCCGCCCAGGACCTGGCTGTATACAGACTGAATGCCCGCTCTCTGCCGCTTCGCTTACACTCCGACAGCACTTACGTCTTGGGGCTCCTTGGTGCTCCCTCGAGGGACTTCATATTTGCTGGGCGAGTCCTGCACCTTGCCATCTTTATCTGCACTTCTCCTCGCTACACACCGTCTTTAGGAGGACTGCCCTGAGGGCGCCCCTGCTGCCTGGTGCCAAGGTTGGAACAGGGGAGTCTTGGCCTACACTGAACTGCCTGGCGTGAGACTGCTATCTCTTTCGCTGGTTCACATCCTGCCACCGTGCGGAAAGCGCCTGGACGCAGGGGGACACTTTATCTTACTGAGCCGAAATGGGGATGCTCGTACCCCTTTAGGCGCTACATCTTTTGCCGAAGTTCCTGCACTTTCTCCTGCGGGGTCTGTCTACACCTGCACTGCACTATTTATCGCTGAGAGCCACCCCGCAAACACTTGCTGAGCTTCCCCCACTACCTGGCACATTAGCTGCAAAAACGGCGTTGCTGCACCGCACTACATAGTGTGTGGCCGCTATATCCTCCACCAGCCCTTCTCCGACTGCGGTGCAAACAACGCAAAGGCGCAGAAAGTCCATACATATCTTTGCCGACATGGGGAAGCCGGACAGTCGCCAACCCAAACTGCAGTTTGAAACTGCGTCGCAGAAAAAGGGGACACGTCACACAGGAGACGCGGTGCCACCCCGAAGCCCGGTCACGGAGGCCTCAACATCGACCCTGCTGACCCCGGATATGGCCGCCATCCTGCAAGAAATGCGACAGGGCTTTGCGACAGTGGTCGACAAAGTAGACAGACTCATATCTAGGATGGACAGCATTGCCAAAAAGATGGATGTCCATGAAGAACGCATATCTGAGGCGGAACGCAGAATATCGGCAAATGATGACACGACCGCGGCACATGACACTCGCCTTGCCAGAATGGACAATGTCCTGAGGGTAATCGCTGCCAAAAACGAGGAGTTGGAAGCCAGGAGCCGGCGGAATAACATTCGCGTCACGGGTATTCCGGAATCGACCAACACGGGGAGGATGGAACTGTACATCGAGAAACTGCTTACAGCAACAGTTGGGGCAGAAGCTCTTTCGGCTCACTTTATTGTGGAACGCGCACATCGCTCCCTTGGGCCTCAACCCCAACTGGGGACCCCACCGCGACCCATAATTGCACGCCTGCTCAACTACCGAGATCGCGATGCGGCGCTAAGAGCAGCCAGTGCGAACCAGAACCTGACATATGATGGCGTGCCCTTCTCGATATACCCTGACTTTACCCCGGTGGTTCAAGAACAGCGACGGAAATTTCTTGCTGTTAAAAGGAAGCTTCATGACTTGAACATTGACTATGCTCTCCTGTACCCAGCCAAGTTACGAGTCACTCACCAGGGTACACAGCACTTTTTTCTCAACCCACAACAGGTCGAAGACTACCTTAAAACCCTGCCCAAAAGACCCAAGCGGACTGCGGACGCTGAAGACTTAAATACATCTGGTCCCGAATAAGTGGCGGCTGGCTCTCTTCGGTTCATCCTCCTGCAATTGATTGGTTCATCCTCACTCCCCTCGATGCTAGGGGGAACTCATCCTGCTAGGAGATGGCTGCGGCTGCCCCTGGGGTGCCATGGACGGGTGTTGGACTGCAAGTGGTAATGTATGCCAGGCCCCACCCCCTTCATCCCTCTCTGCTCCGAGGGTGACCCCCAGGGTGGACATGCACGGAGTGGGATGGCTGGGGGTGGTGGACCGTGCACCTCTGATGACCCCAACTGGGTGTTCCCCAATGACATTCACGTGGTTGTTTGTTTGTTGGTTGCTATTTAGCACTGTTTTGGTTTATGGGTGGGGGGAGGGAATGGGATGCTGGCGAGTTGGGGTGGCTTCAGTGGGTGGGGGGTGGTGGACTGACAATTGGGCAGAACGGGCTGACGCTGAGCGATGTGGACCCTCCTTTGGAAGCTCTGGGTTGCTTTGTTATGTATGGTTACATATTGAGAACTGTCTGTCCTTTTTCCAGCTAGGTCCGGTTGCTGGGGTTGTCGGGGGGGGATGGGGGGGAGGTCTGCTGGGAATTCTGTTGGGATTCAAGTTTTGACATGTGCATGTTGTGTTCTGAACTCACTAATTTTGCCCTTTGGAGGGCTCCTTGATTATGGCCCGGGGATGCGGGGGCGGGATGGGTGTGCTGCACATTGCTTATGGCGGGGGCGTGGCGGAGGGGTTGGGGGCGATTCCTTTCTGTTCCATTTTTTGTTCCCACTTGAGGGCGATGGGCTGGTCCGACTGGATGATGATCTGATTGTTGCTAAGGATGGATTAGTCGCCTCCCATGCTTTAATCCTGCGGTTATTGTATTACACGATTACATGGATGACACGCGCCTAACTGTGATTACTTGGAATGTGAGAGGGCTGGGAGATCACAGGAAGAGGAGACAAATATTGAGCTACCTTGATCGTCACAATGTTCACATTGCTTTCCTACAGGAAACGCATTTTGCGCCCCACAAATCGCAAGCCTTTGGGAGTAGGTGGGCTTCTCACTCGATATTTGCTAACTACTCCTCATATGCACGAGGTACGGCCATTCTAGTTAAGAGATCCACACCCTTTCGGCCTGCTGGCTCCAGGGTGGATCCCCAGGGGAGGTATTGTTTGCTATGGGGTAGACTAGGACACATGTCAGTAACACTTGTCTGTTGTTATGGGCCCAACACGGATGACCCACAATTCTTTACCTCTCTATGGGCGGCAATAGTCGAGACAGGACCACAACACATCATATGGGGAGGAGATTTCAACGTGTCCCTGCAACCCCCCTGGATAGATCACACCCAGCCCCACACCACTATACTAATGGGCGCGAAGTCCTTAGAGCGACTATTGCCGGTAACAATCTCGTTGACGCCTGGCGGTCACACTGCGGGACTAGAGAGGAGGGTAAACACTTTACAGCACAGGCTAAGTCATGGGCGAGACTTGACTATTTCCTCTTAACCTCACAACTATTTACAGCGCTGATACATGCGTCACATCTCCCCAGGACGTACTCAGATCACTCCCCCGTTTTGATCACGTTGACTGGTTCTGAGCTTGGCCCCCCGGTGACGGCGTGGCGCATGCAGCCCACTATGTTATTGGACGCGGTGTTCCAGGAGGAACTCCGTGATGAATGCCTAGATTTCTTCAAACGCAATAAAGACTCTGTCCAAGACGTTGAGACCATATGGGATGCCTTTAAGGCCACACTCCGAGGCTTATGTATATCAAAGGGCTCGGGAGTGCTCAAGAGCATACTGACTCGATTACGCAGCATAGAGGCTGACTTACGCAGTGCTGAAAGCCGCCTTAGGGCTAACCCTGACAATACGACCCTCGCTACCATTCGCGACAAATTGTCGGAATTCTCTGAGGAGGCTGCTCGCGAGGTGAAGTTTAGGAACAAATACTGGGTGGCCAGGCGATATGGAGAGGGTGAGAGGCCTGGGAAGGCTCTAGCAGCGACGGTCAAACTAATGCGATCACCGACGATAATATTAGAACTTGAGACGGCGGAGGGGCTGATACTTAGAGACACCACCCAAATCCTTAACGAATTTGTGCGGCATTATGGTATACTGTACTCCACTAGCAGACATGGTGAACTCACATTGGATGACTATCTGGCAGATGTCTCCTTAGGTTGGTTGAGCGATGCGCAGAGGTCCTTCTTGAACGCCCCTTTTGACTTGGATGAGGTCAGGGAAGCTATCATGGGCATGAAATCGGGTAAGGCCACCGGATTAGATGGCATACCTATAGAATTCTACAAGACGTTTATTGACTTCATGGCACCGGTGTTGCGGGAGGTTTTTGAAGACGCATTAGAAGTGGGCCATCTCCCTGCCTCCATGAGAGTTGCCCTCATTACATCGCTGCTTAAGCCAGGAAAACCCGCCTCGAGCTGCGACTCTTACAGACCTTTGTCCCTATTAAACTGCGACGTTAAAATCCTCGCGAAACTGATTGCAACACGCATCAGCCTCCTCCTGCCTGCTCTTATCCTCCCGGACCAGGCCAGATTTGTCCCTGGAAGGGCAACATCACATAATCTCCGTACCTTTTTCTCGGTATACGACTCCGTCCATGAGGACCTCCCAATGGCAGCCATTTTTTTAGACGCCACCAAGGCGTTTGACTCGCTCGAATGGGACTATGTGTTTAAAGTTCTTGAGCGAATGGGTTTCCCACCTCTCTTTATTTCCTGGATTAAATTACTGTATATGCATCCAACTGCCAGAGTACTCATCAATGGGAAATTGTCGTCGGACTTCCCGATCACCAGGGGGACAAGACAGGGATGCCCCCTGTCCCCCCTTCTTTTTGCCATAGCCACTGAACCCCTGGCGGCTAAATTGCGACAGCATCATCAGGACAGGGCACTGCGCTGCTTTCAGAGACAGTTACTCGTCTCTATGTATGCTGATGATATCACCCTCTATGTTCGCCACCCAAGCGATAACTTACATCCCATACTCCGTGAATTCATTCGGTTTGGTGCTCTTTCGGGGGTTCAAATCAACTGGAAGAAATCATGTATCTTCCCCCTTACTGCCTCGACAGTTTAATTCCCGCTTGAATTCCCACTTGCCTGGAGCACAGGGGATTTTAAATACCTGGGTATACATGTGGAAAAGAGTAGAGAAGAACTGATTCGTTCGAACTATGGCACTGTGATGGACAGGATGAGCGACAATATATCTAGGTGGATCACGCTCCCTCTTTCCATGGCGGGACGTGCCTCGTTAGTCAAAATGGTCATACTCCCTCAACTTTTGTACCTATTCTTGAACATTCCGTACCACCCCGGATCCCATTTCTTTCATCTGCTACGCTCAGAATTGCTCCGACTAGTGTGGGGTGGTAAAACGCCCAGACTCAAATGGGAGATCCTTGTCCGGCCGTTCTCACAAGGGGGATTTGGAATCCCTGACTTTGAGCTCTATTACCGAGCTGCTCAGGCCCACTATGCGTACTTTTGGGTGCGCCAGCAGAGATATATGCCTCAACTGGCGGCTGAGCACTGGTTGGCACACCCGATCCCTATTGAAGGCGCGCTCTACTCCCAGGTTGAAGGTAGGGACAAGACCCCTTCCACTGTGTCGAGCACGGTGACGGCATGGCACTCTATTGTGTCTAAGCTGGACTTGCACTTCCTATACGCACCGAAACTGCCACTGGCCTATCACCCACAGCTGCCGCTCCTACAAGAGGCTGGCTTTCAAAAATTATTGAAAAAGATTAGTGTCACTACGTGGGGAGACTTGTACCTAGATGGCGTCTTCCGAACTAGGGAACATTTATATGAGGGCATCCACCCAACACCCCTGGACTTGTTTTATTATGTCAGGCTCAGACGCGGACTGCAAGCTATCACGCCTGATTTCCCCTGTGAGCCCCCGGTGCTACCTCCCTTACAACACATGCTGCTTCACGACCATCCTATTAAACTGGTGTCTGCACTCTATAAATCTATACGGGCCAACACGACATACACTGCTCTGCCCGCTAGGCAGAAATGGGGACAGGATCTAGCCTTGACTTTCACGGACACACAATGGGAATTTTGCCTACAGCAAACTGAGCGCATATCGTCTAACAGCCGGTTTAGGATAATCCACTATAAATTCCTGCACAGGCTGTACCACACTCCAGCGCGCCTACACAGGTTCCAGCTTAGGCCTACAGATGCCTGTGACAGGTGTGGGGCCCCAGGGGCTGATTTCCTTCACCTTGCATGGGGATGTCCTGAAGTGAATAGATACTGGACTCAGGTCTTTCAGGCCATCTCCAAAATGATACACATGACGGTGGATCCATCCCCATTGGTGGCCCTTCTGGGATATGTTGCACCTCTCCAAGCGGCTCACCGCAAATATGTGGCACTGGCTATGCTTCTGGCTAAACGCAGGGTGGCCTGTAGATGGGGGAGGGGAAGAGCGCCCAAATTCAAGGATTGGATGAGTGATATGGTGTACTGCCAGGAGCAATTGCATACCTATTCTGAACTACTGCCGCCTGCTTCTAGGCCTACTGATATATGGGCCCCGTTACAATGTTATTTGATAACTGATCCGCCCGAGGATGACAGCAATTGAAGTTGGGCAGTAGAGATCCTTCGATGATATTTCTTGGTCTTGCAATGTAGCACCTAGACTGCTGTATATGGCATGATGTGTTTGCTGCTTCCTCCCTCCCCCCCCCCCCCCCCACCCCCCCCCACCCCATTCCCGCCCGTGGCTGACAGCAATTGAAGTTGGGAAGTAATGATCCTTAGATAATGCTATTTTGGTCTTGCGATACAGCCCCTGGGCTAATGTATATGGCATGTTATGTCTGCTGCTTCCTCCCTCCCCCCCCCTCCCCCCCCTCCCCATTCCCCCCCCACACTCTCCCCCCTCCCCCCCCCTCTCTGTCCCCCTCCCGGCCCCCCCCCCCCCCCCCAGTTCAGGACCCTCTGTGGGGAACCCCATCTTCCGCGACGTCCCTGGGTGCCTGCTAGCCCGCTGCTTCCGATACTGTGGCTCACCCTTCCCTCTTTTGTGGTCCCATGACTCTGCCACTCTGCTGACCCCGTGCCTACCGAGATTAGATATGCCCGCCTGGATGCCCGTGTGCCCCCCCCCCCCATCACTCCTGAGTTTGTATAGACACTGCACATGTTACTGGTTATATAAAAATTCGAAAAAACTCGAGACTCATTTATTTAGCTGTGAAGACGCTGCACTTGTCACTTAGATGGAACTGTTGGCAGAATTGTTTTAGCACACATACATGTTGGAAATGATTCGTATTTATGTATGCACTGATAGCGGCCGGCCTCCGGGTTGTTGGCGAGACGCTGTGTATTCCTGACAATGCTCAATAAATGTCTTGAACCAAAAAAAAAAAAAAGAAAAGCCTTAGTTTCCACATTTGGCAACTGCATTTTCAACTTTCAATACTTTTGCTGCCATATGAACTACTAGAGCAATAGAGGAGCGTTCCACAGTAGGGGGCCTATGTTAATGGAAGATGTTTTGTAAGTGGAACAATACTATTGCCGGCTGATACCTTGTAACTTGACACAAGGATTTATTCAGTAGGCAGGAACTAGTGCTAGGGCATAATGGACCCCACAAGTAGAGGATGTAGTTTGCAGCTGGGCCAAAGTTTTACTCCCAGCACAAGACTACACAAAGTTCTCATGAGAGAGCAGCAGTCATGGCTACGCCTTTCACACAGACAGTACAAACATTGGGAGGTATGTACAAAATGTACCCCACCACAAAGAAGTATAACAACAAACTGAGATGGAAAACTCACAAAGAATCACACCTCAAGATGCCAGAATAAACCACCACATATACTCCACCAACAAATCACAAAATATACCAGCATACTACCACCATGCATACTACAAAAGCCACAAATGACCATACCACACTCATCAACAACCACATAAAGATACCACGCAGTGAAAAAACATATCAAGCAAGTTGACCAGGGCGACTAATGACAACTGAGAATTTCCCCTATGGCAAAGAAACAACAAAGACAAAGCCACCCCAAGTTAAAGAAACAACAAGCATTTACAATGCAATAGGTCTCGCAGCATTAAAGTTTGAGTTATTGGCATTGTGTATGACAATGCGTTGCATAAAATTTTTAGCAAACTTTGAATTAGTGAGCAGTGAGAGTGTGTGCAAGAGTATGCTGTTGCTCACAGCTGTTATTATTCACACAGCTCTGATGATGCACCTCACGCACGGGGCTGACACAGTTATTATTCATACAGCTCTGATGATGCACCTCAGGCATGGGCTCACATCTGTTATTATTCACACAGCTCTGATGATGCACCTCACGCACGGGGCTGACGCAGTTATTATTCACACAGCTCTGATGATGCACCTCAGCACTGGGCTGACGCAGTTATTATTCACACAGCTCTGATGATGCACCTCAGCACGGGGCTGCCGGCAGTTATTATTCACACAGCTCTGATGATGCACCTCAGGCACGGGGCTCACAGCTGTTATTATTCACACAGCTCTTATGATGGACCTCAGGCACGGGGCTGACACAGTTATTATCCACACAGCTCTGATGATGCACCTCATGCACGGGCTCACAGCTGTTATTATTCACAAAGCTCGGATGATGCACCTCAGGCACGGGGCTGACACAGTTTTCGTCAACAGCCCTTGGTACATGAATTGACTACCGAACTTTCATGTGCCTCCCCTTATCAGTTGGGAAACACTGGTACAATCTATACATCACTCCTTTTAAAAGAACTCTGCTTTGGACAGCTAATCAGGACTAATATGTTAATATTTAACTTAAAGTGACTTTCACTTTTATGTGTGGATGGGACTTGTGAGGGGGTGAGTCGGGACGTTCATAAAGCTTCTTTTTTTTTGTTTTTATCTTATACTGTAAAGATTTTAAGTAATCATGCAGTTTATTAATAAAATTGTCAAAATTGTCAGTTATTATTCACACAGCTCTGATGATGCACCTCAGGCTCGGGGCTCACAGCTGTTATTATTCACACAGCTCTGATGATGCACCTCAGGCACGGGCTCACAGCTGTTATACATTTGCTTTTGTAATTTGCACACTTGTAATTTTCTCCTCATGTATCTTTACTGTTCCTATTGTGAAGCGCTCTGACGCCTTCGGGTAAAGTCAGCGCTATATATAAACACTTGCATCAAAGTAGGCCTGTGGCACCAAGCCGTAAGGTATCCACGAGCTCACTTATTCTGATTTGGGACCCAGATTCTTGATGTGCCCCAAGGAGTCCAAATGCCTGCAATTTCAGACCAGCCACTATGGGGGCCAGTCCAGTTTTCAAGCTCAGGGCTGGTGGTGCTGTGTGGCGTGTTCACAGTGATCTCAGGGCCCGGGATGACCCCAGCCCACTCAATTCAAAGCCTGGTCTGCCCGGCCCGCTCTGCCACCGCTACACAGATACCCCTCTCCTCAGCTTCGGCGCCGGAGCAGCCGCTACCGCGCTACGTACCAGGCTTGGCCCCCTCTATGCCTGTGATCGTACCAGTCTCCTCCATAGCACTGGCGTGGGCCTTTGTCTATGTTACCAGTATGTTACTGCCCGCCCCTCAGTCATAGTTTCTGGTGCCCTCCCAGAATTGCGCAACGGGCGTGTCAGCGCAGGACAAGTCCCGGTTTTGACACCCTAGGTGTCAACCCTTTCTGCAATGGAAAAATTCAGAAAGTGACACCCCAGGCTACTAAAAGGCTATGCACTGCCATGGTAATGGCATATTATGCCTACTGGATGCCCAATTAACAAAACCTAATGGAAATACCAGCACATTTCCAGGAAGAAAAGGTACACACTCAAACAGACGTGGCAGCTAAAAATAGTGCTTTCAAGCCAGCGCTTCAAGAACTGTTTATTTTGCAGGAACCAGATGTGAACGTGGCTTTTGTTTGCATTCTCCATGTGGTATATTTGATTTAATATGCGCAAGAAACACAGTTTATAAGTACAGCTCTACAGGATGTCTGTTAGCCTGCACAATTCAAGGCAATTCCTACATGTCTCTGATCAGTTGTACTATGTTGAAGAATTAAGTCAAACGTGTGAGAAAGCATCGCCGGGGCTTAAATCTTTCAAATTATGTCAATCAAATTATTTGTATGCAACTCTGTGCTCACAGTCTGTATTATATGGCACCTGCAAACTAAAAGTGCATAGTGGTGCCGTCTACATTTCCTTCAATGGTGTGACCTCAAGAGGTCAATGATATATAGAAACCCCATCAAAAGAAAGAAAAATGATTTATCCCAGGTAACCAAAAGTAAAGGTTACCCAAATAAAAAGTTATTTGAAACCATTGCACTATTAAACCTTTAGCATTGTAGTCAGAGATACCGAAATTATGCAGCATTGGAAGGCCAAATTATGCAGCAGTATTGTGTAAATTATGTATGAAGAAATGGCAAATTGTGCAGCATAATGGGACACATTAGCTGATAGTATTACTTCATTATTTTGTCAGTTTTACACTTGTTGACACGGTCTGGGCATTGTGTGCACCTCATTAGTAGCAGTTTAACACCAAAATACAGAATAAGCAACTGTCACCAGTCAATTTTTGCAAAGGGCCTCCCACTACGCAGCAACATGCGTTGCTGAGTATTTAGTAACTTTTTAACATTTGGGCTAGAAACAAAATGTGTTTTGCTAAAATCTGCCGATTATGCAGCAGATGATGGATTATGTGGCAAATGAGGCAAATCTACAAATTTGCACACAAAAAATACTCGCCGCACAATCACCTACATCCAGTGGCCCTGATTATAGTGCAAAGGTCTAGCTTCATGCTATCACCCTTGTGCAGCATGACATGGAGGGAAAACACTGCTTACTGCCTCCCAGTTCCATGTTATCAGCATTTTTCAAAAGAAAACAATTGCTAATACAAAACTCATTCAATATGATTTAATATCACACTGTGCCTTCCTATGCTTCACCTCTATTATGTTATTGCCCCTCCCCACACTCAATTAAAAAAAATATACTACCCTCCGAACATCTGTGCACACATGAAGTTTTACAATCATATTCCTATGGAAGAGACTTCACCAATATTAAATGAAATATTCGAAATAATTCCAAGACTATGACTGGACAGCAGCAGGCCCTAGGCTTAAAGGGTTTCAACTTACCCGTCGTCCGACGCCGACCGATGTCGCAGAGATTTCAAACAGTCCCTAACAACTCGCATCATTTTTGCGGCTCATTTCGCCCATACCTCACTAAGGTCCTGTACTAACGAGCTTGCCCATAGAGAGAATGGTAAAACCCTGTCATGCAGTCAGCCCTTGGCCGCTAGAACAGCACTGGCGATTCCACAGAAGACAAGCAGCTGCACGAGTCGCAGGCGTCATGGTCTCGCGCATTCCCAGGTGCAATTATCAATGTGGAAAGCAAAAAAACCCAAAAAAACTCAAGTTTATCGAAGAAGAAAAGCACTTCAAAAAATAGCGGTTTGAAAAAAATACATAAGATTCCTAGAGAGGAAGGATTTCGGATCCGTCTCGGATTTATCTGTTACTTGTAATGCCTCCTTCGCTGCAGAGGTAACATAAAATTAGTCGCATGAAATAATAAAAACTCACCGCCGCAGCCCGGCTTGAACAGGAAGCCAGGCAACCTGTGTTCAGACGGGGCTGGCCACAAAAAGACAGGAAGCAGACGGGAGCCTACCCCGCGTACCTGTGCTGAAGCGCTCCTGTGCCCATCAGCCGGAAGATTTGCATGTCAGCTAGCGGGGCTCCCGTGCTCGTGGAGAGCCCCGCCTGCTGCTGAGAATGACCCGCTGCCTGCCGAGGGAGAGAGGGACATGCAAAAAGAACCCGGTGAGTGAAGTGTGAGGGGGGATGTGTGCACGCGTGTGTGTGTGTGTGCGAGTGTGTCTGTGTGTGTCTGTGTGTGTCTGTGTGTGTGTGTCTGTGCACGTGCGTGCCTGTGTGTGTGTGTCTGTGTGTGCGAGTGTGTCTGTGTGTGTGCCTGTGTGTGCGCGCGTGTGTGTGTGTGTGTATGTATGCGTGCGTGCGTGTGTAAAAAGAGCCCGATGACTGGTGGGGGAGGGAAAGTGAAAGTAACCAGCAGGCTTGCAGCGGAGACAGGAGATGGGTGTGCGGGCGTGTGTGTTTCAGTCTGCGGGCGGCCCGCACCGATCCCATTCCAGAGCTCGCGCGTGCCCATCTCCTGTCTCCTGGGAAGCAGAGCCAGTGACAATAGGTCTCTGGCGAGACCGCGCTTTCGCGCGGTTAACGCCACAAGACCTAAAAAGGACAAGCACTAGGAACCAATACCTCCTGTCTCCACATCCACACAGTAGGGGAATCAGGAACAATGATTGTTCCAAGTGTAAACAACTGCATGAAATAACCTAGCAGGATATGTAGACACTACAAATAATTCCTAACACATCTTCTTAATTACTGAGGGAGAATTCTTGAAAAAAAGGATGCCACAGGACCCTGACACCCACAGAGAAAACATGTAATGTCACATCACACTCCTCCTGACGACTGTAATCTATAGGAGCATGAAGAAATATAACAGCAATGTAGTGCTGTGCATGGCTGGGTTTTCTGGTAATACGAACATGTTAATTACAAAATAGTCTTAACTGTAAGCCAACATGCTCTTGTGAGCCCTGGTGTTGGATGTGAGACCTAAGAAAAAAGCACACTGAACAGAATCATAGTTTTGGAATGGACTACAGTGCCGGTAGGTCCCAAGAACAGGCTGATGGGGACAAACTCGGCTGGGTTCTCAACTGGCTGTTGAGATCAGAAGCCCGCAGAACTATAACAGTGGCCCCGAGAACACAAGAGGGGAATAGTACAGAATACCCAATTGGGTATAAAGGAGCCTTTGCGATTGGTTATTGTGCTTTATATGGGGGAGAATAACAATCTCAGCTTGAGGGACTGGGTGCATTTCATTCCCCTACACTGTGTGGACCCATTGCACATTTAGGAAATGGAGAAAACCATATGGCTTGAGGAAGTGCATGCAATTATGGCTCAAACGGTGCACCTTAAGATGCGGGGGATACACCCTTACACTGGTGTTTTACACCACATATAGGGCACATACTGCACTGACGACGTTGCTGGCCATGTATTAGGCGGACAATGGGCCTAACGAGCTACTGCAGTCGCTGCAAGATTTTAATAGTGGTGCTTTTGAAACCTGGAAGAGATACCATGTATTATTTTTTTTTAAACTCTTTTTATTGCATTTTTCAAGCGATAATACAACCAAGCAGTGATTGAGAAGCAAGTGGCCCGCAAAATGCCGTCCCTGTTGTGTTATTATGACAAATATAAAACATTCTCTTTCATCCAACAAAAAAAACTAATTAGAAAGGAGCAGCAAAGAACAAAAGGTCTAGTAATAATTACAGTACAGCAATATCCCAGTATTCAATCATAATATCATTACCGTTACGCACACTTGGACATCTCTTCGTAGTGGTAGTCATTCAGTCTGCACCTATTTGCCGGTTTAGGTTGATAGTTATATACTACCTATGTGTATGTGTACCCATCTCATTCGCTGTCTATGGAGTGGGCTTGTAAATCATTTTAAGTGGTTGCCAAATATCACAGTGGAGCGAAGTAATGGGCAGAAGTGTGGCAGGTTATCCGGTAGTGGTAAATGTATAGGGACTTGCATTGTAGATACCTCCTCAATTCAGTCCATGCCCAACATGTCGTGGGCACTGTTTCGATTTCTGCAGGACATCATGGAAGGCCTCAGGCAATAACGTCGATAGTGAGTGCAATCTGTCATGTTTGAGATATTGAAGTTGGGTATCTGGGTGATACCAGTAATACATAAAGTGGACTTGGGCCACCAGGTAGTATTGATAGAAGTAAGGGGCTCCAAAGCCCCCCGTTCAAATGGCATTGTCAATGTTGCCCAGTTCACTCGTGGTTGTTTACCCGCCCAGACTAGTCGTATGAGAAGCGACCAAAGTGTATTAAAAAAGTCACTGTTATAGTAATAGGGAAATTTAGAAAAAAGATATAGAAATCGTGGTAATACCACCATTTTTATATTAGCAATCCTACCAGCGATAGAAAGAGGACGTTTTGTCCATTTATTGATTTGTGTCTCGAGTCAGTCGATCGCGGGACCATCATTTAAACTGATGACCTTGGGGGCACTACAATGTAAATAGATGCCCAGACACTTAGGAGGATCAGTGCACCATCGCAAGGGAAATTCAAGATCACCTGGAATAGTGGCAGGGGTCAATGGAAATATTTCGGACTTGGTCCAGTTGATGACCAAGCCTGTATGCACTACAAAGTGGACATCCTCTCTCAAAAGAGGGTGCAGATTGTCAGCAGGTTTGCTCACAAACAGCATCACGTCATCTGCATAAAATGATGCGATGAATGAGCCTCTATGTAACTGAAATCCACGGTGTAAATGTCGTTCCTGAATATGATGAGCAAGCGGGTCTATAGCTATTATGAATAGCAGGGGTGAAAGTGGGCACCCTACCTGGTGCCCTGTGTTAAAACGAACTGAGGTGTAATCATACAGTTTATTTTCAGTCGTGCTACTGAATTAGAATATAGTAGGCGAACAAGATTTAAAAAACCAATGGTTACATTACAGCATACAGAAAGGACCACTCTAAGGAATCAAAAGCCTTCTCAGCATCCAGCATCACTGCGACCATCGGTAAAGTATGTTCCATTTGATTTATCACCGAGAAGACTGCACATAGATTTAATGTCATAGACCTTCCTGGAATAAATCCGGCCTGAAAGGGGCATAGTGTGATGTCGACTAGCAATGCCAGCCGAGTGGCAAGTATTTTAGTGGGAATTTTATAGTGTGGTTAAGTAGTGATAATGGCGGGGGCGTGGCCAAGCAGCATGGCCGACAGGACGTGAGCTCCACCAGCTCCGTCCCGAAGACCAACTAAATCCTCCTTAAAATCCTGCCCGGGCTCTCCCGTTCTCTGGAAAGCGTGTCGGAGGGGCAGCGGTAACCCCGCCGGGACTCCTGTGTCCGGAAGAACGGACCCATTACCGGCAATCCGCCGTGGGCGCTGGACTGGCTGTTGCTGGAGGCGGCACCGGCGTGCTTCCTCACGCTACGCCGTGGCTTGGGCCTGCACATTGGGCCGGAAAGCGGACGAGGCATGCAGGGATCCCCGACCTGAGTGCGCCCTCTGATGACCGCCGGTGACCTGACTGAAGATCCCGACCCGCGACCGGAGGACTGAAGTGCCGAAGGTGCAGGAATCTCCTGGTGTGCGGTGAGGAGGGGAGCGAGACGGAGGCGCCGTCTATTTTGTGCGGACTTGCTAGGCTGGAGAGCTGAGGGCCCCCCCTCTTACTAGTGCTGGGCACTGCGCGCCCAATCATCGGGGCGCCTACACCCGGAAGTGGGGGATGTGGATGCCGATTGCCCTGGCTCCCCTTTGAGACGTGGGGGTGCGTGCGGGGGCCCCGGACTGGTGTGTGCCTGTCTGGGTCCGGCTCTCTCGTGGTGACTGCGGAGCTTTTGCCGCATCTGTACCTCCTCCCGCCGGACTGCATCCTGCACCTTGAGGGGGTTTTGGGCTTTCGCTAACTGTGAGACATTGGAGGGGTCCTTAGGGTGGTGTTGCTGGGCCCGTGGACGACCGGCGCCCCTCCCCCACACATCCGCCATTTTGGAGACGTGTCGAGCGGCCTCTTGAGGGTCAGTGGCGGCCGGTAGCGGGGTGCATCTGTGCTCCGCCCTGCCCAGTCCTGCGGAGCCTAGGTGGAGAGCACGACGTAAAGCAGTGGTGGAACCTGACTTGTGGCCTGCGCTGCCTACTGTTGTCTTGCCGGGGCCCTGCCTCCTGGTCCCTCAGTAGGGGTGGGCGTACGGGACCTGATCCTACGCTGTCTTGCCTTTTGGTTTGATTGGACCTAGACGCCACTTGCCCTATATCCTTCGAGCGCTGTGGTGTGCGCATACCCTACCTTGCTTGGGTGGCTTCTGAGGGGCCCTTCCTGCTTGAGCCGTGCGAACCTCTAACAATTGCTATGGCGGGCCGTTCTGGTCGTGGCCCTAAGGCTACCCAACCTAACACGATTATGCAGTACACTACCCCTCGCCTGCAGCCGCAGAGGATCATGCGCCAGACTAGCGCTGGAGATAGGGATGGGGAACCGCTGGAGCCGTCCAGAGTGGAACTTCTCAAGACTATACAGGGTTCACACACTGCCCTGGAACGCCAAATAGAGACGGTCTCCATAGATGTGAACCTTTTGCGGACAGACCTTCGCAAAGTAGCGGATAAAGTCTTGGATGCGGAGGGCAATATCACTCAACTACAGGGGGAGGTCGCGTCCCTACAGAAGTTACTCTCCCAACTTACCTCTACTACCCGTGCATTGGAGAGGCGCACCGAGGATGCAGAGGGTAGGGCGCGCCGAAGTAATATACGGGTCCTGGGGGTGCCGGAACGGCTGGAGGCAGGGAACCCTGAGCGCTTCCTAGAGACTTGGATCCGTGAACATCTGTGTCCGAGTGGATTGTCCAGCGTCTTCATTGTGGAACGGGCGCACAGAGCCCTGGTGCCCCCTCCATGACCTGGGGAAGCCCCTAGAGCCCTCATCGCAAAAATCCTGAACTATAAGGACCGCGACTGCATTCTTAAGGCGGCGAGGGAGTCGGGGCCCCACACGATTGAGAACAGTCGTATTTCAATTTATCCCGACTACACCCAGCAGGTGCAGGAGCAAAGGAAATCCTACTTGGGAGTCAAACAAAAGCTACGCGACATGCAGCTTCAGTACATGCTTTTATACCCTGCCAAGCTCAAGGTGCTCTCCCAGGGCCGGGCACACTTTTTTGAGACGCCAGCGGAGGTATGGGAGTGGCTTGAGATCAGAGGAGATGATCTGCCCCCGGGTGAGAAAGGGGGCTCGCGAGACGCTTGGGGGACCAGGCCGCAAAGACGACGGCGTGGCAGGAGAAATCGCCGTTCTGGATCCCGTGGTCCTCCTGAGGCTCGACCCACGGTGGGACCGGATGGGGCCATCCTAATGGACGACTCGCCTGCGAGGGCTGGATCAAGTCCGAACGGGGCGGCCGCCCCTGATGACATTTTGGTACCGGATACTTTGCAGGAGACGCCGCTGAACACGGATTCTGCGGCTCCAGTGGTCCCAGAGACGGCCTTACCGGCGCCAGAATTGGAATGATCCTTGTCCTGCCTCCATTGACTCCACTGTGAGCTTGCCTTTATTGTGTAGTTCCCTATGGCCCGGCAACTCTTTAAAATTATGACTGTTTATCCTTGATGCTGGGGGCAATTGAACACTGGTTGGTACCTTGTGCTTGGCATCTGAGTTGTGTGTGCTCCGGGAGGTGGGAGGTGTGGGTGGGGGCTGTCCCTCCCGCATTGCTGACTCAGAGAGGGAGATGTGACTGGGTTCGTATAATAGATCCGCTGGGTCTTTCGGGGAGCTGGGAGGGTGGGTGGGTGGGGTTGTTCGGCTGTGTGTGAGTGTGTGTGGAGTGTGTTGAATGGGGTGGCTGTGCACGTCCTGGCACTGGCGGGGGAAGGGCGGGGTGGCGGTTTTGGTTGTTGCTATCCTATTGCTCGTGGGTGGTGGGGTTGAGGGGGTTCAAGTCAAAGTTTCATATGTTGGGGTTGTTGGGGGGTGGGACTGGGTTTGTGACAATGATGACACTGGCATTTTGCGCATGTTGATTCCGATTTGCAGGGTGCTTGTCCTATGGGATGCATCCCTAGAATTCTATGTGGCGGGGGCCTACTGGCGACGGCCTAGGTTGTGCTTACACTGTTACCCGGTTGGGCGTGATTGGTGGTCATGGGATTTAAATTCTTAACGTGGAATGTGCGTGGCCTTGGTACGTGCACTAAGAGACACAGGGCCTTTACCTTCCTCAAACGCCATGGGGTTTCAGTTGCTTGTTTACAGGAGACCCACTTAGATGAAGACGGTGCGCAGCGGCTGACCAAGAAATGGAGGGGTCAGATTTTCCATTCCTCCTATTCTACATATGCTAGGGGGTTCTAATTTGGGTGGCCCCTGGGGTTCCCTGCGCTGACCAATATATAGATGCGGATGTGGAAGGCAGGTACATATTGGCGAAACTCAGATTGGACGATAAAGTCCTTCTGATCCTTAATACGTACGCACCGAATGTTGATGACCCGACCTTTTTTTCCCAGATGCAAGATCTTGTGGCTCTGAGCCTGGACGCACCCCTCCTCTGGTTCGGGGATTTCAATTGCGTGCTACATCATGAGCTGGACCGTCATCCACCTAGGGCGGGCACTAAGCCCCGTATGACGGCGTGCTTACAGGAAGTGATGCATAACATAGAGGCAGTGGATGTCTGGCGTGCCTGTCATCCCGCACAGAAGCTTTACACATGTTATACCCCGACACATGGTACTCATAGTAGACTAGACAGAGTGCTAGCAGCCAACCTCCCCTCCTTTCTCACATTGACGGTTACACACCAGGCCCGATACCAATCGGATCATGCTCCGGTCACGTGCGTGGCACAATGGCCTGATCGGACGGAGCGTCCACGCACGTGGAGACTGCCGACTGACCTGCTTCAAGACCAGGTGGCCCGGGACCATGTGGCATCGTCACTTTCGGATTACCTGGAACTCAACTGGGCGGGGAGAGATCTGTCCTATTCCACTAAGTGGGAGGCGCTGAAAGCGGTCGTCCGCGGTGCGTGCATGGGCCTGTCGTACGGGGTCAGAAAACAGCTGCTATCTGACTTGTAGACTGCGGAGGCTGAGCTTTTGCTCGTTCAAACCCGGCCTGATCCGGACGCGTCGGATCAACGGGCGGAGGGCCTTGCCCTGGTATCGGTCCACGACATTCTCACGAGGCTCGATAAATTCACGCTGGGCCAATATAGACAGAGACTACACCGTGAGGGGGATAAGTCTGGACGCTTGTTGGCCTTGATACTTCGTCATGAGTTCACGGCCGAACGTATAGTGGCCCTACGGACGCCGAGTGGCGATATGGTCCATTCGGAGGCCGATGTACTCGCAGTCCTGCGAGACCATCTGCGTATTGTGTATGAGGCTGACCTGTCCATATCTGAGGAGGTCTATCATTTATACCTTGAAGACCTCGGCCTGCAGACCCTGCCAGAGGCGGCGGCGAAGGAACTTGATGTCAAGCTGATGTTGGGTGAAATTACTGCGGCGATAGCCTCCCTCCCCCGGGCCAAGACCCCTGGCGGGGATGGATTCCCTGCGGAGTTTTACCATGCGTTCGGGCATACCCTGGCCCCCCTCCTTCTACAGGTCTACAATGAAGCTTTGCGTACGGGCACCCTCCCACCCACCTTAAATCAGGGTGAGGTTTGTATGATTTTGAAGCCGGGTGGTGATAAAACAGACCCCGCTGCTTACCGTCCTATCACATTGATAAACTCAGACGCAAAAATCCTGACTAAGCTGCTGGCCAATCGCCTTGCCCCGCACGTGGCCCAGCTCGTCCACCCGGACCAGTGTGGCTTTGTCCCCGGTCGTAATACGGCGATGAATTTGCATCGCCTGAATCACATATTGGATGAGGTCCGGGGGCGAGAGGCTCCCCATGTGTTGGTCTCCGTTGACCTGGCTAAAGCCTTTGATACGGTGCATTGGGGTTATCTGATGCATGTGCTTTTAAAGATGGGATTTGGTCCCGGATTTCGAGACTGGATCCGGGTCCTCTATGGAGCACCCCGGGCCAGGGTGCGTCTGGGTTCAGCCCGCTCCGATGAATGGCCGTTGGGGAGGGGTACCCGGCAGGGTTGCCCTTTGTCCCCCCTTCTATTTGCTCTTGCAATTGAGCCCCTGGCCGTATCTGCCCGCAAGGGGTTGCATGACTGGGGTATCGTGGTGGGGGACACTACCAATGTCATCTCCCTCTACGCCGACGATGCGCTCTTCTACCTGACTTCTCCGGTGGAGGCCCTCCCCGCTTTGTTGCGGCTTTTGGACCGCTTTGGTGCAGCCTCTGGACTGCGCATGAATGTCAATAAGTCCCTGGTGTTCCCACTGACTCCTGGTGTCCTCGACCCGGCTGCGGATTCTTACTATTTGGGCCTCCGGTGCGAACGTCTGGCATTCCGGTACCTGGGTATTCAAGTGGCCGCCTCCGATGAGGCTCTCTTGACTCATAATATAGACAAAATTCTTGTGGCCCTCCGTAAATCCATTGCTTTTTGGAACACACTCCCTCTCTCCCTTATGGGACGACTGGCAGTTGCCAAGATGGTGATGCTTCCTAGAGTCCTATATGTGCTGCAAAATACCCTATGCCCATTGCCTCCCCGGGTGTTTCGTACGCTGAACTCACTCCTCACATCCCTGCTCTGGGCGGGTGGACGCAGCAGGGTCGCGTTGCGTACGGTGACGCAGTGTTGGGATGAAGGCGGCCTAGAGGCCCCGAGGTTTGATCTATACTACTATGCTGCGCAGCTTCTCCCGGCAGCCAGGTGGTTCGCTGACGACGAGAACTGGGAATTGGCATTGTTGGCGGGTGTGGCTTCGGACAGGGACTTACAGGAGGCTCTCATGCAAGGTCGGGGCGCTGATAACACTCTGCCCTATGTCGTCAGGCATACGGCTAATATTTGGCAGCGGTTCGTTGAGCGGGTTCTGCGTCGTCCGCCGTTTCACAGGGAGCTCTCCCTTTGGATCATGGCCCCGATACTCAAAATGGAGGCAAATATGTCTTTCCAAGAGTGGCGCCTGGGCGGTTGCGAGACCCTCGCGGATCTTTATCCGGACGACTCTTTTGTGTCCTTTGAGAGAGCGGCGGACTCCTTTGGACTCCGTGAGGGCAAGTACTTGCATTACGGATGTCTTCGGGATGTGGCCAGGACGACGTGGCCCCAATTCCCAGAGGCGCCCCAGCTCACTAATACCCTGGACATCATTTTGTCCTGTGGTAGAGGTAGGCGCCTGACTTCCCTCCTTTACTCTGCCATGCGCAGAGACTCGACTCCCCCGTTGGCACCAGCTTGGGTGGCTTGGGAAGCGGACCTGGGGATTGAATTGGATCCGGCTCAGAGGAAGCGAATTGGACTATTGACTCGTAAAGTATCTTGCAATGCGCATTTCAAATTGATCCAATTTAACTTTGTCCATCGCACTTATATGACACCTGCCTCCCTCCACCGTATTTCCTCGGATAGAAGCCATAATTGACCTAGGTGTGGTGCAGAAACGGCGGGATTCCTTCACCTGGCTTGGGAATTCCCCTTGGTTCATGATTTTTGGAATAGGGTGGTAGCTCACATTACCCGGATCACACATCTTAAGTTGCAACTAGACCCGCTTCACTGTTTACTAGCGTTAGTGCCCAAACCCAGGAAGAAGGGTCTGTCTTACAAATTACTGCAACTTCTGCTGGTTCTGGCGAGGAGACGGGTGGCCATTACCTGGATGGGCCAGAGGGCACCTGAAATCCCTCGTTGGTTACGGGATGCCAATGAATGGGCCTTGGCAGAGGAGACACATATGCAACGCACTCGCAGGGATGGGAAACTCCAGGATGACTTACTCGCCTGGAGAGCCATGTGTATCGAGGGGATGGAGGGGGATGATTCAGACGCCACCAGCGCTGAGCTGTTTTCCTCCGCTTCCTCGGAGTCTGATGATGATGGGGGGTATCTGGGGCGGGGTGTCGGGAGGTAGTGTAGCAGTCCCCTGTGCCATGCCGATATTCCTTGTTGCATACATCTGTCTTTCGTTGTGATTCCCATTTGACCACACTGTACTGTGAGGACCGCGTTCTAATTGGCCCTTGCCTTTATCTCCTTATGTGATCGGATCAGCGCTAAAAATGCCATTCATGGGGTTCTTCGTTACTGTTATACTGTTGTTTAGGTTGGAACTGCATCATAAATGAAAATTGGCGTAGACATTGATATTGTTTACTTGATCTTTGAAGCACAAGTGCGAATCCCTTTACTCGCTTAATAGGTTCACCGTGACGCCGCCCTGCCTCCGGGATGTGGGCCAAACCTGGCTGTGTACTCCCTTTGGACCTGGCCTACCTGTTCCTTATATGTCAACTGGCTTGATAACTGTATAATTTGTTCCTTCTTTACTATCCTCGCCAAAAAAAAAAAAAAAAAAAAAAAAGTAGTGATAATGGCCTGTAGGACTGACACTTAAGGGGCGACTTGTCTGGTTTAAGTAATAGTATGACAATAGCTTTGCCCATTGTTGGTGAGAGTGAACCACTCTGCAGTGCCTCATCATATACCTCCTAGAGGCGGGAAGCAAGTTTGTGTTGATAGGCTTTATAAAAATCATCAGAGAGCCCGTCAGACCCTGGGCACAGCAGCTGGCTAAATCTTTTAGTGCCTGTTTGATTTTGTCTGCATCTATCAGGGAATCCCGCTGTCCCTCTTCAAGCCAAACCATAGCTATCTTTTGTAATTAGTCATTAAGAGCCTGTCCAGCAGGTAGGCATCTCGTCTGGTATAATAATCAAGAAAAGCTGTAGTAATGTCAGCTCCCTTCATTAACGGCCTGTCCAGCAGGTGTATAAAGCGAAGGGGTCCCAGTAACAGAGAGACATTAACCAAAAAATTAGAAATAAATCAAATCAACAAAGCTTTGGTCCACATTGTTTTAATTCACAATGGGACATTATACTGAACATACACATATTACACAATAATCAAGCATTGGTTAAATACAGTGCCCCAGAGAGTAAAGGCGGGGAGGGGAATGTGATAGTGACGGGAGTCAGCGAATGACAACAATAGGGTGTGGAGTTGATAATGAAAGGCTGTCAGCTTTTGTCTAGATATTTGTCTAAAATACTATATTTGAACCTATTGGTCCTATTTTTTGGTACAGAATTTGTAACTGTGCGAAACAAGCTTCTAGTGTTGATTATACCGTCACCTAAGAATCTTTTCTTCTTTCCTCACTGACTCCCGTCACTATCACATTCCCCTCCCCGCCTTTACTCTCTGGGGCACTGTATTTAACCAATGCTTGATTATTGTGTAATATGTGTATGTTCAGTATAATGTCCCATTGTGAATTAAAACAATGTGGACCAAAGCTTTGTTGATTTGATTTATTTCTAATTTTTTGGTTAATGTCTCTCTGTTACTGGGACCCCTTCGCTTTATACGCCTATTCACCCAGGTCCCCTTAACTTTAACTGGGTATAACCCCCCTATTAATACTCCCCTGTCCAGCAGGTGGGCATCTCGTCTGGTATAATAATCAAGAAAAGCTGTAGTAATGTCAGCTCCCTTCGTTAGTGAGTCAGTGTCAAGTTGGGTCACAAATGCCGATTAGTACTGTGGTCAAAGGAGGTTAGCAAGTGTCCTGCCGGATCTTTCTCCCTCCCCGTATACTCGGGCTCAGGCGTATTTTCCCATATACTTGACTTCTCAGGCAGCAGCGTCAGTAAATTCAGCCATTAGACTGGAACGATCCTGAAGTCCTGCCAATGGTGGGGTACTTTGCATGGCAATGTCAATATCTTTTAGTATCTGCTTTATTTTTTTCAATTCATCCCGAATGGAGCTCAACACACCAGCATGTTTCGAAATGCAGACACCCCGGATAAAGGCCTTAAAGGCATCCCAAAGCACAAGCTGCAAATCTACAGTGCCCTCATTCAATTCAAAGAATTCTGTAATAGCGTCCCCCACTTCGATGCGGAATACTGAATCTAGTGGAGCATTTGCAAGGATCCTCCATAAGGGACAATACTTGGGGATCAAAGGGAACACCACCTTCAACAATACTGGGGAATGATCAGAGATAGCAAGGGTAAATATTCTACTCTCTGTACCTCTAAGAGAAGCTGTGGTGTGAGATACCAATGGTCGATTCTGGGCCAAGTGCCATGTGGGGCAGAGTAAAAAGAGTAGTTTCGGGACCAGGGATAGTTAATGCACCAGGGGTCCGCCAGCAATAATGCCTTCAGTAGAGTGAGAAGGTCTTTTGTAGCCTGTGGCTACGTGACACACCCAGGCCCGGTAGTATCGGTGGTTGGATCCAGTGTGAGATTTAAATCTCCGCCTATTGATATAGTATCCGAGTTTAGTTGGTCAATGTGCAAAGCTATTGTGGAGAAAAAAAGTGATATGTCAATATTTGGAGCGTATATGTTACCTGGAAGCACTGGTATTCCCCCAAGAGATCACTACACTAAGGGAAATCTGCCTTCTGGGTCCGTCACTACTGATATGGTCTAGAAGGGAAGAGAGCGGTGTACTAAGATGCAACCCCTCGTGAATAGGTACTGTAACAGGAAAAGAATCGATTCTGCCCCCATGTCGCTTTAAACCCCCGGGTAGGAAGCGGCGCATAGTGTGTCTCTTGGAGGAAAGCAATCTGAGTGGAGTGTCTCGCTAGAAAGGCCAACACCTATCTACTCTTTTTTGGGCACAAGAGCCCTCTTACATTCCAAGATAAAATTCTAAGGCGCAATCCAGTGGTGTTTAACTCCTTTGCAATAATTTAACCACCAATAATCTGTTGGCTACTAACCGGTAAGATTAGACTGCAACTTGTCATGCTGTACAGAATAGTGCGCTCCAGACAAACTAAACGACTAATAAGAAACATACTAGAAGGAAAACCTCTTTTCAACCTCATCCCCCACCCCTATCGGATACACTAATATGAGGCACCCAGTGAATCCCAAGTAGGTAACAATGAGCATAGGGAAATGGGGAAAAGGGTGGGAAGGGGGTAAGAAAAAGTGAAGGAAGTTATCCTGAGGGGAATAGCAATGCTCCAACGGAGCCATCACGTTTCCGGATAGTCAGTGCTGGAAATATGTCCACTCAGCCCGGTTTCATGATTTGAGTCTAGGTCCGTGCTGCTAAATAAAGAGGTGGAACAGCGACCACAGTCTTATAGCACATAAATGTTATGTTATGTTATGTTATGTTATGTTATATTTGTTTTTGTATAGCGCACGGCTACTCAAAAAGGGTGTCCCGGCGCTTTAAATAAGGAGACCTACAGTAAAATAACACAACACAGTAATAAAAAACAAGATGAAATGCAGAGAGAAAACAGAAAAAAACAGCAGAGCAGCCTAAAGGGTAAACAGCCAGGTTTTGAGGCCTTTCCTAAATGCAAGTAGGCTGGTATCAACTGTCTATCCCAGCACGCTTAAGACAATCAATACACCATTGGCTTGTCAGTACAGACAATGTTCCATAGATGCGGCACCTCGACGGATTCCAAGGAACATCAGCGTCAGGATCGAGTCGACCATCTTTTTCTTGTCGCTGCATCATCTGTTGATGATTTTTCCAAAATTTGACCGCTGCATCCGGTGTGTCAAAAATATGTGATTCATTCCCAATCTGCACACAGAGTCTAGCCGGGTATAGCACAGCATATCTGAAGTTTGCTTTCTGGAGTGAGCGCTTAACTTCGGTATACCTGCGGCAGGCTTCTTGTAACAAGGGCGTAAAAGTCAGGAAATAGTGAAATGTTTGAGCCCAGATAAGTGAGCGAACCACGCTCTCTGGAAATGAGGGGGTTAGCAATGATTATCCTAGGGGTCGCCCTAGGTGGCAGGGGAGGACCCAACGATCGATGTGCCCTCTCAACAGCAAATGTGGAATAGGAGGACTCCCTTCCAAACAATTCCACCAGGACGGATTCAATAAATCTGGACATGGGGCCTGTGTTGGTAGTTTCCGCAATACCCGCAACATGCAGGTTATTTCTCTGCAAGCCCGCTTCTAAATCGCCAGCTTTTGTTTCGAGTTGTTTAAGTAGGCCATCTGTACTATCCAATCTCTTCTGGAAGGAGGGTTGTATGTCCTCCAGTTCAGAGATCCGATGCTCTGCTTTTTCAATTCCAGGTGTCCTGTGCCTTTAAGCAGCCATTTATATCATTGAGGCGACTGGTGAAAGTGTCCAAGCGGGAGTCGATGGATTGAGAACCCGCTCGAAGTTCGGCAATGATGGCTGCCACACCTTCCAGCTGGCTCTGTTCTGGTTCAGTGGGCCACCAGTCTCCTCACACCTGGAGGTTTTTCCACCTTCAAAGTTTGATTGCCACTGCTTTGGCTCAGTGCGGCCCATTGTATAGTGTCAGTGGTGGGAGAGAAGCTATTAGGAAATAGTTTCCGCTTTGGGATCACCAATTTACGCTGTGTACAGCAGCCAGCATCAGGATGCAGTCTATAGGCCCAATCTACCAGAGCACTGTGCAGGTAAGTACATATTGTATGTATTGTATGCACAGGTCGTGACTACTCGTGGCAAATTATTTAGCGTTGTGTAGTCCATTAGACAATATTCAGCATGTAGGAAAAAACATAGTGGGACAGCCGACCGCAATTGAAATCAGTGTTAGTGAGCGTTTATGTTTAAGGCAATTCCGGTTCTGGGACTCATTTTATGCAAGTTAACAGATGCACCATATGTGCCTCTGGGGTATCGCAGTCAGTACTCAGCCGTGCACTGCGGGGCCATTAATGTGCGTTCCGCCACATTGCATCACAACCCCTGCGTCTTGTCCCTTACCGCCATAGTCTCAGTAGATGAGTGCCGCTCCAGACACCAACACGATAAATCACTTCTCCGCTATCTGCGGGCGGCAGTGCCGATGTCAGTAGCGAGGCAGCCAGAGTCCCGTTGTGACCAGTGCTGTCGTTGTGGTCGCTACTAGCTCGGTCCCTCCAAGTGTGTCCGTTCGCTCCGAGCCCCGCCCTTGGGCTCACCCGAGTCCCCTGTCGACTCGGGGCCCCCGAGGGCCGCGTCAGGCTTGGAAATGCCACACATGGATTTTTGCACCACTGGCACTTCCAGCTGCCATTTTTTGGACGAATGTTTAATCACATCCCCAGCGTCTCAAGCATTACGCGGATGTCCACCTCATATTATATATGCGCCGGCGGCTGGAAATTTATCGTCGACAGCTCCGGAGCTTTCGAGTCAGGCGGCCATCTTAGTAGCCGGCCAACCACACCCCTTCCTACTGCCCATTGTTGTTAATTTGTTTGTATTAACAGACATTTGGGCAAGTTATTTGCTAATCATTTACTACCAGTGATAGTCAAATGTAATCATCCAGATCAAAATGGGTTTCAATCAGTGAGAAAAACCTACCTAAACATTCCTCACCTTCTGTAGCTGATGGAGGAAGCCAAATTAGGTGAAGACATACTTGGCTGTCATGCTTGAAATAGAAAAGTCCTTTGATACACTGAGATGGCCTTTTCTCTTGACGCCCCAGGAGAGAATGGTTCTGGGCCCGGAGATAGGGTTAGAGCAGGTCAAGTTATTACAGACCGATTTCCTATATGCAGAGGTGAAATGAAATGAAATGAAATTAAATTAAATTAATGAAAACTTATATAGCGCTACTTAGCCCGGAGGCATCAAGGTGCCTATCAAGAAAAAAAATCACTGAAAAGGCAGATACCACAAGCTAAGGGTAGGCTTTGGCAAAGAGCCATGTCTTCAAAGCCCTTCTAAAGGCTTGCATTGATGGCAGGGACTTAATTTCACAGGGCAGAGTGTTCCACAAATTCGGAGCAAGGCTAGAAAACGCCCTGCCTCCCCACTTAGCTTTTCGAACTCGGGGGACTGATAACAAGAACTTTTTGGAGGAACAAAGGTTTCTGGAGGGGGCATACGGAACCAGCAGGTCTCTTATTCCTCCCGTCCCATTCCTGGTCAAGGCCCCATAGATCAAGCAGAAAACCTTAAAGTAAATCCTGGCTTCGATCGGAAGCCAATGCAGGGATTTCCTAGCGGCAGTGGCTGACGAGCGCCTGGGCACGTCCAGCACAAACTTAGCCGCAGCGTTCTGCAGAATTTGTAGTCGCTGTAACAGGCCCTTGTTTATTCCTGCGTATAAGGCATTACAGTAATCGAGCCGGGAAGCTATTAATGCGACCACAATTTGCTTGCGGGCTTGCAGGGACAGATAGTGTTTGATCTTCCGCAGGATCTTGATAATACCCCAACAAGTGGAGATTGTCCTATTCACTTGTTGACCCATGGCAAGGGCCGGATCAATCATGACTCCCAGGTTCCGAGCCAGGGCCGTGGGTACAGGGCAAGCTCCCAGGGATGAAGGCCACCATTCCGCGGACCAGATGTCCTCCTTCCCACCGAACACTAGGATCTCTGTCTTCTCGCCGTTCAGCCTCAATGAATTGTCAATCATCCATTGGGCAACTGCCTCCATACAGAGTCTAAAATTGGAGGCAGAG
Source organism: Lissotriton vulgaris (assembly GCF_964263255.1). Taxonomy (NCBI): domain Eukaryota; kingdom Metazoa; phylum Chordata; class Amphibia; order Caudata; family Salamandridae; genus Lissotriton; species Lissotriton vulgaris. The sequence goes on from NW_028244595.1 coordinate 85,927, forward strand.
GAGTTGACGGACTGGGCGAGAGACACCAAGATCTGAGTGTCATCAGCGTAGGAGACTACCACCATCCCAAACGATCTAATGAGCCTGGCAAGTGGGGTCACATAGATGTTGAAGAGGGTCGGGCTTAATGCAGACCCCTGTGGGACCGCACAGGATTGGATGGAGATAGGAACCCCCCCAACTTGACTCTCTGTTCCCTCTGGTCAAGGAAGGAGGCCAGCAAACTAAGTGCTGGCCCCTCCACCCCTATCTCCCTCAGCCGAGACATTAACACCAAGGGAGACAGGGTATCGAAAACAGCCGTAAGATCTAACAGGATGAGAAGGGTAGTCTGGCCCTTGTCAACTCTGGTGCGGATGTTATCAAGCACTATGGTAAGGGCCGACTCGTGCTAGGCCCCCTCGGAAATCCATGCTGCGAGTGGTCCAGAAGACCAGAGGTTTCCAGAAATGTTGCAAGATGCTGGTTGAGATGTGTTTCCAGCATCTTTGCAGGAGCTGGGAGCAGCGAAATGGGGCGAAAGTTTTTAAGAACCTCTGGGTCTAGGGTAGGCTTTTTCAAAAGGGGCTTAACCACCGCCCTCTTCCACTGAGAGGGAAAAATGCCATCCCGCATTGCCCTGTTCATAATGTCCAGTAGTGGTGGCAGGAGAGTTTCCTTACACTGTTTAAGAAGTTTAAGTGGGCAAGGGTCAAGGGGAGACCCAGACCTGGTCTTACTCAAGAGGACATCCAGTTCCTGAAGGGAAAGAGGTGGAAAACTGGACAGACACACCAGGGAAGGAACCCCGGCAGATACTGAGGGGGAGTTGGATGGAGAGGGGGAGAAAGATATTGACGCCCTTTGTAACTCTAAGGCCGAATACATTTCGACAATTTTTTAATGGAAATATTGGGCAATATCGTCACAGAGCTGCTGTGTGCTAGCGACTGGGTCCGGGGTCTGCAGGGTAGTCAGCGAGTCCGCGATCTTAAACAACTCTTTCAGCGAGGTAAGCGAGGTAGTAAGATTCGTAAAATACTCCTGCTTTGCTCTCATAACCTCAGCCTTATATCCCCTCAAAAGGGATTTGTGGATTTCCCTGTCCTGCGTAGCCCAGCTGGCCCGCCAGAGTCGTTCCTGCTTCCTACAACCCTGTCTAAGTAGTCTTAATGACTCCGAAAACCAAGGAGCCAACAGCCTTTTTCTGGCAGAGTAGCGTAGGGTGGCTGGGGCCAATTCATCCATAGCTACTATGATGGAACTTTCTAACTTAAGTACAGCCGAACACACATCCTCCTCCGTAGAAATAGCCATGATGGGAATCAGGGGAGCAAGTGAGTCATTAGTTATACTCTTAAGATTTCGCCTGGATTCCATTTTACAAGGGCCATTCCGCTTGCTGTTTGCAGGAGTAGTAACCAATTCCATGGGGACGGCAAAGTGGTCCGACCAGGTGAGCGGGATAGGGACATCGATAGTCAGCCGACTGTCATTCGAGAAGACCCCATCCAGCGTATGGCCCGCCTGGTGGGTGGAACCCTTGACTAGCTGCAGCAGCCCACAAGCGGATAGAGCATCTAGGAGAGAGAGGGTTTCGGTGGCCTCTAGATTTTCTAGGTGGAAGTTCATATCTCCTAGTACCGTTAAGTGCTCGCAACCAAAATAAGGTTCTAAAATGCTGAGCATGTGCTGGCTAAAATCTGCTCTAGGCCCAGGAGATCGATAGATAAGAATGCCCATAAAAGGAGCAGCATATGCAGCATTGATAGAGAAATAGAGGGCCTGAAAGGCATCATGTGGGGCTGATAATGGGGTAATACGGCAGGAGTGAGAATCCTTATAAAGGATGCCCAACCCTCCACCTATGCGTCCCACACTATCCTGCCTAACTAGCCTATAACCCTCCGGTACCGCCTCCACCAGGTCCGTTCCCGAGGAGTCTTTAGCCCACGTTTCCGTAACGAAGACCCAGGAGGGTCTTCTATCCGAGACAAAGTCCTTAAAGGCAACATTGTTCTTTATCAAAGATCTCGCATTAATACGGAAACCATTTTCCCTCCTCGTGCTAAGCACAGGTTTTCCACTAGTGCCTGCCTTAGTGGGTCCAGATGGCGAAACAGACCCTGTGCAGCTTGTCCGAATACACCTGCAACAGGGGGAGTTTTGGATAGCCTCCGGGGAGTTCATATAGTGACACGGTAACCGAGATGGTTTAAGGTTGATCAGATCATGATGGGAATACCTGATACAAACGTGTCCACCCCTGGTAGGGCCAGTCGCCCACTCGTCCAGCCCGTCCTTAGCGCGGACGGGCGCAGACGGGCTGGACTCTGGCGTGACTCCGGCGTTACTGCGGCACACACGCCGCGCGTACACGCTGCGCGCTTGAATACTGAGATTAAATAGGGCTCTAGCCAGTCAGCCTGACTGCTAGAGCGCTGACCACAATGGCGTCCGGCCGACGTCCCCTTCAGACCCCCAAGATGGCGAGGAGATTCCCAGGGAGCGCGCTGGAGAGCCGCTGAAGCCGCGGTGTGGGGCACAATTATAGTGCAGCTATGCGGAGTGGATTAAAAGCAAGGGAAAACGATTACATTATTTTAAAACTAAAAATAGACAAACCGGGAGTTTAAAAATGCAGACAGCGCACAGATGCCAAAATGTGACGCACAGTAATAGGTTGCCTTATCAAGGCTGACCCACCTTTCCCTCTGCCTTAAATATGCCTCTCAATTGCCTCTAGCCAGTCAGCCTGACTGCTAGAACGCTGACCACAATGGCGTCCGGCCGATGTCCCCTTCAGACCCCCAAGGTGGCGAGGAGATTCCCAGGGAGCGCGCTGGAGAGCCGCTGAAGCCGCGGTGTGGGGCACAATTATAGTGCAGGTATGCGAAGTGGATTAAAAGCAAGGGAAAATGATGAAATTATTTTTAAACTAAAAATAGACAAAACGGGGAGTTTAAAAATGCAGACAGCGCACAGATGCCAAAACGTGACGCGCAGTAATAGGTTGCCTTATCAAGGTGCACAGCAGGGGTGTCTGCTGATCCAGAATATTTCCATCCTGGCCAGGTAGACCCTGGTGTGAATGGTTCACACTAATGGCCCTTAACAGGGTCGGATTGGGATTAAAAATCGTCCCGGGCACACAAAAAAATCGGCTCCCATTTACATAATACCTTTCCTAAAATCACTGCTTCGGCACAATTGGATTAAATAGAGAGGGGGGGGGGGGCATTAAAAAAAATGCATTAAAAAAATTCACTCATTAGTTTACACTGGTGAAACACCTGAAAATATGTGAGGCCTCTTCTACTCAGCTCCCCTGCCCCCACTCAGTATGTGCATACATTAATGGGCCGACCAGCGAAACAAAGGGAGTGATACTCACTCTGCCTGTTGCTAAAGGGAGGAGGGGCGGGGGGTAATGAGCGACCTTCTGCCTCCAGAAAGGCCACTCAGACACCCACTGGGATGCTGGCTGTATTCCAACAATAGAGACACCGCCCAAATCGGCCCCCAGACTGCTCACAAAAGCAGCCCAGAGCAGGAACTCGGACAACGGCCCCTCGGTCATTGCCCGACTGCCCGCGTTACCAATCAGACGCTGGCCTTTAACAGGGAAATCCCTATTCGACACAGTTGGCACGTAGTCTCACGTTCTGCAGATGATGCCCTTATCTGCATTCATGACCCACAAGAAGTGCTGCCGAGATTGATGCAGACACTGAATGAGTTCTGGGAAATGTTTGGTCTCAAGATTAATTGCGCCAAATCTTGCCTCTTCCCCCGCCAATACTTGACCCATTTCAATCGAGGTGATTTAACACCCTAGATGAGATTGGAATTTCAACATGTGCAAGATCTAGGTGTCAATATCTTCCTTACAGAGGAGAACTTGATACATTGTAACTTGGTAAGGTGATGATGACTTGTAGCAAATCTGTCCCCTTCTGGGTCAGTTTACCACTATGCGTGATGGGACATTTGCCAATAGCCAAGATGATGATTCTTCCTTGATTTTTGTCCTTATTTGCGGCTCAACCAGTGATGCTTAACTGCCTGTTTTTGCATATTTACACTCAGACTTAATACAGGGCTAGGAAAGGAAGTGATTGGCCCTGAGTAAGGTGCAACAATGTTAATAGGGTGGTTGCTTGGATGTCCCCATCCACAATTTACACTATGCTGCAGCCCACCTGCACTAGCTAATGCACTGGTTGGATGGTGTTCCAAATCAGAAGAGGATAGATGTGATTCCTTCTCTGAATGGATTCTCTGAATGGTTGACAGACCACATTTGCTCGGAACTGGGATTGGGCAGGCTCGCAAACATAGCAAAGGCTTACTGGTACCCCTATGTTCGGGTTCGGGGCAGGCTTTCCCATACACCCTGGGTTTACCTATTTGGGAACTACCTGTAAAGAGACTTGCTACCATGCATGATCAATGACTGTAGCTTGATGCAGAAGCACTCACTGTGGGAGACTGGTACAATGCAGTGAAGCCACATACATTTCAAGACATGCATGATCAATAAAAGGTAGGAAAGAGCCATGCATGATCAATAAAAGGTAGGGAAGAGTCTGTTGTTCTACTGTGCAGTCATGGGTGGTCTGCATGGGGGCCTGGACAGACCCACCTGACACCCTCAGATGCATTACAATTGTTGAAAAATGGTCCTCTCTGCAGAGTCACCGCCAAACCTTTTGCCTTCCTCTTCTCCTTTTAACCTCATTTTTTGAGGCTGTAGGACTTTGAACAGTTTACCACTGCTAACCAGGGCTAAAGGGCATGTTCTCTCTCCTCTAAACATTGTACACTTGGAGGAGCAGAAGATTGTCTTGCTTGGGGTGGATGTAGGGGGAAGCAGCCCTCCTGGGCTTGAGCTTGTGATTCAACACCCCAGGCACATCAGTGTTTCCCTATGGAGCAGATGGGGGAAATTTACCCTTACTCTGCTCCTACAGGTTTGGGGTGTGGGTGTAAGAAGGGCAGAAAGCTCAATAAACACCAAGGAAGGAAATAAGGCTAGAAACATAGAGTGGAGGTGCTCTACCCAGTAATCAGGCTGCACCAACACCCCAGACCAGAAGCAACAGTCTTTTTTCCGCCCACCAGGATGACCAGATTGGTGGGGGCCAAAAAAATAAAAAGGGGAAGACAGCTGTTTCAAGCATCCGAAGTGCATAGGGGTAGCTGCTGCCTCTCCCTGCAAGATGGCCGTAAAAGCCTCGAGATCCGGAGCTACGGCCGCACTTTTCCAAAAGACTCCTGTTCAGCAACCCCACAACTGCCAATAACTGCCTGGCGAGGCCGCGGAATGCCCCGCGACTAACGAAACACGGCTGAACCATGGAATACTGCCTGCTGAATCGAGAACGGCACCATTTTCCGAAGCTGACACCAATCCCAAAATGGCAGCCGCGAACTAAACACTGTATAGCAGTGAATTGTGTACTTGGCCTTCTCCAAACCAACTACCCCAACCTGTTTCACGACGTCTTTCAAACTCGGCAATCTTCAGCTGGATGCATTAAATTAAGCAAAGTGCAATCGGGAAGTCTCCGGCGGTGTGTTTAAGATGGCGGTAGCCCAGTCGTACCTGATCAGTTTACATTTAAGGTACCCTTTTACTATTTGAGCAACTTCTTGCTGCACGCCAATCTGGTCCTCATTGCTGCTTGACACTTTGATGGCGACAGTTACCACACCAAAGCCAATAAAGTCAGCGCCGTGACAGCACCCATCTCAACCTGCACAGCGCCCAGCTCACTGTGCACACCGTCCTGCAAGGGAAATTCTCCCATGCTTACCTCGCCTACTTACTTATTGATTCTGTTGATCCTCGGCCAATCAAACGACTGAGCACATCAATCCCCAGACCCTCAGAGGTCGCGCTTCTAAGGCAGCGAGTGGGGGATGCGGAGGGTGGCCCCAGCGATCTCAATAGGAGTTTTGATGACCTGGTGGCACCTAGACTGGTCCCCTGTGAAAGCCATGCTGGTGCTTTTGAAATGAGAATCGCCAAACCTGAGCCTAAAATGGCGCCCGCCAAGTCAATGGCACCAATAAGGGAGGATGTCCCCTAAGACAAGAGGATCCCAATGTTTAATCTGGTCAAAGGCATTGCAGAGGTAAAGAAACACGGATCTAATGGCAATGTCATCTGCAGAATCACGGGGATCAACCAATTTTCCTTGCCTGACTTTAAGATGGCAGTGAAGCTCCATATCATATCCTACTTTCCTTGTCATCTCCATTCTCCTGTTTCCGGACTCAAGACCTTTGAACTCTTCATGATCTTCATTCTATCCCAGCGGAGACCAAGCATCATAGCCAATTCTCGGGGGAGCTGCATCGACAACTATGGGGGCGATTGGCTCTGTTTCACCACTAGAGCCGTCACCTAGCCAGCCGGACTTCGGACATAGGTCTCATTGTTTTCTTTGCTGCTGTTCTCCTCCCTATGGACTTCCAGCTCTCTCCGACACTACTTTCAATGCGACTATGACATTGCCCCCTGGGCTGAATCTTCAACTGTTTGGACTGTTCGCAGAGCCTGCTTAACCTTTGGCTGATACCTAGTGGAGCTATCATACGTAGCTATATAGGAGTTGAGCCCTTGGATTCAACACCTCAGTAGAAACCTACCAAGCCGATTGTCGGACATTGTTTTTCCTCTTCTGAACAAATGGCTGGTTAAATGTGCACAGAGTAGCAATTATAATAATTGAGAACAATCTCCAAGCTCAAAGGATAAGGCAATGGCCATCTACCATTAACCAGATAACTTGAGGAAATATTCACCGCTATACACAAGAACACTACGATATATCCTGAGCTAGATCACCCAATAGTAAATTTTTATATTAAATCAAAATCCACACGATCTTCTTATGGTCTTTGTTTATTTCTCTTTTTAAATGAAGATCTTCACACTCGAGCCTAGCCAACACGTGTTTCGTCTATTGTGGAAACAACCACAGACTTCATCAGGGCTAGAATGTTACAAAATATGCAGTCAGTGTATCGAAACATATAATATATAAAGAGTCAAATTTAAACAAATAATAAGGAAAATTTATCATAGCATAATACAAAGAGTCCAGGGTTTATTTTAAATGTGAGCAAAACCACCAGTGATAGAATCCAATTCACCAAAAAGACAAGCATAAGAAGAAAGAGAAAAGGGGAGGGGGACAGGCAGATGAATCTATGAGTCATCCTATCCAGATGTTACAAAAAACACACCAAGACACAGTAGCTACCACCAAGTAATCAATTATCTCCAAAAAAATAGCAAAAGAATTGCCAATGAGACATGCAGTCCAAGCATGTGTGGCACGAAGAGAGGTGAACAAAAAGAACCATTACTTTAACACACTCACCTAATTAAATCTATGTATGCGCTCAAACCAAGATGCAGTGCAAAACAAGTCAAATTAAAATACCCAAATCCTCAGGGTTCTGTAACGCAAAAAGATTTGTGTGTAAGGGAGGTTATTTCCTAAGAAACAATTGTGCTATTAACGCAGTTGGAAAACTTATAATGGACTTACTCGTATTAGATCGTTATTGACAGCGCTGAGCAATCTCTCTTTGAAGTAGTGGTTTCAATATCCCACTTTATTTATTAGTTTTAAACGTACTATATTGTTTAAAGTGTAAGAGAATACTTTGTATGCGGATATATGAAGTACGACCATTCAGTGTATGGAATCAAGTCTAGAATATTCCTTGCACGCAAAAATATGGAGATTCTTCCCCCTTTTTCACGTAGAGTGTAACCAATGCGGCTAATTATAAGTGGCTTTGAGGGTTTAAATATAGTCCGAATATGATTAAGAACATCACGACTAGTTTTTACTCCCCTCTCCTCTCCTTTCTTTTACCATGAACAGATCCACCCCCGTTTGGGATATTGAAACCACTACTTTACAGAGAGATTTCTCAGCACTGTCAATAACGATCTAATACGAGTAAGTCCATTATAAATCTTCCAACTGCGTTAATAGCACAATTGTTTCTTAGGAAATAACCTCCCTTACACACGACTCTTTTTGCGTTACAGAACCCTGAGGATTTGGGTATTTTAATTTGACTGGTTTTGCACTGCATCTTGGTTTGAGCGCATACATAGATTTAATTAGGTGAGTGTGTTAAAGTAATGGTTCTTTTTGTTCACCTCTCTTCTTACCACACATGCTTGTACTGCATGTTTCATTGGCAATTCTTTTTCTATTTTTTTTGGAGATATTCGATTACTTGGTGGTAGCTACTGTCTCTTGGTGTGTTTTTTGTAACATCTGGATAGGATTTCTCATAGATTCATCTGCATGTCCCCCTCCCCTTTCCTTTTTAGGGCTCGGCCTAAATCCCACAAAGTGGGTGTGGCTTCAGAGTCCTATAGAGAGGACTTCGACAAGCTAACCTACGAATTCCAAAGAAGCGCGTGATTTTCGCTCGTTATTTATGGCAGCTGCATGGCAATTGGCCCTCGCATGGCTGTGTTTTTACAAGCCAGCACGCAATAGGCCATAGTCTGTAGAGTTGCTCCGCTTCCTGCATATTCCGTGCGGACACGCGCTTGTGGGCCCGTGGTAATTGAAGCGAGATGCCGGGCGTGCAGAGGCCTCTGACATCGCCTCTCCCAGCCTGCTCTTCACTGCAGCCCCCACCACTGGAAACAACAGGCTGGGAGCTCACAGAACCCTCTGACATCGCCTCTGCCCGCCTGCTCGTCCTTTCAGCCCCCACCGCTGGAATTCGAAGCCGGACCACGACTCCTCCCTGCTGGACGGCCTCCCGGACGAAATCCCCTCAGCCAGGCAGACACTCACTAACCTTCTCCCCTGTCTCGTTTTTAAAAGCAGCTGTATCATGACGAGAGGATACCAGGATGGCCACATCTGTTGCTAAGCAACCTCACTCAGTGTGTTTCCCACCTCATCGCACGTGGCTCTGACAGCCATGACCCAAGTTAGGAGTAAGTGAGATAAAGGAGGGGCCGGCGAATAACTGAGGGGAGCTGATCCTTAACAACGACGTCTGTGGTGGCAAAGCATTGCGGTTTGACCTACCCGGGCATCCGTGCACCTGAGCATGAGGTCATTCTCCACCCGGCTCAAGAACCTGAGAGCTGGGCTGCGACCGGCCTTAAGTCACCACATGTCCAGAGCGGTATTCGGTGCGTAATGTTCTAAAATAAGCCAAACTACACAATATGTACACAGCAAAACATCACCGGCCAGGCCATCGAACACCACACGCTTGTGTAGATTTATAGAAGAAGGAACACGGCGGTGTGCGATAGTGCCGAGCAGAGGGCATTACAGTATGCCTGAAACGCTCCTCGACCACGGCCAACTATGACTCATGGCTCTGGAAGGCTACAAATCATGACATCACTTTGTGACTCGTGCTGCACGTTGCAATCTCATTTGTATGTCATCGCGTTTTTCTGTCGCGTTTCTAGTGTGCGTTAGGAGCACGGACCAAATGGCACGACCATTAGTACCGTGAACATGTTCTGCTTCAGCTCCCAGGGTCGGAACTGAGCTGTGACTTTAAAAAATGCATTGAACCTCGAGGATTATTGGAGGGCATATACTACTAACTTGGTACCAAGCGAGTTAGAACAGAACGTGCAGAGTGCAGAAAGTGCAGCTCAGAAAGATCCAGAAACTCTTAGAGGCTGCCACTGTTCCATGTTTCGGAGCCATGCTGTTTTCAGCTATTGTTCTAAATTAAAAAGTCGAGTTATTACATGCGCGGCTTTAAACCGCGTGATATTGGTGAACAAACATTTGCCAAGCCATTATATTTTTCCTTTGGAACCTCTTGGTTTTAACCAATTGCTTTTGGTGGTGCTGTACAGTGTTGGGATGCAGTGCAGGATCATAAAAAAATGAAAAAAATGCTTCGTGTATGTGCCACTGAGGGTAGGTCTGACCAGCTACTCTGCCTCAATTGTTCTGTGATTCTACAGAACACCCCCACCCAAAAAAAAAGCATAATAGGAATGCTCTACAGAATGTCATTGCATCACAGAGTCTCATTATATCTAACCAACACATAACTCTCCCACAATAATAAAAGTGCAAGCAATCCTTTTACGTTACGCCATGTGGCACCACTTAGCAGGACAGCGAGTGGTCTGCTCCGATGTCGCCGCTCTGTGCTCGTGGGCAGGTGAGGTGCAGCCTATTTATTGACCCATCCCGCTGACAGGAAACCCTTCATCAGCCATTGTGAGGTGACAGTCGAGCTTTTGTGTTGAGGGGGGCAGGAGTCTGTTTTTTGACTCGGCAGGCCACTGTTTCCTTGGCTCAAACTAATGAGTCTTAAGGTGACGTCGAATACGCCTTGAGCAACGGGTCAGGTTACTTTTGCGCGAGGTAAGGTGAAGAACAGTCAATAACAACTACTTAGAGGGCTCTTTAGAAAAGTACTAATTTTGACAGTCGTTATCATCAAAAGCTTCCTTGTGATGATCGCAATTGTAGACGTTTCGACCTCGGTGTTACAGTTTAAAATTATTCCTAATAACTCTGCATCTCATATTGGTATTTATTCGCATCTGACTGGAATTGCGTTAATAACCACAACACGTACTTCAGAAGGGACAATACAACGTGAGTGCAGATTGTGAGTGCAGAGTGCAGATTGTGAGTGCAGAGTGCAGATGCAGAGTGCAGATTGTGAGCGCAGAGAGCGAAGTGCAGATTGTGAGTGCAGAGTGCAGATTGTGAGTGCAGAGTGCAGATTCAGAGTGCAGAGTGCAGATTCAGAGTGCAGATTGCGAGTGCAGAGTGCAGATTCAGAGTGCAGATTCAGAGTGCAGATTCAGAGTGCAGAGTGCAGATTCAGAGTGCAGAATGCAGAGTCAGAGTGCAGATTCAGAGTGCAGTTTCAGAGTGTAGAGTGCAGATACAGAGTGCAGAGTGCAGATTCAGAGTGCAGATTGTGAGTGCAGATTCAGAGTGCAGATTCAGAGTGCAGAGTGCAGGTGCAGACTGCAGGTGCAGAATGCAGATTCAGAGTGCAGATTCAGAGTGCAGAGTGCAGATTCAGAGTGCAGAGTGCAGAGTGCAGATTCTGAGTGCTGAGTGCAGATTGTGAGTGCAGATTGTGAGTGCAGAGTGCAGATTGTGAGTGCAGAGTGCAGATTGTGAGTGCAGAGTGCAGATTGTGTGGGTGGCTCTGTATGTGTGTGTGAGTGGCTTTGTGTGTGTGGCTCTGTGTGGGTGTAAATGCAATAGGTCATGTATTTGCGAGCGATTTAAGCTATTGGCCTTGTAAATGACAATGCCATTTATTTAACGCTTAAGCTATTGGCAATGTAAATGACAATGCCATTTATTTAAGATTTAAAAAAAAAAACACCCCCAAAAAAATTTCATGAGCAATGCCAATAGCTCTACCTTTAATAATGCCGAGACCATTGCATTGTAAATGCTTGTTCTGCTTATGCTTGTCTTTTTGGTGAATTGGATTCTATCACTGGTGGTTTTGCTCACATTTAAAATAAACCCTGGACTCTTTGTATTATGCTATGGTAAATTTTCCTTATTCTTTGTTTAAATTTGACTCTTTATATATTATATGTTTCGATACACTGACTGCATATTTTGTAACATTCTAGCCCTGATGAAGTCTGTGGTTGTTGCTACAAGAGACGAAACACGTATTGGCTAGGCTCGAGTGTGAAGATCTACATTGAAAAAGAGAAATAAACAAAGACCATAAGAAGATCGTTTGGATTTTGATTTAATATAAAAATTTACTAATGTGTGATCTAGCTCAGGATATATATATCGTAGTGTTTTTCCTCTTCTCCTCGTTATGTTCCATTTCCCTCCCCCGCATCTAGGGGTATGTTCACCATGAGGCTCCTTAAAACCCTCTGCCTCTACTGTCACCCCATGCCATTTCTTCTGCCTCCTCATATTCTCCCAGTTTCCTCTACTGTTCCCCCTTTCAGGGCCGACTTTAACACTGGTGGAGCCCTGTGCAACAATGTTTGTTGGTGCCCCCCAATGACCACCTGTGCCACGGATTCGATCACCACTGCCCTTTATCAGTGCCCCTCAAGTCTCCATAACCATCGTCTCACAGATACATTTAGTTTTACAGCACCACTCATACCAGTGTAAGGTGTCAGATTACTTTACATCACACACACATTGCACAGAGACAATCATATGTGTGTAAATCAGTGTATAGGAAATTTTACATCAGACAGCACTATAAGATGTCGTGTAGGAGTGACGCGATCGATACTGGTAGGCAATATAGTTTAAGAGCCCTTATTCTGAAAAAGCACAAATTCAGAAGTTAAAAAGTAACCTCATTGTTAGGGGTTCTCTTTAATAACAAGAATTGTTTTCTACCCAAGTGAACCCTTTTGGCAAGATTAGGATAATGAAAGACTGGGTAAAAAACATATAGCTCTAACGTATACCTAGCAGTTTACATGCAGTTCTTTGATGACAGTTAATAGCTCAATGTTCTATGTTAGAATTTTGACTTGCAAAGGACAAGTAACAAAAGTAGCTCTCTTAGAGAAGAAGTAACCCACTGACCTATTTATATTCCATGCACTTTGTCTGCATGGTACACGTTCTTAGCAGCAGGCATTTTAACCCTCCGTGCTACCTTTCGATGAGTCAAAACTTCCACTAGACCGTCTCTTTCCAGGGAGATGATTAATCACCGGACTTCTCTTGACAGTTTAATTGATGCCTGAATATTGCTGGAGGCCAGCAATGTGGCAGCAGGTGCTTTTAAAAAGATAATATACTTGCCAAAATGAAGCCCCCACCCCAAGTCAGCGCCCAATGTGGTGGCATCGATCGCACAGCCCCCTTTTTCGCTCCATACTATATCAGTTAAATTTTTCTATGCACTAGTAACGAATGTAACTGTAAATGTTTTAATGCTATAACATTGTTTAATCCTCTTGTAAAGTGCTCTGAAGCTTCCGGGTCTAGCCAGAGCTATATAAAACTCAATAAATATAAAGGGGGTGTTGACCACAATATGGCCCCCGCAAGGGGGCAGAAAGTACACTAAACAATAAGGAAAAAATAAGAAAAAAATAGGGTGGAGCAGGTTGTGCACTACCCTAGAACAAGTGCGTCAGTTTTTCTGGCCCCCACTTGGGGGCGAATTGATGAACGAAAGGATGGACCACCAATATGCTCTCCCAGGTAGAGAAAGGGGGGAGGAGGCCCAATCAGACATGAGGCTGTGCCATCTCCAGGACGGGCACAACAGTCTGTCATGAATCCCCAGGGATCGATAAGTTGTGTTTACCCCCAACCTGCCCCCTCTGGTGGGGCAGAATGCATTGTAGAAACGAGAGATCTGTATTTGAAGAAAAAAGAATGGGGGGAGGGATGGTGCCGCCCAAGCCGATTACCCACCCCCTAAAGATCCAACAGTCTTTCTGCCCGCCTTGGGCCTAACACATCTTCATCCCAAAGTCAAGTGAGAGGACATTTTTCTTCGGACTCCGGTGGACATCTTGTTTTCAGAGATTTATGGGCTCAGTAGTGTTCCGTCGTTGCTGGCTGACTCTGAGCCCAAATAGTACAGCAATCCTACATTGCTAGTGAGAGGAAATTGAGATTCACCCCACTCTGCCAGCCATATTTCAAAACTACGCTCAAAAGTCCAGGCTGGTGTAACTTGCATTGGTCCTACTATGTTTTCTTACCCAGAATGCCCTGCAAACAGCAAACATTGGCTAAAGTTACACAGCTGTCTCTCTTTTCTGTGAGGGAAACTTCAAGAATCTGTGGGGATCCACAAAACTCCAACCACTCAGTTTTTACACACTTTCCCTGAAAAAAACGGTACCCCACTTGTGTGGCTGGGCCTAGTGCCTGTGACAGGAAAGACCCCAAAATGCTTTGAGGAGACATCAAGCTTTTGGTATGAAGAACAATTCCTTTTGGCAATTTAGGTATTTGCAGAATTTGGGTCCAGGCTCAGCCACCACCAATGGAAATCTAGAAACCCAGACATTTCTAAAAACTAGACATCCAGGTCAATCCAGCACCCAATTGTGACTTCAGTGGATCTCACTAAGTTATTTTACCCAGAAGACCCCCTAAACACCAAACCTGGGCTAAAACAATGTATTTTCCTCACTTGTTTGTGAGGGACACTTCAGAATCTTTATGGACCACTCTAGGAGGTCTTTGTATATGGTGCACACTTATTTAAGTGATGCACCTTGCACTAATCCAGGCAACCCTTATAGTGATTTTAGTGGTCTTTGATAACCATAGAAATCTCTGGAAAGCAGCCTTCAGGCTTATCTTGAAGGAGAGTTGAGCAGCTTATATTACTAGATCTAATGATGTAGTGTAGGTTACATGAAAAAGAAGCACACAGTGTATATATAAAAATATGTCAATGTATTACACGCCACTCACTAACACATTGGTATATCTCCTACCCAGAGATATCAACACAAGTACACAATAATATTTCAATTGTATATAGGTAAGTACAAAATACAGTGGTCTCCAGGGGGTGACCAAATCAAATACCAAAAAAAGTGGAATGGCACCTGCGACCGAAGTCAGGACAAGGACCAGGAGACTCATAGGACCTGAGGACACAAGGAACCATCCAAGGTAAAGACCCACGAACCCCACGTAGGCTGGGTGCAGAGTGTAAATAAAGGAATGTATCCAATAGAAGTCAACGGGAAAGTTGCAGTTGCAGTTGCAGTTTTAAGAAGAAGGACCCTTCGCTATGGACCTCGAAGAAACCCAGTGGAAGACAGAAGGTTGGAGAATTGTAGACCACAATGGAGGACTTAGAAGAAGATGCCACTGGAAAAGACTGTACCAGAATCCAAGGGTGGAGTCTGGAAGAGGAGAATCTGTAAGCAGAGGGGACAGAGCCTATGCCACTCGGAGGTGACCAGGAGGCACGGACGAGCAATGTTCATCGATGTAGAACGGTTCAGAAGTGTTGACAGTGACCTGCAGCTGTGAGAACCAGGCGATGCAGAGAAAGACCAGGAGCCATGAACAAGCTGTCTCACATCAGAATCGAGGGCAGGGGGTGCTCAGTGTATGGCAGGAGCACCAACAAGTCTTGGTAGCTGCAACTGCCGTGAAGAAAGGATAAGGAGCAACATTAGGACCCGCAAGGTCCAAGGAACTCACCACAAGCAGGAGACTCAGAGTAGGACCCGGGCAAGCAGGGGAGATTACTGAAGCAGAAGAAGACTGTCAACAGGCTGAAGGCACAGGAGTTGCAAGAGGACCTCGGGCAGCTCACCCAGAAGGAAGACCCACAGTGAAGAGGATGTGACGAGGGCACTGCACTTGGCAGGAAGAGATGCTAGAGGCTTGAGTTCATTGTAGCTCGAAGATCTCTAGTGTGCAGAGCCAACAAGCTTTGGCAGCGGCAAGTCAACGCAGTGCACAGGAGTTCGGTCCCAGCAGTTCCAACGAGGGATACTGGCCTCTAAATTGCAGAGGACAGGTCAGGCCTCGTGGGAGTTGCAGAGCTTTTTGAAGACCATGGGACATCAGGAGCAGCAGACCGGCCAACTTCGTTGCAGTGCCTGCAGATCCAGGGGAATGACTCCTTCACTCCAAGGGAGATTACTTCAGATGTCCTTGATGCCCACAGGTCTGTTGAAGATCCTGGAAGTAGCACAGACACAGACAAAAAAGAAGACTTGCAGAACAGCGGGACCAGGAGCAGCAGGCTTCTTCATTGGTGCAGTCTCGGTTCATGGCGACATCTAGCATAGTCCAAGTGTCCAGATGGTTGAAGAGTGTTGTGTTTTCAGGCTTGAGTCTTGTCCTACGACAAATCTAAGGAATCACCCACAGGTAAGCCTTTAAGCACCAACTCACACAGGCTGCAATGGCAGGCCTGTAGTCACAGTTTAAGTGAACTCTCATGGGTGGCACAATACATGCTGCAGCCCAATGGAGACCCCTGGTGTACCTATGCCATGGGTACCTCAGTGACAAACTAGGGACTTACAAGGGCACATCAGTGGCCAATTATGGATGTACAGATGAACTTACACATGGTCAATTTAGGGAGAAAGCACAGTGACTGAGGTCCTAGTCAGATGAGTCAAAAACATACTGACACCAAGCAAAGAGTGGGGGTAACCATGAAGGCAGATCCTACTTTCCAACAACCACAAAGTTCCAACCACCCGCATTCCGACACTTCGATAAAAACTCTACCCCACTTGTGTGGTAGGGCATCAGGACAGGAAAAGCTCAAACCAGTTACCGTGCTGTGGCTATATTGACTTCAGATGGTTCCTGGTATGACCTGTTCCTGTCCGGGAGAGCAACAGAACTTAACATCTGCTTACTACAAGAAGACTGAGAAAGTAAGAAACCGTTTCTTACCTGTAACTGCTGTTCTCTTGTAGGTGTATTTCCATTATAAGTCACAAGCACTAAATAGTTCCGCCTATGTGGGGGGACCCCGCAGCACCTCTTTTAGATATATATTTCTAAGTGGATATTTTTCAACTTTCTTCAGTAAGGCCTGTAGGGAGACAGATAACGTAGCCTAAGTACATTAACTACACTTGCCAAAGTCTTCATCATGGCATGAAAAAGGGGCCAGTACATTATACTTGAGATGAATAAATCTCATGACAAAACCATTTTTCATGATAGAGATGAATGAAAGTAGGACAGAGTAGACTCATAGGCTGCCATTATATGGCTCAAAATAAGAGGCTGTACCTTTTAGAACCCAAAGACTACCAGTATTCCATCAGGCACAGCTGGTGGCAGATGCTTCAGTTGTTTTTGAAGGTGATATGAGGCCTGTGCACACTGTCTGCCACCTCTGTCTATTCCACCGGGGGGGGAGAGAGGGTTGCTTATGACTTATCATGGAAATACCCCAACGAAAGAACGGGTGTTACAGGTAAGAAACTATTCCTTCTCTGGTAGGGGATTTCATTCTATAGTCATAAGCATTGAATAGATTAGCAAGCCCATCCCCACACAGAGACAGGTTTCTTAGAGAAGCATGCCCTACTTGCGCATATGCCCTAGTGTCAGAGTCTAGGCAGTAGTGTTTAGTGAATTTATGAACTGATTACCAGGTCACCGCTTTGCAAATCTCTGTAATGGGAATATGGCGGAGCAATGCGGTAGTAGCTGGTTTACTCCTGGTAGAGTGTGCTTTGGGTCTAGCAGTGAGAGTTTTGTTAGCCTTTTGATAACAGAGTAAAATACGTGAAACAATCCATCTGGAAATGGTTGATAAACAAGTGGTCCAATCTACGCATATCTTTTGTTTTGTCGAGACAGAATTTGAGAACCTGTCTTACATCCAGGGAATGGAGGGATCTCTCCACTTGAGTAAAAAGATTCTTAAAAAATTTAGGCACGAGATTGTTTGGTTAACATGGAAATCTGAAACCACCTTAGGGAGGAATTTCGGATGAGTCCTCATGACCACTTTGGAAGAATGAAATATGGTGTGTGAATCGTGAGCGCACATAGCTTAGATTTCACTAACCCTGCTGGCAGATGTGATAGACACAGGAAAAGCTGTTTTCCAAAACAGGTGTTGAAGAGACGCCTTATGTGTAGTCTCGAAGGGTTCCTGCGTAATGCTTGATAGAATCACATTAAGCTCCCATGGAGGAAAAGGGTATATAATGGCAGGAAAAACATTCTTCGAACCTTCCAGGAAATCTTTGAGGACAGGGATTCTGAAAAAGGAAGTTTGTGAAGGACATTTTTTGTAGGCAGTAAGAGATGCCGGGTGAAACTTAATGGAAGAAAATTGCTGGCCAGATTGTGCCTAATGGAGTAAGTATGGAAGGATGGCATCTTTCTGGCAAGAGGTAGGGTCCAAGTATGAGTATTTTGAACACATGGGAGGTGAGTCACAGTGATTGTGAGATTCCTGGCCAGAAGCTAATTTCAGATTGCCTGGGCTACCTGAGATAAGGGCCTGGACCTCATCCGTCCCTGCTTGTTGAGGTAGTACATCGTTGTTGTATTGGCCATCTGAACAAGCAGGGAGGTGGAGCTGAACGATGGCTGAAAGGCCTTCAGTGCCAGACGGACAGCACATAGCTCCATGAGATTGATATGGTATGTGGACTCCCTCTGTGACCACTTGTCCTGGATTTGAAGGTGGTGCATATGGGCTCCCCATCCTAGTAACGAGGCATCCGTGACTATGGTCTGAGCATGTATCTCCCTGTGAAACTGAATCACTCACAGGAGTTTGGCTGGAGAGCAGCACCATCTCAGGGACAGCTTGGCATGCTGAGACAGTTGTATCCTGTCATCCCAATTGCCTGTCAGTTGGTCCCAATGGTCTTTGAAGCCCCGAACATATGGTGCGAGAAAAATGCAGTAAGCCATCGACCCGAGGAGACTTTCCTCATGGTGGGATGAGAGATTGTCATGAGATTCTGGGCCTACCAAAGGATCAATAAGCATCTCTCTTCTGAAGGACGCAGGCTTGCCTGTATGGTGTCGGTGAAGGCCCTGAGATAGTGCAACAACTGTACTGGGGCAGAGACTGACTTTGCATGGTTGACATAAAGGCCCAGCTGGCATGGAGATCGCAAGCCCAAGAAGTGAAGCTGAAGCTCCTGAGACGTAGACGCCTTGATCAGCCGGTCGCCTAGATCGGGGTACACAAACACTTTGGGCCATATTATGACTTCTGGCATTGCAGGCAGCCCACCGCACCCTGCACCGCGGAGAGTCACTGCCGCCTGCCCACCAGATTACGAGTAATTTTGTACTCTGGCGGGCGGGTGGGCGGCAAGGCCATTTCCGTAGCAGTGCCTCTTTCAAAGGCAGTATTGCCTTTGAAAAAGGCACTACAATAGGAACGTTCCACAGGTTCCTGCATGGCATGGATGTAACGTCTATGCCATGCAGGAATTGGTATGCATGCACTTCAGGGCGGCACATGTTGTGCCCCCATTCATAGATACACAGGGTGCAGAGGCACAAGGGGGCACTGTAAGGTCCTCTTTGTTTCCTCTCCACCATGATTTCCATGGTCTTGGTGGTGGAAGTGGCATTGGAAGTCTTGGTTCGGTAGCAGGTAGAGGAGGAAAAGGCTCTGGAAGAATAAGCGCTGGCCATAGAGATGGTGCATCTCATGAAGGAGAATAGGTACGGGAGTACTCGGAATCTGGTAACATGCATATTAGTCTTCTCTTTTTGAGCCTTTCCTGAAGCCTTGAGGAGGCTGAAAGAGTGATTGATGATGGCCTTCCTCTCCACCTTGACTATGATATGCTCGTCAACGGTGATTGACGGCGGTGTATCGAAGTTGATCAACTGTGGTGTGTCGACGTCGATAGTCAGTGAGGGGTCGACATTGATCTACTGCTATGGTCAACGCCGATAAAGATCTCGATGATGACCTGAGAGGTGAGAGGTGAGAGGCTCTTCGACGCCGATCGGGGTCCATGCTTGGGTGTTGTTATCAATGTCGGAACCCTCTGCCTCTACGTAGAAGGGCGTTGTTTCTTCCAAGTTGATCTGTGGGCTGAAGGCGTACAGGTCTGTGCCCTACCTTCCCTCGACTACATCGTCCTTGACAACGACCGGGACTGGCAGCATTTTTCAGCCCTCTTTCTTCTGGAAAGCTCACCAGACGTTAATGACAGAGCCCTGGTAGAGGACTGGCACTCTCCCTGCCCTGAGGTCCCACCTGAAGATTGTGTCTTCCGTTTTTGCCGTTTACCTGCTCCCTGCCAATGTTCTCCCGGTTGTAAAGAGTGCACTTGGAGAATGTGTTACCAATATTGCAAGAGTCAGTAACACGAGTTTCGGGTTAAACAGAGTACACATACTCTGTGAGGATCAGTCTTGGCCTTCTTTCTACCACAGTCTTGACACTAATCAAAAAGGGATGGCATTTTGTAAGTGAAAATCAAACAATTCCTGTCAGAAAAAGACAGAACAAGGTAGTGAAAGACCAAAGACGTCGAGTGAACAAGTTTTAAGTGAAATTCAGAACTGAATTTTGAAGAGAAAAACCAAAAATTGTCCCGAGCTGAATGCTCCAGGGTCCTCTCAGCATAAGCCAAAAAAAACAACTGAAGCAATTGCCACCAACTGTGCATGATGGGATACTGGTGGTCTCTGGGTTCTTAAAGGCACAGCCTCTATTTTTGAGCAATATGATGATAGCCTATTAGGCTACTCTGTCCCACTCTCATTCATCTCTATCAATAAAAAGGGTTTTGTGAAGGAGATTTATTATGTGTATAAACCATTTCAGGCTCCTCTCAATTATTATGATCTGGTCCCTTTTTCACATTATGATGAAGACTTTGGCCAGTGTAGTCTATGTAGATAATTTGCACAATCTGTCTCTCTTAGTGGCTTTGTAGGCCTTACTGAATAAAGGCGAAAAATATCAACATAAGAAGAAATATCTAAAAGAAGTGCTCTGGAGTCCCAGCACATGGGCGGGACTATTCAGTGATTATGAATATACATGGAAATCCCCTATGAGAGAAACAACATTACTGAAATTATGGCATCAAACATTAGATATTGGTATATATGAAAAACTTCCCATCAGAGAGCCCGGGAGATGGGAATAGCTGCTTTGTTAACAGGGGACAAACCGAGCAGTATTGCGGTATGAAGGGTTTGAGGGGGGACTGAGGACAGAATCACAACTTTTTGTACCCCATGCCACATAAACATGCTTTTGCTTTCACAGAAAATTAAAATGTTTATATAATCACCTGCTTGAGCTGATCAAAAACCTCAAGGACAGTCCACCGAGTGCATGACTGAAAGAGACTCACTCAAACGAGCCATTGAATGGAGAGGCATGGGCCAAAGTCCCTTTCTTACTTTGGTATGTAGTATGGTGTGTGTTGTGTGTAGTTGTGTGATCTGAGGTGTGAGCAGTGATGACAAGAGGTCTTTCCAGACAGCTGAAGTGGCCTTATGAGACCTAAACATAAGTTGTAGCAGAACAAAGAATTCAATTGGGGATTCCAACTGCTGCACTCAAATTATGTCCTATCAGTGACTTCAGCATCCACATTTCCCTAGACGCTCTCCTATTTTAAACGAAAAGGCATAATTTAATTTTTGTTAAGTTCCATCTACAAATAAAGCAAAGATTGCACAAAATGCTCCTGGTAAAATAAAAAAATGTATTTTACATTCTTTTAGCCAGTGAAAAATACTTATTTAAGGTCCAGAAAACGTTTACCCCTTTAGAAATGATTTTACTCCCACTTCCAAAAGAAGAGAATAAAAGAAGCCTATTTCAAAACCTTATTTGGAACTCTGGTTAAGGGGTAGGCTAAGGTGGGTGTTGCCACCTCTGGTAGAAGCCACACGATGTAGGTGAAACACGCTGCTCATAAGTGGTGCTTATAAAACCCCTGGCTGTTTGTTAATATAGTTTCAGGATAAAGAATCGGCAAAGGGAACACCGCAATCACATTATTTCCACACTGGATAGTGCAGGGCTTCTTTAAAAGTGGAATCCGACCAATGAACTAATGTTTGATGAGGACTCCTATTAATGCACTGTGATTCATGTTGAAAGCAGAAGATAGGTTAACTGTAGGTCTGCTCACCCAGTTTGGTTTGAATTATTGATGTGCAGGTAGACAGTCGCTTGTCCCACATCGACAGCTTGTGCTAAAAATAAGGCATTGCTTGTCCCCACAGGGATGATTACCTGTAAAAAAAGGAACACAACTAAGAAATAGCACAGGAACTTAGAGAAAATATACAAAGATTAATTTGTTAGAAATGTAATGCAGGTTTTCCTACCAGCTGTATGCTACCAAAAAGATGCTTTAAGTTAAAATGCGATTCAGAAAAGGGGGTGGTGATGAACAGAGTGTCTGAATTAAGCAGACCACTCTTACACAGTCCAAAGATCAGGGCTTGATCCATCACCGTTATTTATCTCACTGCACCATCCCAGCTCAGAACCTGGCTATATGCAAATCAGTCTGTCCCTGGCCCAGTGCATCATGGTAACAGGACAGACTAAACTACCAAGCCAATTCTTCACCAGAAAGGAGACAAGCTTACCGGGGACCGGTTTCTGGCATTTCAGCCATCTTCGGCCCGGCTTGCTTGAATCCTGATGGTGCAGTGAGAAAGGGACTCATGTCTGAGTATACCCTGCAACACCTATAGTGGCCAAAAACGATTCAGAAAAGGGGGTGGTGATGAACAGAGTGTCTGAATTAGGCAGACCACTCTTACCCAGTCCAAAGATCAGGGCTTGATCCATCACCGTTATTTATCTCACTGCACCATCCCAGCTCAGAACCTGGCTATATGCAAATCAGTCTGTCCCTGGGCCAGTGCATCATGGGAAGAGGACAGACTAAACTACCAAGCCAATTCTTCACCAGAAAGGAGACAAGCTACCGGGGACCGGTTTCTGGCATTTCAGCCGTCTTCGGCCCGGCTTGCTTGAATCCTGATGGTGCAGTGAGAAAGGGACTCATGTCTGAGTATACCCTGCCACACCTATAGTGGCCAAAAACGATTCAGAAAAGGGGGTGGTGATGAACAGAGTGTCTGAATTAAGTAGACCACTCTTACCCAGTCCAAAGATCAGGGCTTGATCCATCACCGTTATTTATCTCACTGCACCATCCCAGCTCAGACACTCTGTTCATCACCACCCCCTTTTCTGAATCATTTTGTCCACCATAAGCGTGGAAGGGTATACTCAGATGTGAGTCCCTTGCTCATTGCACCATCAGGATTCAAGCAAGCCGGGCCGACGACGGCTGAAATGCCAGAAACCGGTCCCCGGAAGCTTGTTTCCTTCCCAGTATAAGAATTGGCTTGGTAGTTTGGTTTGCCCTGTTCCCATCATGCACTGGGACAGGAACAGACTAATTTGCATGTAGCCAGGTTCTGAGCTGGGATGGTGCAGTGAGCTAAAAAACTGTGATGGATCAAGCCCTGATCTTTGGACTGGGTAAGAGTGGTCTGCTTCATTCAGACACTCTGTTTATCACCACCCCCTTTTCTGAATCATTTTGTCCACCATAAGCGTGGAAGGGTATACTCAGATGTGAGTCCCTTGCTCATTGCACCATCAGGATTCAAGCAAGCCGGGCCGACGACGGCTGAAATGCCAGAAAACGGTCCCCGGAAGCCTGTTTCCTTCCCAGTATAAGAATTGGCTTGGTAGTTTGGTTTGCCCTGTTCCCATCATGCACTGGGACAGGAACAGACTAATTTGCATGTAGCCAGGTTCTGAGCTGGGATGGTGCAGTGAGCTAAAAAACGGTGATGGATCAAGCCCTGATCTTTGGACTGGGTAAGAGTGGTCTGCTTAATTCAGACACTCTGTTCATCACCATCGCCTTTTCTGAATCATTTTGTCCACCATAAGCGTGGAAGGGTATACTCAGATGTGAGTCCCTTGCTCATTGCACCATCAGGATTCAAGCAAGCCGGGCCGACGACGGCTGAAATGCCAGAAACCGGTCACTGGAAGCTTGTTTCCTTCCCAGTATAAGAATTGGCTTGGTAGTTTGGTTTGCACTGTTCCCATCATGCACTGGGACAGGAACAGACTAATTTGCATGTAGCTAGGTTCTGAGCTGGGATGGTGCAGTGAGCTAAAAAACGGTGATGGATCAAGCCCTGATCTTTGGACTGGGTAAGAGTGGTCTGCTTAATTCAGACACTCTGTTCATCACCACCTCCTTTTCTGAATCATTTTGTCCACCATAAGCGTGGAAGGGTATACTCAGATGTGAGTCCCTTGCTCATTGCACCATCAGGATTCAAGCAAGCCGGGCCGACAACAGCTGAAATGCCAGAAACCGGTCCCCGGAAGCTTCTTTCCTTCCCAGTATAAGAATTGGCTTGGTAGTTTGGTTTGCCCTGTTCCCATCATGCACTGGGACAGGAACAGACTAATTTGCATGTAGCCAGGTTCTGAGCTGGGATGGTGCAGTGAGCTAAAAAACGGTGATGGATCAAGCCCTGATCTTTGGACTGGGTAAGAGTGGTCTGCTTAATTCAGACACTCTGTTCATCACCACCCCCCTTTTCTGAATCATTAAGTTAAAAAGCATCAGCCCGGGCTAAGCTCAAGTGAATAAAACAAGGAACTTTGGGAGGTCCTGCATTAGCAAGCTAGAGGGGTGATTATTTTTATATTGCAAGTACATACCACAAAAATTTAAAAAAAAGAAAAAAATGCTGCATACTGACTACTATAAAAAGTTTCCATGTACAAATAATAGAAAATTGCAAATAATTTTAGTACAACGGTACAGGTGCTTCCTAGCAGTTTAACATATAAAAGACATAGAAACCATGTTAAGATTTAATGCACATTACAGGAAAATATGTTCATTATAAATGCAAAGAAAACATATTCCTGACTTTGAATTACTTTACTTTAAAGAGCTAGTTTAAACAAACAGATGACTACAATATAATAATAATCTTTATTTAGATATAAAACATATCTTTAAAAGAATTTACAAATTCGCAACCTAACCAAAGATTAAGATAAAAACTTCTAAAAAATAACAACACAGTATAGGTATAAAAACACAATCCAATACAGTCTTATAAAGAACACGGATTTTGTCTCATAGTATGTTTTAAAATCACAAAAATTGAGGCAGGGCTCCAGCTTGCATTCGGTAACCAGATTATGTCTAACATTGCTAAAAATAATGTCAGTTATTCATTTTGATGAGAGAAAAATTGAAGATTAAGCACTTTAACATGGTCTCCTTAAGTTAAAGGTGTGATATGCTTGCTGAACAAATGTTGTAAATTTTATGTTTAGCACAGTGTTTTCCGGGTTTACAGCTGCCTTGATGGCTTGCCTGCAGGTCCGAACCCCCAGCCTATTCCACTCTGGTTTTAGTCCGGACCTACGTTCTGTATTAAGAGCTGGGCAAAGGCAACTTACGTGCAACATGGTTTCCGCTGTTTTCCCACACCCTCTACATGAGAGATCTTCTGATGTGCGTTGCCATGATGGTAAGTCCTGCAAGAAATGCCAGTCACCCAGTCTGATGGCTATGAAGCCACGTTTCAAGTGTAGGGGGTATGTGCTGGCCAAATAACTGACTGAGGCTGGGTGTCTGTAGGAATTTATCGTGGCCCAAGCATGACTACGTTTCAGAAAAAGTGCTTTATCAGTGAGGCAAGAAGTCATTCTCACACATTTTTTTATGGCTTTCTTAAAAGCTGTCTGGCCAGGGTTTAAGCCCCACAAATCGCTTGCTGACATTTGCTTAATAGCGTCTGTGAAAAGTAGTCCGTACAAACCCCTCGGATTAATCTGGCTGATTTCTTGCCAGACTAAAGATTCTAAAGTTCCTGGCTCAGCTTTTCTTAACTTGTAACACAAGTTAAGATATGCCCCGGTGGCTGAGGCCTCATAATTAATCAGCCCCATCTCCAACCTAATCTGTGCTGCGGAGGCTGTCTTTGGCAGCCAGAGCACCCTTTTATAAATTTTGGTTGTCTGTTGGTTCAAGGTTGTATTCATTTTATCACAGAAACTACAATATAAGAAGGATAAATACTGCAAAGGAAAAGCATTTGCAAAGTAAAGTACTGGCCTATCAGTTCTGGAAATGAAGTTCACGTCTTTTAACACCTTGACTGCTGCCCAGATTTATCACCAGTGCTGACCACTAATGTTAATGGGTGTGGTCATGACGGAATGGTTCCGTCATGAGCACAGCTCAACCGATGCTCATGACGGAACTATTCCGTCATGAGCATCGAAGGGGTTAAGGTGGTTGACAAGAAATGAGGAAAGAACCTTGTCAATCACAGTGCACAAGAGCTAGTGGCTGTAATGGGCTGACCCATTGCCTGAAGTTGTATGCATCAGTGGGCAAATACAACATGTGGTTAACAGCTAACATGTCCCCTAGACCCCTGAAGTCATGTTTTTCAAACCTAAAAATAAAAATAGTGTGGTGTTTCAAGTATCATGGCATGCCTCATTCTGGCTTCTAACAACTCCCCCCCACCCTTCAACCCCCACCTTCACCCCTCCCCACCGGTTCAGTTCCCCTGTCTAGAGGCCCAGCAATGTTAAATACTAGGAAGAGGACCATTTCCTCACATTTATATAGTGGTGAATGCATTTCCACTCTCCCCGATAATGACTTTACACCACTTGTAGAGGGACATATTGTACAAGAGAGGACTAAGCCAAGGCCACTGCTGAGTCAAGTTTGTTTCCCAAGGCTGGTTCTGAAAGAGGTTTACAACCATTGGCACAGGAGCCCTGCCAACCTCAGACTTTTTGAAACCTAAAGACAGAGGGAATGTAGGGAAGCAAGATCTGGGGCATTACGCAATTTTTTCTTATTCAGAATGTCAGGCAAAATCTAAACTGCGATCTAAACTACACCATGTCCTAGCATTCATGTGTTGTTAAAAAATGTCTTCCGATGGCAAACAAACTTGATATTTTTTTTCCCGCATTTTCGCCAATGACAAGGGTTTCCGATATTTGAGGGTGGGCATATCATATAGGAGAGAAATGAGCTAAACCCACGCCTTTGAGATATGATTTTTAGCAGAAGATTGAGAACATAGGATTGTAGTTGTTGCTGGATGTACTTTATTCGATATAATATCATAAAAGTATGTACAATCCAAATTCATCACTTTAAAAACAGTACCAATTTAGAAGACAGTACCATGTTTCCTTACAACCAATGTAAAAACACATCTAAAAATTGCAATAAATACAAATAACATAAAAGCGGAAAAAAGTGATCAAGTAAGTAGGTAATAGAGACGACAGTGCATGTGAAAAGATCCTAGCTTTTGATATCCCTCAACAGCTTGCTTCTCGTTAACCATGCGCAACCCAGGTACTTGGCTACCCCGCAAATCATGCTAAGGGAAGAAGTATCCATTTTTAAAATACGTAACACCTCCCTATGATTCTTAGATCCCAAGTTGGTACAAACAGGTTTGTGCCATTTTCTTCTCGCATATCTGTATGCAGGACAGGTGAAAAGAAAATGGGGAATGGATTCAGAGGGGGCTGCACAGACAGGACAGGTAGAAGATGCCCCATTGTGTTGTTTCCAACCTGCTGTGAGTTCATTTGAGTGGGAGCGTTACGGTAGATTATCCTTTCTCTTGGAGATTGAATAAAATCGAGAAAGGCTTCCAATTTTCGAGCAGGCTTGTGATCTAAAAACTGCTCAGTCAGGGTACCCCGATTAGCACTAAGTGCCTCCTCTGCTTGGACCAATTCCCAATAGGCTTTCTTAACAGCTTGTTTGGGCGACGGGGTCTGGCTATCCCATGCCTCCACCAGCCCGATGTCAATAACAAGTAAGCATGGGTGGAAAATCCGTTACACTCGCGGATTTTGCGGATTTTCGGTAAATTCGCAATCCGCGAGATTCGCGAATCTCCCGCAAAATCCGCAAATCCGCAAATCCGCGAGCAGCGGATTTTATGGCTTGCTCGCACTGTTCGCGTGAGTTCGCGGCTTCCCAGTTCAACTTCGCGCCCCGCGAATAAGCGCTAAATTGCAGAAATACGATCTTAGCAAAACTGAAACTACTTACCAGGTTCAAAAGTTCAAGCTCATCATTAGTAGCCATTTCCTGTAGTGCTTCCTGAGGGGCCCCTCCAGAGTTCAGTTGCCTACTTGCAACTATTATGTGACCCTGCTCTGACCCTCAGAATAGTTACACAAAGGTCCTGAATTACAGCTAATGCAGACAAGCAGGAGCCAGGCTGGAAGTTCAAATCCAGTGACACATTAATCAGCCCCTAATTCATTATTGTCAGTTGGGGCAGGGCAGGTGTTGTAACTAATTTTGCAACAATGAAAGCACTTAGCAAGTGCAAAAGATCACTAATCAGGAAGCACTAAGGAAGCAGGTGCCAGCTAAAAAAATATTCTGTGACACATTAATCAGCCCCAAATTAATTCAGGTCACTTGAGGCAGGGAAGGTGTGCTTTGCTTTGCCACAATAATGTACACTGGACAACCAGAGGGTGCTGTGATGAAACAGAGGGTAGCATGGGTGGGCCAGAGGGTGGCATGAGTAGTCAGAGAGTGGCAGTGGTGACAGAGATTGGCAGTGATGAAGAAGAGTGTCCCAAACAGGCTGGACACGTAGAAACAACAAGTTTGCAAAACTTGCGACCCGACAGGTAAGTTCGCGTTTGCGAAATTGTACAAAGCCCTCGCGAACTGGCAGAAACCCGCGCGAACACATAAGAAAAAAAAATCCGCAAATTCGCGAGAATTCGCGGATTTTGCGAATTGCGAGTTCGCAAATCCCCAAAATTCGCGAACACGAGATTCGCAAAATTCGCCCATGCTTAATAACAAGCTGTTTAAGCTTGCAGATCCATTTGATCTTGTTGCCTATGTCCAATTTAATGAGCTCACTAAGGGCAGTAGCGTAGTTTGCCAGTTCTAGGGTCCTTCTCAGACGCACCCAGAATAATAAAGGACGGAGCCTTGCAATGTCTTTGATGGAGCGTTTCCCATAGTCTTGGCGGAGCGGTATCAATGGGGTAGATAGTGGGAGAGAAACCAGACCTCTATAGAACTTATTATCTGATCTTACTAGGTCAATGGTATTCTCGAATCCCCATAGTTTCGACTCATATAGGGCCAAGGGCAGTGCTTTGCCCTCATACACCACAAGGGCTGGGGCTACTGGTCTGCTGACAGAGAGTAGCTGATGTCTTAAAATTGCCCCTGACACCCGTTTGTGGTTGAGAAGCATTTTGATCAAATGGGAATTCCACTTCATCGAATTGTTAACCCGAATACCCAGATAGTCGAAAGATTCGACTAGTTCTAATGGGGTGCCATTGAGCGTGATACCATTCCTAAACCGTTTGGATGCGGATAGTGCCATTAGCTTAGTTTTGGATGTATTAATGCTTAGGCCCCGGGAATCACAGAATAGGCTGAACCTGTCTAACAGTTTTTGCAGGCCTCGTGGACTTTTTGAGATCAGAAGGGTGTCGTCGGCGAAGAGCAGGGTAGGCGATTTCTCGCCTGCCAGGGTGGGGGCATCGGCTGGGTTCTCTCACAAATGGTCTACCACCCCATTAACAAAGAGAGAGAACAGAGTCGGGCCAGAACGCAACACTGGCGTACCCCCCTGTCCACCGCCACCCTTTGTGTCAGATGGCCCTGGTTGCCCCACCTTATTCTAAGATAATTTCTCTCATGGAGGCGTTTGATGAAATCCAGAACCAGGGGCGGAATGCCTAGGTCAGATAACACCAGCCAAAGCTAGGAACGTGGAACCAGGTCGAAGGCGGTCTTCAAATCAATAAACGCAAGATAGAGACTACCTTTCCCAATGATCACAGATTTCCAGTGGATCATATAAAATCTAAAGACCTGGTCCATCGGGCCAACCTTCTGTCTGAACCCTGCCTGGAAATGTGAGAGGACGTTTTCTTTTTTTTTTTTTTTGAAAACCTTTATTGTGCACAAAGTCAGTACATATACGGGCCTACAACCGTCCGGCCGGCCACGAACTCTTATGACGCACTAGTGCATGCAATATAATGTCAGGGTAACGCAGCAGAGCAATAGGTGAGAAGTAAGACATAGATCAAGAAGCACCATAGTACCCAGGCACAGGAGCAATGTAGGTTAATTTTAAACTTTTTACGCAGCTATTAAGATCAGGACATATTACTTCGAGCATAAGCTAATAAAAGATAAAAATAAAAGAACAAGGTCCATGCAGGTGGGACTCGCCGAGTAACAACAGCACCAAACAGTTCGAAGCATAACATGCAAGTCCCGACCAGAGGAGGGTCACAAACGAGTCATGTCACCAAAAAATTATCTCAACACCCCCTAAACATTTGTGCCACCACCCATCCCCCAATACGCCTAACACAGACCAAAGAAAAAGGAAAAAACATAAAAAGAACAAAGAAAGGCACCATAGAAAAAAACCCTTGAATCATAAAGTAACCCCTCACCCTACACACATGCAGAGGCTATGGCCTGCCCCCCCCCTAGCAGAGTGTCTGTCGCCCCAAAAAAAACCAAAATATAGCAAGAAAAGAGAAAGGAGGAAGAAGAAAAGTAAAGGGGAAAGTGAAAGTAAAAAATGTTCCTTTGACAGGGGGAGTAGGAACAGAAACCCATCCCTAGACTCCTACAAGAGCGAAACCGGGAGGAGGACCAGTCATATGTGCATGCAGACTCCGCCGGCCTAAGAAACATTCCCGCCCCAACAACAATACAAGCAAAGCAATAACAGTAGATCAGTCAGGGCGAGTCAATGAACAGTCCGTAAGAATCAGGTCAAAATCAATATCCACCAAGTCTCCACCCATCCGCCCGGCAATTTAACCATAAAAAATCTCCTAGCCCTGGCCCGTTTTGGGACACGGCCCCTCACCCCTCCTACGTGATAGTCCAGTGCGGGCCGGGAAGACGATGGAAAATGGCCGCCCTAAGGAGGGGGGCGGTGCGCAGACAAAGAAGGAATGGCGTCCGCTCCCAGGATACAGTTGTCCCTCGGCAGTAGTTCCCACTGGCGTGTCCGGGCCCACAAAGTCACAAAGCAGAGCATTCCAAGGTCTTGACAATAACGCAGAGAAAAAACCTGGAAGGCAGTCCACAGGCAGCCGACTCTTCCGCGTCGCAGTCAGTAGTGTAAAGTTGAGCTCGGAGCGAGGGGGAGACACTGTAGCGACGACCGAGCTGTAAAATGGCAACAATCCGCCACCCTCCACAGATGTAGCAACTGTTACCTCCACTGTATCCCTTCGAGGAAACGTTGTGGCAGTTGGCTGTGACAGCTCCTGTCTGGAGCCTTGTGAGAAACAAAGTCCCCGCTCCTGCCTGCATGTTGGGGCGCAAGCATCAAACCGTGCCCCCAGTTCGGTAGAAGTGACCTTCATCGCCGATATCAACTCACCCAGGGCCACCAGCACATCCCCAAGGGTGAAGTCAGGCTGAAGTGTCCTCTCGTCCACATGCTCATGGGGAGAACGTGCCCCGGCCCCCCCAGGATCGATATGCTCGCTGTTTCGTGGGGAGTCTGCATAGGGTTCCGCTGCAAGGCGAGCCGCCGGCATCGCCATCTTGTCGTTTCCCCAACGAGGTGATGTGGGGTGGGGGACGGGGGAAATCACGGGGCGCGATGCTGCTACCGGAGCCATCCCGGGACATGCGATAGACCGCCCGGTCCAGGGGAAGTGCCTGCGGGCCCGTAGCAAGGCAATGTGGCAAGCAGTGTCCAGTGGGGGTTGCAATCAGCGGCCAGAGGGACGAGGAGAGCGGAGCAGAAACATGGCGGCCGGGAACAAAGGACTCGCCGGGAGACACGACTTCCCCCTGTCACCACACTGCCCGGAGCGTGCACAGCTTCCACCAGCGGCAGGCAGCGCCGAGGCCGCGCTCCTGCGAGGAAGCGCCGTCCAGTCGCGCCACCCCTGCAGCGGATCGGCTGTGATGTTGCGTGGGGTCTGGGCTCGTTGCAGTGCGAGCAGGTTCCCGGGCCGGGGCAAATCGGCCAGTAGCTGACGAGTCCGGGCGAATGGAGAGGTCGGCGGACCACCGGTGGCGACAGCTCCGTTTCCCGCACCTTTCAGGACAGAAGCTGGTAAGCGAAGTTAGCAGGATGATGGTGCAGGACTCCGGGGCCGGCGGAGCTGAAGGCTGCGCGTCCGATCAGGCGAAAGCGGCTGATTACGAGCGGAGATAGCAGACGAGGAGCGAGGATTATACCCTATGAAATTGAAACTTGATATATAATAAGAACTTCTGGATAATAAGTTAATGCTTTGACGACCTGTACAACGAACATATGACACTATAAATAGCCTTGAAAAAGCCCCGGCGCAAATCGCCACAGGGGGCGAAACACGTGTCGGCTGTTCATGTTTTAAATATATTTAATAAAAGAACTTTTTCTACATCACTTGGACTCCGGACTCTAATTATAAGAACAAGGATTTAGCCTAAGGATACCTGAAATTTGATCAAACGCACTCATCACCCCCTTCAAAGACGCGTCCGATCAGGTCGCCATCTTGGCTCCTCCCTCGAGAGGACGTTTTCATTGTCCATCAAGGACCTTATCCTCATAAGGAGGACACTGCCAACCCACTCCTGTATTACGTCGATTAAACTAATCGGCCTGTAGTTGGCAGTATCCTCACTATTCCCCTTCTTATAGATGGTTACCACCTTAGCCCCCTTCCAGGAGTCAGGAACGGCATGACCTCTAGCAATGAGGTTCATCAAGAGTAGAATAAACTGAGCCCAAGGCTTTTGGTCATGCAAGAGTAGATCGCCAGGGAGGCCATAGGGACACGCCGCCTTCCCTGGCGCAATTCTTGCTATGGCCGATGATACGTCATTGATCTGAAAGGATTCACTTAATGTAGAGGCCTTAACGATGGGTGGGGACGTCTCATTCCGAGGAGACAGGTTCCCTTCTTCCCCACAGTACAGGCTGAGAAAGTGGTCATGCAACTGGCGCCCAGTAATGTGGTTTGGTATCGGGTCCGCTCCCCTCCGGGTGCTTTTATTAATTAGCTCCCAAAAACATAGTCGAGTCTTTCAACTGTGAGGCAGCTTTGAGCTCCTGCCAATGGGATTCTTCCCAGATGCGCTTAGCTTGCTCTATTGCTCTGGCATACTACTTCCTAGCTACTCTTATTATTAAGGAATCTTTTGCCTGTAGAGCTATAGATAGGGCCTGTCTCCTTTCTCTGCATGTAGCAGAGTACCACGGATTGGAGGGTCGGGGTGGACATCTGTTGGACTTGGCCCTCTTGGCGGGGTCATCCCTGAACTTTTTGCCTTCCTCCAATATTCTCTCTGACCTGTTTTTGTTGGTTTAATGACTCTGGGCACTTTACCACTGCTGACCAGTGCTAAAGTGCATATGCTCTCCCTGTGCAAAATGTATATGTGATTGATTTCCATGATTGGTTCATTGGATTTACTGTCAGTCCCCAGTAGAGTGCACCAGGAGTGCCAGGGCTTGTGAATGCCAATACTGCTAGTGGGCCTGCAGCGCTGGTTGCGCCACCCACAGGAGCAGCCTTTTAAAATGTGTCTAGGTCTGCCATTGCAGAACCTGCGTGCAGTCTGGTACTGTCATGCTGGCTGGGCAAGTGCACACACTTGCTAGCCTCTAAACCTTCCCTTTACTTCATATGAGTCACCCCTATGGTAGGCCCCAGGGCAGGGTGCATTGTAAGTGTAAGGTAGGACAAGCCCTGATGTGTGTGGCATGTCCTAATAGTGAATTACAGCCAATTTCGTTTTTCATTATTGTAAGGCTACCTGTTCTCTTAGGCCAAGATGGGCTGCTGGAATTATTACACCCTATAATCCCAGCAGGCTCAGGGAACATGGTAGAAAGTCAAGTTTAGTATGCCTTAACTCAGAATAATAACAGACTTCTTTTAGTAAAGTTTATTTTAATATCCTGTGTTTGGAAATGCTACTTTTAGAAAGCTAGCATTTGCTTGCCTAACCATTTCAGCCCGCCTCTGCTAGGATTTGTATCTGCTGTCTGGGTTGTGTGAGTGACAGGGCTGGGGGATGACAGGTGGTGAATGCAAGGATTACACCTTAGTGGGAGGTGGGAGTGCCCCTGGACTCTGAATATGGCTGTGCTCTGCCACCACAATGCTGGCTCTACCTCCTGGGGAGCGACTGATGACTCAGCCCAACACCTGGCCCAGGAAGAGGGAGGACTGTCAAAAGAGTACTCCTGGCTGCCCCTATCATCACAATGCTGGCTCCACCTCCTGCGGAGCGTCTGATGTGCCTGCCCCTCACACTGAAAGGAAAAACCAGGAACAGCACAACAGAGTGCTTCAAAACTGAAATAGGCTATGCAAAGGCCCCCCTGGTCTGAAAGAACAAAAGAAACTGAGTATAAGTATAGGAGCCCTGCTCCCAAGAAACTAGGGGCCAGATGTAGGTAGGTCGGTAACGGCCGAAAATCGGTATTTTCGCCCGTTACGGACCGGTCTTGAGCGATCGGTATGTAGGTGATAGAAATTGGGCGAAATCGGTACATTTACCGAATCGGAAAATATACCAAATCGGTAAAATACCGAATTGGAATATTTACTGAATCGGAAAATATTCACCGAATCGGAAAATATACTGAATCGGTAATATACCGAATCGGAAAAGTTACTGAATCGGAAAATTTACCGAATCGGTAAACTTACCGAATCGGTAAAATACCGATTCGGTAAAGAAAAATAGGAAAAAATGAAGATTGAGATGTAGGTAAGCTCTGAAATACCGAATTTGCTCCAAATTCGGTATTTCAGAGTCGGTATTTACCATGGATTCAAATCAGGAGGTAACCAGGTGCAGCCTATAAAAATGGACCCAAAATGCAATGCTGTTTGCACAATGGCGGCATTTTATGTCATCGCAAGACGGCTACGGCTACAGGAGGAAGGAGAGAGGGAATGGCAGGGACAGGAGCAGGTCTACAGGCAGAGGGTGACCCTGTTCATGCTCACAGAGGCAGAGATACTGCAGAGGTACAGGTTGGAACCAGACACCATATTGGAACTAATTAGGGACCTCCAACCACTGTTGCAGCACACTACCCCAAGGGCACATGCAATTCCACCCCATGTACAGGTGCTGTGCAGGCTCCACCTCCTCGCGTCTGGGAGCTACCAGAGCGTGGTTGCTGCGGTGGGTGGGGTGACCCAGAGCAGCCTCTCAAGGTTTTTTCACAAATTCCTTGACGCCATGTTGCAGAGGATGGAGCATTACATGTCTTTTCCTGCCACCCATGCTGAACTGGTTCAAACCAAATCTGAATTCTACCAGATGGCTAGATTTCCCCATATCATCGGCTGCATTGATGGCACGCATATCCCCATTTGTCCCCCTGCTGCCACGGAATACATCTACAGGAATAGGAAGTCCACACACACCATCAATGTGCAGGTGATCTGCAATGCAAAGTTTGTCATCACTGACCTCGTAGCGAAATTCCCTGGGAGTAGCCACGACTCCTATATTTTCCAGAACAGCGGCATCTATGCACGGCTGTCTGCAGGGGAATTTGGCGAAGGATTCCTCCTAGGTAAGACACAGTGTGCAACCCCACCCACACCTATTGCAGTAAGAATTGCAAGTATGCATGTGAGTAATGTATTCCCATTTCCCTTTTAGGAGACAGTGCATATGCCCTACGTTCATTTATCCTCACTCCCTACCTCAACCCCTCCACACCCAGCCAAAGGAGGTATAACCGGGCCCACAAAAGTACACGGAATGTGGTAGAACGGACCTTTGGCATCTGGAAGAGCAGATTTAGATGCCTTCACAAGAGTGGAGGTGCAAGGCAGTATACCCCCATCACCTGCTGCAAGATAATTGCTGCCTATGCCATGTTGCACAACTTGGCTGTGAGGAAGGGTACTGAGGTGGAGTTGTATGACTACGAGGATCATGACGACGACAATGCTGTGCCTGAAAGACAACCTGCTCGAGTGACAACACCAAGTGATGGCAGATACAGATGTGAGGAAATTAGAAGCAACTATTTCTGAGTAAGTAATGAGACACAGACAGGTAGTGTATGGCACCAACGTATGTTTATGTAGCCACAACGTTAATCCACATAAGTGCAACAAATGAAAGTAAAGAAAGATGGGGACAACATGTCCTGGGTTACATCACCCACACTGGCCAAGTTATTTGCGCCCGCGCTTTATGTAGCCACAACGTAAATCCACATAAGTTCAACAAATGAAAGTAAAGAAAGATGGGGACAACATGTCCTGGGTTACATCACCCACACTGGCCAAGTTATTTGCGCCCGCGCTTCCCAGACCCACTGGGGTGTTGCTCACTGCTTCCCTCATGGCCTGCAGGCTCAGCTGGGCGCCTGCTGCTTCTACGTGGGTGAACCACAGCGCTTGACATGCTGCTGCGGCTGCTGCTATCATCTCCCTCAGCCACATCCAGGGCTGGATCCACTGCAGTGTTTGAAATGATCATTGCCTCGAGGGCAGTGGTGATCCTAGCCATGCCCCTTGTGACCTCAGCCGTGTTCTGAGTCAGGCTTTCCTGCATGTTAATGCCTCTGCGGCAGAGCGGTGATGTGGCAGTGGCTAGGCAATTCTTTGCTCTATTGTTTACATGGGCGTCCCTGCACCGTGAGTGCTCAAGGCTGTTTAGGTTTGAGCACAGCTGGTTGATTGCAGTGCTCATTTGCTGCTTTCCTGCAGCTAGGTCAGCATTGGTTTTGGATATCTCCCTGTTGCTTTCCACCATGTCTCTAATGCCCATCCCCATTTCTCCATTTTTTTCGTTTAGGGCACGAAATTGGCGGTGGCAGGCCTGTATTGCTTTCCCCTGCTGGCCACTAGTACTTGCAACTCCATGTTGCTGAACTTTGATTTCCTTTTCCTTTCAGCCTTCTGGCTCTCAGTGCTGCTGGCCATTTTCACTGAGGAAAAGTACAAGTAATCACTCCCTGTAGCTCTGTGTCTGTGCTGTGCTCTGACTGCCTCTCCAGAATGTTCTAATTAGTTGCAGCTGCCTGGGTAGCCAATTCCTTGGTGGGAGGGGGAGGGTGGTGGCACCTGATTGGCTGTTTTCATTAGTTTCACTTTTGCTTGCTTCCCGTTTCTGATTTTACCGATTCTGTATTTACTGAATCGGTATATACCGAATCGGTATTTCCAATGCATTCCTATGGGCCTTTCCGCCCATAGGGATGAATGGGAAATACCGATTCGGGAAATACCGATTCGGTAAATATCGATTCGGTAACTTCCGAAAGTCAGATACCGACTTTTACTGATTCGGTAAAAAATACAGATTTTTT
The DNA here is from genome assembly GCF_964263255.1 of Lissotriton vulgaris. Taxonomy (NCBI): domain Eukaryota; kingdom Metazoa; phylum Chordata; class Amphibia; order Caudata; family Salamandridae; genus Lissotriton; species Lissotriton vulgaris. The sequence continues at coordinate 122,772 of NW_028244595.1, forward strand.
ACCTACATCTCATTTACCGATTTTTGAATACCGAATCGGTAAAATTCGGTATTTAAAAATTGGTAAATGACTGTTACCTACATCTGGCCCCAAATCCTGTTTCCCACAACGAACCTCTGCCCAACTAGAAGGAAGAAGAAGAAGCTGGAAGAACTGGCCTGCTGTCTGCCTTGCTGAGGAAGGAGAGGAAGAGACCTAAAGAGGACTTTGCTGACTTGTGCTGAAACTTTCTCCAAGGGCTTGATTGAGCTTGCCCCCTGAACTGAACCCCAGGACTAGTGGGTTCTCTGTGCCTTGGTTCGTCTGAAACTGAGCTGTGTGATTCCTCCCACAGGAGGCAAGACTGCGCCCCCCTCGCCCCCTTCCTAGAGTTGTGGCACTCGGGAGCGGCCCGCCCTTTTACCCGTTGAGAGCCTCGCTCTGCTAAAGAGTCGCTCTCTGCCGCTCGGGTCAGGCCGCCTGCTCCTCTGCCCCCTCTCGCTTATTGGAAGTGCTTGGTGTGTTGTCCGCCCCCTCCCGCCGGAATCCTGGTCCCGAGAGCAGTCCTCAAGCCTGGACGGTCGCCCGTGTGCTGCGAGCGCATCCGGCCGACCCGCTGTGCTCTCCGACCTGTGGAGAGGCTGCGCCGCACAAAAAGGATTCCGCCCCCAGTACGGACCGTACTGGAGGCCTCCGTGCCGCGCCTCGCCTTCAGGAATCCTCCTGCTGTGTGTAAAGATCCCAAGGTACACTCCCGCCTAAGCGTACTCTCCAAGTACGTCTCGCCCCCCTTTTAAGGGCGTCGCATGGCCGGAGCACCCCCAAGAAATGCCGCACACCTACGCACAGTGGTTGCCACGGGCTCTGGGCCCGCAACGTTCTTCTTTCCCCGTAAAGCACTGTGCATGGCGATTTGTCCCTGTACGCCCCAGCCTCCCAGCCTTGCCCGCCTTTTGTCCCGCAGCGCACCAAAGAGGTACATGTCTGGAGCCGCACGCGAGGTGCGTACTACAGAGAAAGGCCCCTGTTTGCTCTAGGTATGACGCGCACACCGTACGAATCGTACCCCGTGCCCCACGAGAGGCGTACACAATAGACGGGCTTCCCCGTGCGACGCGTCCAGCGGCCGACAGAGAGCTGGTGAGTTCCCCTACCAGCAAGGAAGCCAAACAAGAGCTCAGATTCTGCCCCAAGGTGGGGGAAGATAGTGTCCGTGGGGGAAGGACATCGTGACTGAAACCGTGTGAGAGCCTGGAACCTCACCTGTACATTGTGCACTTCATAGTGCTGTGGAGAACTGTACGCGACGTACGCGACTCACGTGAGATGCGTGAGTATTGGTAGGGGCTGTCGATTTCTCCTGGTTAAAGCGCACAGAAGCGCTACGAAGCGTCCAGCTGGCCTCAGACTGGCCTAGAGTACCCAAAACCTAAAGATGAAGCAGACTAAGGTGAACTAATGACTACAAGAGACTATTGCCTATATGTTTACACCCTGTCGCCCCCATTCAAAGAACATTTGCCGGCTGGGCGTGGCTTCAGAGCCTTCGGAAATGGCCGCTGTTCTTGGGAGCTCCGCCGAGACGTGAAGGTGTGGAGCGGCTCCAGGACTTGCTTCTTAGGTCCGGACCAGAATTTTCTCCTTTCCAGACGTCGGAACCAGAGCTGCTTTTGATGCGGTGAAAATCTGCACTCATGGTGAACTCAGCGACTTTATTTTCTTCAATTTGTTTTTGGCGTTCCCACGGACTTTCGCTCTTTCTGTCTGCAAAGAATTTTTTCTCTCAGGAAATTTTTTTCTCTGCATTGACAAGTTTTTTCTTTCATTATTGGATACCTTTGACCTCTCTTTCACTACGTTGATTCTTTTTTTATTTATTTATTTATTTATTTCGGCCACCTTGGCCATAAAAGACACATACATAAAAACACAGGATCATAACAATATACACATACAGATCTTTTAAAAAAGGAAATTAAAAAGATTATATCTTTAAGTACAAAATTCATTATAAACATCCTCATAAAAACATTGACAAAGACACCAAAGCTTCATCTCATTTTTTGTCTGGTTGCTAAGCATGTACCAGGTTAGGAGGGATATTTCGAGGAACAGCAAGGATTTAACTGCTCAAAGTATTTGGCCAAACTTCCTGCGTACAATGTACACAGAATAAAGAAATCTACTGATGGTAAATACAATGGATTGGGAAGTATTAGTTTTAATAATTCTATATGCCGTGATACAAGATCTTGTTCCTAGGAGGGAGCACAGGGGTTTGATCCACCTTTTTCGTGCTTTTGAGTATGCTTTGCAAATAACCAGCATATGGACCTCATCCTCCGAGCAAGAACCTAAGCACATTGAACACTTCCCATGTATAACATTTGGACATTCCGGTTTTCTCTTAGACCAACGTTCCAAATTGGAATTTAGCATAAGATTCCCATACCTGAATTTCAGAAATAGAGACTTCGCAAGGGGAGGCTCTATTTTATCTAAAAAAAACCTCAAAGGAGGGGTCATCTTTAAAGATTAAAAATTCTTGGGTTAAAGACCCGGTTCTATTTTCATTCACTAACTGGTTAGTTATGTAGGACCAGAAGGCTCGTTTCACCATGGACTTGGCGAAAGGTGGTTGGTTTTCTGGACTCTCCCATAACTGAGGCAAGCCCAGAATTGAAAGCCATTTTTTAATGTGTCTGAGCCATAGAACAGAATGAAAAGAATCTAAACCCAATATCTCCTGGAGGCCTTTCCTATAGTCGATCAATTCTGGGGTAGACCATATCCTTATCCAGAACATTAGTGGTCTAATGGTTATATGGTTGTCAGTTCTCTTAAGGTTCAGATCAAATTGAAGAGGAATCAACGGTGTACTAGTGGGTACCCTTACAATTGATCTCATAAATTTGTTATCCAGGCCATGGAAACTATCCCTTGCCCAGGGTCCCCATATCTCAGCCCCCTAAAGGGCAGCAGTTTGGATTTTAAATTTAAAAAGCTCAAGCACAGGAGTCACACTTTTACTTATACTGGCATTAAGTTTGCTGATGACTGGCTTGACGTTATGGGCATAGGACACCTTGTGTTTCTCAATTTGGGCCTTCCATGTCAGGTTTTAATCAAGCACCACCCCCAGATAGGAAAAGTTATCAACGGTTTCTAAGACTTGATCATTCAGATTTAGAGTCCCTCTATCCGGTTTACAGGGATTCAGTGCAATGCACTTAGTTTTGTCAACGTTTATCTCTAATCCTTTCTTCACACAATAAATACTAAAGGAGTTCAGGAGCGCCTGGAGGCCTTTCTTGGTTTGGGATATTAAGATGGTGTCGTCCGCGAAAAGCAACGCAGGCACCCCTTCTCCATTTAGTTGTGGTGAGTCATTAGCACAGCCGTTCAAATGATCAGGGATATCGTTAACAAATAATGAAAATAAGGTGGGGGCCAAAACGCATCCTTGACGGACACCACGCTCTATTGGGATATTGCGCGTCAGTTCACCATTTGGACCCCACCTGATGTTGGCGTGATTCCTAGCGTGCAACTCAACTATTTGAACCAGGAGGCACCATGGCAATCCAGCTTCACTTAGGGATCTCCAGAGTAAGTTGCGGGGGACAAGGTCAAATGCCGCTCTCAGATCTAGGAAAGCGACATACAAATGACCTTTCCTAATGTGTACATATTTCCAGTATATACAACAGAATCTAAAGACCTGGTCTATGGTGCTGATCTTACCCCTAAACCCAGCTTGAAATTTGGTAAGTATTGTTTTTTCCTCCAGACAGTCATTTATCCGAAATAATAAATGCTTGGCATAGAGTTTTTGCAGGGTGTCCATCAAACTAATTGGTTGATTCTTTTTACTTTGCTCTCTGCTGATTGTTTTTTCGTCTTTTACCTCACACTTTGAGATTCTCCTCACAATTTTCTTGACTGACCTCTTTTTGTACGACTTTTCATGGCAACGTCTCGAAATAACCGTGGTGGGTCTCTTCAATCTAAACAAGCTGGTTTGGAAGACTTTAATCCGTTCAATGTCCTCCAAGAATCTGTGGACGAATCTAACACGGATTTTAATGTGTCTAAAGGCTCTGCATCTTCTTCTAGCTCCCGCACCAGCTCGAAGCAAACTACTAAAGTTCTCTCGACGTCAGCAACTGCTTCTGGCAAAAGAGTGAAAGTTAACCCACCTTCTCCCACTAATTCGTCTTCCTCAATCTCTATGGAGCTGCTTCTTGAGGAAATTCGTGCCCTTAAGTCACATATGGAAGAGACGAATGCCCGCCTCATGGTCCCTCACTGAACAACGAGTTGAGGATTTGGAAAACCGTATGGACTCAGTTCAAGGACTTGCTACCCAGGTCCCTCTTCTGTCTAAGGAGATATCTCAGCTCAAACAGCAGATTGAGCAATTGGAAAACCGTAATAGACGCAACAACCTGCGTATTTACGGTTTGGTTGAAGGTCTTGAAAGGTCCGAATCCAATATCCTTTTTTCAGACTTTCTTACCAACTCTTTTGGGTCTTCCTGATACTCCTCCTTTGAATATTCAACGCGCTCATCGTCTTGGCTCGATTTCTCAGTCAGCTTCGTCTTCCTCAAAATCCAGAGGTGTTATCCTCTATTTTCTGGAGTACACAGAGCTACTCAAAGTCCTTCATGCTGCGAAACAACGTGGAAAATTGATTTGGAATGGTTCTACTCTCTTTTATGCCCAAGACTACGCTAAAGTCACTGCAGATCGTCGAAAAAGATTTTTGGAGATGAGACCTGCACTGCGCAGTTTGAATGCTAGATATGGCTTGTTCCACCCCTGCCTCTTCAGAGTGACTTATAATAATAAGACGACCACTTACGAAGACCCTGCTCTACTTCAGAAATTTTTGGACAGTTGCAATGGAGAATCCATGGACGTTCCTCGACCATGATAACTTACTTTTTCTTCCCTGAGAATTCTGTTGTGTTTTATCATTGTTTCTCTCTCTCTGTTTGTATTGTATGGTGATTTTTGTAATGTTTTTTATTGATTTTTCTTGTCATTCATTGCATTATGTGTTTTAATGCTCATCTCTTTCTTTTTTCCCTCATATTTCCTTTAGGTAAGATGAATTGTGGTCCCTCATCAATTTGTACCTCATATGTCTTTCCTGGGAGTTGTTCTTCTCCTCGCGATCCCGTTTTGGAGTCTCCTGTTCAGCGTTCCGTTTCCCTTATGTGGTTCCACCACCCCTGTTCTCTCCGTTTTCTTGTGGTATGTCTTTTGTTGCATTATTTTTCCTTCGCATATTGTTCTCTCTTTGCTTCCTTCTATTATATCCTATTTTCTCTCTGTGTATTTTCTTCATTTTCGTATGTTCTTCTGTACTTTTCTCCTGTCTTTTTTCTTCCTTCCCTTTCTCTTCTTTCGGTTTCTCTTCCTTCTCAATTTTCTGATTTTGCAGTCTTTTCTGATTTTTCTCAGCAGTTTCTTCTTTCCTTCATGTTCACTATCTTTTCTTATCTATTTTGCTTATATTGTTTCTACTTACTTTGGATAAGATGTTATTATATACTCATGTTATTGTTTCATTGTTCTTGCCTCTTTGATATTGTTCACATTTTATTTTAAATGTCGACTAATGTAATTTCTTGGAATGTTAGAGGATTGGGGTCTCCTATTAAGAGACAATGTGTTCTTTCCCATTTAGCTCATTTGAAAACAGATATAGCTTTGTTACAGGAAATCCATGTTAAAGATGTTGAAATCCCTAAATTGCGACGTAACTGGGTAGGCCATGTTTTTAATTCCCCTGGGTCGGGTAAACGTAACGGGGTTGCAGTTTTATGCCATAAACGTTTGAATGTTCAGCTTATATCTCAAAATTCCGATACTGAGGGTCGGTGTGTGGTTGTGTCATTATTAATTAACAAAATACCTCTCACTATTTTTAATATTTATGCTCCGACTGCTCCTGACAAATTGTTTTGGCCCCAAATTCCTTCCTCCTCCATGCAATATACTGATGATTATTTTATTCTTGGTGGGGATTGCATGAATGAATGAATGAATGAATGAAAGTATTTATAGAGCGCACGATGGCCAAACGGCTTCCTGGCGCTGAGAGCTCTAGGGAACAGAACAGACAGGGCCGAGGAGGTTAGCGGGGGTAGGCCTGGGCAAACAGGAATGTTTTGAGCGCTTTACGGAAGTGTGAAAAGATAGGGATAGAACGCATAGAAAGAGGCAGGGAGTTCCAAAACCGGGGCGCAAGGGCAGAGAATCTGGTTCCACCAGTGCGAGTTTTGCGGAAATGGGGGACAGTGAGGAAGGCAGAGGAAGATGATCAGAGAGTACGAACAGGGGTGTGGGTAGAAATCAGAGAGTTGATGAATGCCGGTGCAGAGCGATCAAGAGCCCGATAGACAAGACACCCTAGTTTGAACAGGGATCTCTGCAGGATAGGTAACCAGTGGAGAGATTTGAGGACAGGAGTGATGTGGTGAGTTTTGGGCAGATGAAAGATGAGACGGGCAGCCTGATTTTGGATTGCTTGAAGGCGCCGAGTTTCGTAGGCAGGAATACCCACGAACAAGCTATTTCCATAATCAAGGCGGGAAGTGATGAGGGCAGAAATGATGATTTTAAGAGAGTCAAGGGAAAAGAAACGGGAAATGTTTCGGATCAACCGAAGGGAAAGAAAGCAGGAAGACACTACAGCACTGACCTGGCCATGCATAGACAGGTCCTGGCTGACCTTAATGCCCAACGTTTTGACGGAGGGAACAGGGGTGGGATGGGGGCCAAGAATAGGGGGCCAAAAAGCGGAGGACCAAGGGCTGGATGAGCCGCCGGTCAGGACAAGCTCAGTCTTGTCTGGATTGAGCTTGAGGTGATTGGCGCTCATCCACCCAGAAATAAAAACCATGGTGGAGCGAAAAAAAGATAGGGAATGAGAAGAAAAAGAAAGATCAAAGACGAGCTGGAGGTCATCTGCGTAGTTATACACAGAGACCCCCAGCTCAAGGAGAGAAGAAATAAGGGGGTGAATGTAAAGGTTGAAGAGAAGAGGAGAGAGGGAGGAGCCTTGGGGGACCCCACAGGGCACCGGGAGGGGAGGAGCAGAAAAGCCGGGGAGGTGGACAACTTGTGAGCGTCCTGTTAGGAAGGACGTGATCCAGGAGAGGGCAGGGCCTCGAATGCCCGCTGCGCTGACATGGTCCAAAAGAATGTTGTGGTTGACCGTGTCAAACGCAGCGGACAAATCGAGGAGAACCAAAGCTTGGGGAGAGTTGGTGTCAGCCTTAGCTTTCAGCTCGTCGAGAACGGCGAGCACCACAGATTCGGTCGAGTGGCCCGAACGGAAACCTGCTTGGTGGGAAGCAAGAAGATGGTTCTGCTCGATATAAGAAAAGAGACAGGAAGTGACGTAGCATTCAAGAATTTTGGCAAGATAGGGAAGGAGAGAGATAGGTCTGAAATTAGAAGGGAGGGAGGAGTCAAGACCAGGTTTTTTGAGAATGGGGGAAACAATAGCAGACTTAAATGAAGAAGGAACCAATCCAGTAGAAAGAGAAGCATTAAGGAGGGAAAGAGGGGTGGCAGGGCAAGAAGAAAAGAGAGTTTTCAGGATGCGAGCGAGGGCACAATCGGTAGGAGAGCCAGACTTGATTTTTGTGAGCAGAACTAAGAAGGAGTCCAAGGAAAGGGGCGGGAAAGAGGAAAAGGAAGAATTAGACACAGAGGGGGCAGAATGTTATTTTTGCAATTGCAACATGCAACATTGCAAGAATTGCAACATGATTATGGACCAGTTTCTTGACAGGAAATCATCCTCCCGTTTTTCTCCCTCTCTGGTTCATACTCAATTTACAAACACTATTTCCCAACGAGCTCTAGTTGATTCCTAGAGGCTTTGTAATCCTACTTTGCAAGAGTACACATTTTTCTCTCCCATTCACTCCTCCCAGTCTAGAATTGACTATCTTTTTATTTCTAAAGCTTTGACACAACACATTACTCACTCAGACATTAGTTCTATTTTAATTTCCGACCATGCTCCTGTATCCCTAGGTCTTGATTTACTTCCTCCTGTTAAAGGTACACGACGATGGAGATTTAACAATTCTCTCCTTTTAGATCCATCCTTCACTGCTGCTTTTCCAGATTTTGCTTCACGCTTTTTTACAGAGAATGAGACTCCCCACACTCATTTAATTTGGGACACGTTTAAAGCTGCTTCTAGGGATTTCATTATTTCATATGTTGCCAAGAAACGTCGTCTTGCTTCCAAATCTTTATCCTCTTTAACATCTCAAATTAAACAGCTTGAACATTCTTATTTCTCATCCAAATCACCTTCTGTTTTAACTCAACTCATTAACGCAAAACTTTCATTTAATAAATTATCTACCAATTCTGCGAACTTGGTCTTACTTAAATCTAGTGCTAAGTTTTACTCTTCACAAAATAAAGCAGGTAATGTTCTCGCTAATTATCTTAAAGTTAAAAAAGAGCGCACGAAAATTGATTCAATCCTGTCTTCTTCTAATGTTTCTTTACATAAAGATGAAGATATTGTGGAAGAATTTACGAAGTTTTATCAAAATCTTTATACTCCTGAATCTCCCCCCTTACCTTCTCATATTGACACTTACCTTTCGTCCATCCCTCCCCCTTCAGTGTCAGATGTTGATTTTTTGCCCCTAGATAAGGATATTCTTCCTAAAGACATACTAGAGGCAATCCAAGTTCTTAAAAGAGGCAAAGCTCCTGGTCCAGATGGATTTTCGATTGAATTCTATTCTCATTTTTCTTCTTTTCTAATACCTAAATTACATCAGTTATTTATTTCCTCTCAGAGATCTGAAGGCTCGTTTCAAGAAGCATTAATTTGTCTTCTTCCCAAGGATAATAAAGACCACACTCTTTGCAAAAACTATCGGCCTATTTCTTTAATCAATTTAGATTATAAAATTTTTGCAAAAATTTTAGCTTTACGTTTAGTTAAAATTCTTCCTCAATTCATTGGTGGTTTCATAAAGGGTTGCCATCTTTCGGACAACACTCGCCTTTTCTTTAATGTTCTCAGTAAATCCCCTTCCTTTTCTAGCTCCTTGGCTGCTATCGCACTGGATGCTGAGAAAGCTTTCGATAGAGTAAACTGGTCTTTTATGCTGTCTACTTTATCTTGGTTTGGTTTTGGTCCCAAATTCATTTCTTATATATCTTTATTGCATTCCTTTCCTAGATCCTTTATTTTTGCTAACGGTCTAGTTTCTTCTTCCTTCCCTCTTCTTAGAGGAGTTCGGCAGGGTTGTCCTCTTTCGCCTCTTCTTTTTATTTTAGCGTTAGAACCCTTTTTATCCCGGATTAGATTAAACAATGATATCTCTGGTTTTCCGTATGGGAAAAATCAGTTGAAGCTGTCTGCCTATGCCGATGATATTCTTTTATTTATCTCCCAACCTCAAACCTCTGTCCCAGCCTTTTTATCCGAAGTATCGTCCTATGCAGCAGTTTCCGGTTATAAGCTTAACGTTGATAAATGTGAAATTCTCCCTCTTAATAAATATTGTTTTCAGGCTGATTTTTCGACTTCATCTTTTCATTGGAATTCATCTAAAATAAAATACTTAGGTCTCTGGTTTACTCCTTCTATTAAAGACACCGTTGCCTTAAATATAAAAAATTTGCAGACTACTTTAACAGAATCCACTACTAGATGGCATCCTTTATTTCTCTCTTGGTGGGGTAGATTAGACTCTATCAAAATGATGTTAGTTCCAATAATTTTATTTTTTCTTTCTAATCTTCCTGTTAATCTTCCTAAGTCTTGTTATAAATCCCTTTACTCTATCCTCCCAAAATTCTTATGGCAAAATAAAAAAGCTAGGATGTCCTTTGCCAAACTCAAACGTCCTAAATGTTTAGGTGGAGTTAACTTCCCGGATTTTTCTTCTTATCATACTTCCTTTTTTCTTTCTCATTCTGTTTCCTTTCTATTACATTCTTCTGCTGATATTTCCTCTTTTCCTCTATGGGTTACAGTTGAATCCTCTTTCTTTCATCCCTTTACTTTTAAGGAATTTGTTTCTTTGACACATATTCCGCCGAAACTATCTCTTCCTATTCTTAAAAATTCTAGGAAACTCTTCCTTCCTCTTTTTCTCAATGGTCTGGATGACCGAGACCGCTTTCTATAGTCCTCCATTTGGTATAATCCTCTGATTAAGGTCAACAATAGAAAGATTTTCTGAGATGATTGGCACTCTCTTGGTCTCTTTTGGGTTCATCAATTCTTTCAGGATGGCATTAGTCTTCCTTTTTCATCTCTTCAATCTCGTTTCTCTCTTCCTGATTCCTTCCTTCCCAAATATAACCAATTGTTTGTGGCTCTTCAATCTAGTTATAATTCTTTCTCTACTTCTCTTCCTTCTACATTGTCTTCCTCTCTTACTATTCTACTTAAAGGTCTGTTGGCCTCAAAACTGTGTTATGCCGGTCTTGTGATAAGTCACTGCCTCATAGAGATATATATTTTTACATAAAGTAACCATATTTTCATGCATAACCTAAGCCTGGTGTCCATTTGTGGGGGGAATCAGTGTGTTTTACTGTGAAAGGTCATGAATGCTGAACTAGCGCCCCGAAGTTTAGCCTTGTCTGCTCGCGCCACGCAACCTAAAAGGGTGAGCAGGGGTCATTCTGAGGAGTAGTTCCCTTGCCCTTGGTAGAGTGGTGATTTCTGCCTGGCTTTGGTGCCAACCTCAGCCAGCCAGGAATCCCATTTCTAACAACATCCTTTCTGCTCTCTATGCTCTTTAATGATAAAAAACTCTCCTAGCCTGCTTATTGTATCTTGATAGAGCCTGGGAAACTGGGAGTCGTATAATTCCTCACAGGTAGCATTAAATAATTCGAACTCTTTGGTCTTCTGCTCTATGAGATCCCTTATATTGAGTAATTTCTCCTCCTGATTAGTAACCTTATGCCATTTAAGGCGTCGGTTGCAATTAGACGGCACTACCTCCTTCGTTGACATCGCCGGGGTATTAACTGTCGTAATGGAGGTAGTATCCCAATTGCAAGTAATTTGCATACACAAGGGGTTGTGGTCGCTGTCCAAACTGGGTTTGACCTCCATATCCAAAAGGTCGCCCCATAAACGTGTGTCCAACAAAATGTAATCTATCCGCGAGGGGCAGCTCGTCCTATTATATGTATTCGCCCCGCTTGGATCAGATCGCGTCCTGCCATTAACAGCTCTTAGGTTGTACTCTAAAGTTAGGGCATTGATTTTGATGGCCCTTTGGGTCCACTTCTTTATTGGCACTATATTTAGGGTTGGAATAGCCCATTTGTTATCCTCTTGCCAATGCCCAGAAAATCCTCCCCACTCAATGGTTTGAATGTGCAGTTGAGATCTCCTGCTACAATGATACCAGAGTGGGGAGGGATACAGGAAAGTTCAGACTCCAGTGCTGGTAGGGTTGCTGATGATTGGGCCCCAGGAGACTCTCTCGCATACACGTTGAATACCTCCATATTTGCAGCATTTTTTGCCCTCTAACTGTCAGGTGTAGAATGTCCTGTGATGGGGAATTGTGCCCGATAATGGACCAATTGAGTGCAATATTGATCCAAATATGGAGGCCCCCAGAGGGGCCCCCTTTGGCCGAACTGGTCGCTGGAACAAAGTATGTGGTGAACCCTGATTTATGCAAGGGGACCAGGCTCCAAGTGTTCTGGAACAAGCAGATGTCATAATTGCCAATAAACTCGTTCCACTCCGGAAGAGCCCGTTTTTTCTGTAGCCCTGCTATATTCCAGGAGAGGAATTGGATCACCCCTGCATTTGTTTTAATCGGCCCAGCATCTCTGACCTCCACAGACACAGCCAAATCGATGTTACCATTTTGACTCTCCCCCTAGTCCTAGACTACTGTGGCCTGTATCAGCCTCCCCGCAATTACACCCCACTAAATCGGAGAAGGTATTCAGTGGCCACGCCTCATCTAGTCAATCAACTGAACTCAGTCCAGAGTCCCTCCCTTCCCGGGCCGGTGTCCAAAGCGGAAAGCATCGGATCTGGATAGTGGAGTGCTCAGAGGGGGACGTTCTGAACTCTAGGGCCAATAGATTCTCTGCAATTACTGGATCATATAGCTGTAGCTCAATACAATCAGCCAGGGAGTTACCCAATATAACCCTCCTCACTTTTTCCATGTCCTCCTGTATGAGTGACCTACAGCCCTTTATGTACTGCAGCCAATGACTTGCTTTGTTTTGAAGGGATTCGCTGCTTTCGTAGCCCCGAGCAGTGTTGTGTCTAGGCACCTGGGTCATGTAGATTGTTGTGAGATTATTCGCTGGGCGTGTTATGTCACCTTGTGTACTCATTCTGGCATAGTTACTAGCTTGATTACTCTGGGCTGGCTTAAAGGGGACAGGGCAATGATAGTTTGCTTTAGTGGAGGGATGGTCCCTTGTACTCCCTTTGGCCCCCCTATCTATGAAGGACTCTGCATACGATCTAGTATTACTGGGTAATGTATCCGTGCCCGAAGGGCCCTGGGCTCGATTACCCGCCCCTATGGATGGCCTAAGCACAACTCCCTTGGGATTCTCTAGTGTAACCCCATTTGCTGAGCTAGTAGGAATAGATGGTGAGTGTTAGACCTGACACCCTTGGCGTGGTTTTCCCCCATCTTTTTGCCTCTGCCTCCTGTATTTTTGATGCTGTGCTGGATTTCGTTTTTTTGCTGGTTTAGATGCTTTGGACACTCTGCCACTGCTGTTCAGTGCCAGAGTGTAAGTGCTCCCTATGTAAATTGTCATATTGATTGGGTATACCTGATTGGCATATTTGTATCACCATGAAGTCCCTAGTAAAGTGCACTGTGTGTGCTAGGGCTGGTGATGACAGATGCTACTAGTGGGCCTGCAGCGCAGATTGCGCCACCCACATAAGTAGCCCTAAAATGGTGTCTCAGGCCTGCCAGCGCATTGCCTGTGTGCAGTCAGTGGACTGCCATGTCCGCCTGGCCAGTGTCCCCACTGGCTGGGCCTAACCCTTCCCTGTCTGTGCACATCAGTCACCCCTATGGAAGGCTCAAGGTATCCCCCTGTGCAGGGCGCAGTGTATGGGTAAGGTAGAGCATGTACTAGTGCAGGTAACATGCTCTGGTAGTGAGCAGCAGACATTTTGTGTGCTCACTGCTGCAAGGTTATCTTGCTCCATAGATTAACATGGGGGAGGCTGGTCCCAATGGATACCAGCCTATCTTCCCATAGGCACAAGATGGGACATAAGTGATTGATATCCCTGAACTCAGAATTTAATAACACATCTTTTAGGAAAGGTTGTTTTTAAATTCCGTGTTTGAGAATAGTACTTTTAGAAAGTGTCTGTTCTCTTGTCTAACCTTTCTGTGTGCCTGGGACTGTTTGTGGATTGACTGTCTGGTTTGAGGGTGACAGGGGCTGAAGAGCCCCCATGAGGTTGTCTGAGTCAGCCCGTGGATGAAAGGCTGCATCTGCTGCCAAGGAAGTGGGAGGATATAGCACCTGGGAGTGACTAGGGTTGTGCCTGCCTGACCACAATGCTGGCTCCACCTCCCGCTGGGCGACTGTCACCTCTGTCCCTGATGCTGAAAGAAAGAAGGAAGCCAGGAAACCCCCAGTGCCCCAGCAATACCCAGAACTGGTTTAGACCGGGCTCAGGGCCCACTTGCACAAAGACTTCAAGGACCTTCAAAGACTTTTTGGGGTATAAGAGAAGGACCCCTGACAACAGAAAATCAGATTCTGCAATCAAGAGGAACCTCTGCTGGAAGAAGGCCTGCTGAAGAACTGAAGGAAGATTGCCTTGCTGTGTGCTCTAAGGGCTGACCTGTTCTGCTGACCAACTGAAGCTGAGGAGAAGAGGGACTTTACTGTGTGCTGTGACCCTGCTTACTCGATCACCAAGAGACTTTGCTGTGTGCTGTGTCTCCTAAACTGAATCTCCAAGGGCCTGAGAAGAGCTGGCCTCCTGTTTGGTAACTCAGGAACAGAAAGGTTACCGAAGACAACCAAGCCCTGCTGTGTGCTGCAGAGATCGTGAGCTGTTTACTTAAACTGTCGATCTGCCCGTATGGAGCGCTGGCTGCCCTCTGTCTGGCTTGAGAGCCCCGCGCTGTGTATTGCCTGCCCATCAGCTGCTGTGCCGGGTGATCAACGTGCTCATCGGCACGTGTGCAGTGGTGGCCGTGAGCCGGAAGGCGTCCTCAGGGCGAAATAACCCCCTGAACAGATTTGCGCTCGCCTAGCTCGCCCTACTGACGCTGGGCGCATTGTAATCATCTGCCCGCAATTCACAGCCGCGGCCCGGGGGCCTGAAATTGTCTAGAAGCTGTTTCCACGCTCCGCAAAGCCGCGGAGAAAGAAACGAAGGGGCCGCAACTGGATTGGTCCATCAACAGTAGGAGCCACGCTCTGATTGCCTTTGCCGTGGGCCTGCCCCGAGAGCCGCGCTCTGATTTGCTGCCGTGACGTCAGGAGGGGCCTGCCCCGGGAGCCGCACTGTCATTGGCTGACTCCCGGGTGGCTGCATGGGCTCGCTTGAAGTGCCGCAACAGGATTGGCTGGCGGGACCGGGACCTGCAAGAAGACCGACCCGACCTCGCCGAGGGATCCTGTGGGAGTGATCTCTGCCCCCTGGCCCGTGTCCCTGCGCTGGAGCGCCGAGTTAGCTCCCCGCTGCTCCCAGAGGACCTGAGAGTGGGCGGAGGACTGCCGGGACCGGCCGGGGCAGAGAGGAAGTCCGCAGTACTGGCGCAAAGGCGCTAGGATCCACGGCGAGGCGGTGCCGATCGGCACTGAAGTGTCCCTGGACCACGCGGTGAGGCGCGCTTGCAGCGCTTGGGGCCCATAGATTTGAAGGGCTAATTATTTTGGTGAATTACTTGCGGGCAGTACTCGGGCAGTCATTTAAAGAGCTGATGATGCAATAAGTCGGTATTACTAGTTTTTAATACAGATTTACAAGAGACTTGAGACTATCTTTATTAAGAGACTTCCTACATTACGTGCAACCATTAAGATTCAGTGCAACATTTCCCTAAGAAAGTAATTATCGTAGATTGTTGATTTTTACTGCTGCAAATAGATAAAGATATATTTTTATAAATATACTTACCTGTGTGGTTTCAGCTTTTGGTGGATTGGGGATTATTGTTGTGTTAAGTGCATTTATTACACACATTGCCTTGGGGATAAGCCTGCCTGCTCGCGCCAAGCTACCTAGAGGGGGAGCAGGGTTTATCTACTGTGTGTACTCCGTCACCCTGACTAGAAGCAAGGGTCCCTACTTGGTCTAAGGTACTTACCTCTGGCAATTAGAGACCCCCATATCTAACAGTGAGGATAGAGCCGATACAACAGGCGGGTGATCAATTCTACCTGTGAGGACCTCGACCTTCTCTTTCAAGGATACCAGTTCCCTTTCGAGCAGTTCAATCCTCTTTAATAACCCCTTGTTTGTAGACTCACAGGTGCCGCAGATGGCTGCATTGTTAGTGATTTCTGTGACATAATGTTCCCTCAATGGGGCTACTGTGGTACCCTCATTTAAATGTTTTAGGACTGCGAACCTATTTGAGCAGGGTAATTGTATATCAATCGTGCAATCCTGTTGTATCCCCCTAGGAGTAGCAACTGTTGTCAAATTTGAGGTTGAAGCTAGATGGGTTCCCTCTATGGTCGCATCTAATGAACTGTGTACTTCATAGGTGGAATGCCTATGGGGTAGTTTCTTGTTAAAAATGGAAGGGATTACTATTCGTTGTGTCTGGGTTGAGACCTCAACGGGTGGATTGGTATTATTATTAGTTAGCATTGATGCTGGCACCCAAAACTTCTTCACATTCACTAACAATGGCTTCAATTCTGGTTAAAACACAGTTAGTAGCTGCGTGGGGTAGCTTTTTTCCCTTTTTTGCTTATGGGTATCCCCCATCCTCCATTGCCTTTCTTTTCCCCATTTGGTAATGTAGATGAAGGCGCACCCCCCTTCCAAATCCGAATCAACTGTTCTACAAACAAAAATAGGCTTAGTGATTCACAGTCCCACTGTAAGACCTCCAGGAACCGGCTATATTGAGAGAAACAGTACCTTAAGTCCTTATGTAGCCGTAGGTCAGATGAAAGGGGGGGCCCTGCCTCTTCCTGGCTATTCGCCCGAGCGAGCCCGCATGGGTCCCGCGCGGACTCCCAGCAGATTAAGTAGATGGCGCAAGGTCTCGCGGCCCCTCTCCCGAGATTGCACTGCCTCCTGGGGGTTGTAGTGCCCTGGCAGTAGCAGTACTGTCGTAAATATATAATTTACCGTCTTTGCCGGGTACTGGATCATATCTGCAAACTGAAAGGTTTTCTTTGAGTATGTCAAGGCGGGGTGATTTGAACGTAAAAGGACTCTGCATATCCCTAAGGTTTACTCTGTGTGTTAATGGCGGGGTGTGAAGACCCCCGGTCGCACCTCCTGAGGCGGAAGCTCGGACATTATCTCTCTGTGGAGTCTGTATCTGAACTTGAATTTGTCTTTTAGTAGGGTCAGGTAGACGTGGTTTCGGTAAATCAATTTTAGGTACGGGAAGTGGTGGAGGTGGTGGAACAGGAGGAATCTGTTGTGGTACTGGCGGAATATGATCTTGGGGCGGGTTACCACCCCCGTCCCTGTCGTTAGGCAGGGCGCGGACAGGCAGATTGGTGTAAGCGGGTGCTACATCCTCTAGATAGGAATTCAGGAATAGGTCTTTAGTGGTCCTGTGAGTTACTTTAGTTGGAACCAATGGTGGCGGCAGATTTTTCGGTATTTCTGAAATGGCCTCAGGCGAACCCTCGGCCGCGAGATACATACCGTTTACGAGATTGTTTCGTGCGCGGTCTACTTGCTCTGATTTTACTCGGATCCCTTCAGTAACTAATTCGTTTTCTTGTGCTTTATCGGATTCTCTAAGTCTGTCTTCTCTACGTAGTTCTTTTTCAGCACGCTTATGTGATTCCTTACGCCAAAACTCTATGGCGTCTTTCTGAGATTGTCTGGCTTTCTTTTTCCATAGTGCTTCCTCTACCTTCATGATGCACTCGGCATCCCATGTTCCTGTAACAGGCCATCTGTGTCTTTCGTCTAGATGTTTAGTATACTCGGCCCATAAATCTAGATATAATATGGCATCTATGCCATGCTTATGGTACATAAAATTTCCTGGAGTGTCCCTAGGGGGGATAGGAATTTCTTCCTCTAGTATCCCTTTCCTAGTTCCTATCTGCTTTAACTTGTTGAAAAACGGCATCTTGTTTACTTAGTACTGAATGCTCAATCCTTGCTACTTAATACTGGATACAGCTAGTTATACAAGAACACAATAATACACATTAAAAACAGTCACACTCATACCACGACATTAATCACATGAAAAGACATTTGAGACATATATCACTACCCCCTATACCGGATGTACTGCTAAACAGCACAGATACACTGCTAAGAACAGTGCAGAAACTTGAAATAACGGATGTACTGCTAAACAGTACAGATACACTGTCTAAAAACAGTGCAGACCGGACTTGTGTACCCAAACCCGTCTAGATACGTCCCAGCAATGGTACTCACCGGGAAGCACGGAAACAGAAGGCCTCGGAAAACTCGACTGGACTGGACTCGACTCGACACGTGGATACTTCGGAAAACTTCGGAAAACTTCCGAAAACTGGTGGGCCTCTTGACACCTCGGACCTTGCTTCTTTCGGCTAGGCTCTGGTCGGGATCCTCCGCACTCCTCACCGCCTCGTCTGGGTACTGATCGCAGTCTTCGTCACCTCCGTGGGCCAGAGGGAGATACAGGAAATCCTGCCGGTACGCATAGTTTCCTTCTAACTGATGGCAGGGGACAGAGCTTGCAACGCACCAACCGGCGCGTGAGGTGGGGGAGGGGTCCCTGTTCGGGCGCCAAAATGTCGTAAATATATAATTTACCGTCTTAATTTCTATGCAGGTAAGTACTTAATCAATAATAACTCAATCGGAAAGAAAGAAACAGAGTCCGTGGTGTTAGAGTTCTTAGGGGTTTTATTCCTTAAAAAGGAATTGTTCCGGAACTGGATATCAGGTTCCTGGCACCACACAGGGTCCAGGAAGGGATAGAGCAATATTTTATTGACAATACATAGCTTATATACTTAATTTACACCATAGAAACCAATATAGTAGGCGTAACAGCTGAGAGAAGACAAGATAACAGCATCCACGTGTTACTAGTACGTAATCAGAAGGCGTGAACTAGGCGTGAACTAGAGGTGTGTGCTAGAAACGTCACAGGTAGGTGTCACATGGGGGTGGCACTAAACAGAAATGTTGCAATGTCAGCAGGAATCAGAGACTTGGATGCGCGCGCAGCTGCATGACGTGTGATTGACGTGAAACTGGAGGGTGCAGGGGACTTGACATTTACACTGACGGAAAGAGACAGAAGTCTGGCATGTCAGATCAACTTGTACTTCTATCATATCTAATATCTGATGTTTGGGAACCATATTATCTGAACGGAAAAGGTCTCTGGGGCAGAAGCTATTCTATACTGACTGTGAGTGCGTGTATAAGCGCCTGAGTGTCTGCATGAGAAGCGTGGGGGCATGGGCCTTCCATGGGAGCATGGTAACAGAGGCTATGAATTACTTGCACGGAGACAGGCCGGCCCTTTGGCTCTGCAGCTGGGGGATGTTTACTTAAACTAGATGGCAGGAATGTATTTTCGAGGAGCGAAACAGATAATTCGAAGGTTGTAGTCAGTCTTGGCAGGCAGTAGGCTGAGCTAAGCGCGGTGGGCCGCGCTGGAAGTAAGTCAGAGTTCACGGGTACAGGGGCAGCCTGGGCTGAGGCTTTCAGAGTCAGAAGTCAGAAAAAGGCTCGATGGCAGAAATTCAGGGCCTACTTTGCCAGAGCTGAAAAACGTGTAAAGTACACTACAAAAAGACGTTGGCATAGCATACTTAGGAACGGACTATTCAACCCATTCAGGGTGGGTCTGAAAGAGGACATGTTAACGTTGGACGCAATGTATTTGCGTCTTCATAGCTGGCACAGGAGGGAAGTTACATGCACTTTAAGCTGGTACATGGAGACGGTGGGGTACACGCTAGGGAACACAACTTGACCATAAAATTTATATTTCCTCATTCCCTCCTTGTTCCCTACGGACCCTTCATGATATATCGATCCTCATGAATCGATCAGTTTGTTCTTGTAACATCATTTGCTCTTCTTTCTTTCTTTCACGTCTTGAAAGAAAACTGGAATGTTCAATGCATGCTGTGGCACACAGTCCACAAATCGCTGGCCCACACTGTAAGCACAGGCAGCAACTGAATACTAGGGCTAGGCCAATACCTAGGAAGGATAGGATCTTCCATCCCCAAGCGGTTAACGTTGTCCAGAACCAACCGGACCAAGTCCAGGTGCCTGGATTCTGATGTATCAGATTTGCAATTTTATGAAGACGTGTAATAGCTTTGTATACAGATGGCGCGTTTTCTGGAATGAAAACACAGCAACTTGACCCGATGACCTTACAGGCTCCACCTCTATCTGCCAAGATGACGTCAATAACAAGACGATTCTGAAGGACAACAACCCGCATGGCGGACTGCTCTTCGGTTAAGTTACCTAGGGCGGAGGCAGTTTCATTCACTACTGCTTCAAGTGTTCTAGTTAATCTGCGTATTAGTTTACTATTTTGGACAGGACCTAAAAAGAAAAAGAATCCTTTATTAAAATCGGTGTATTGTTCCCATGCCGTTTCTGTGTAGTCGACAAGCGAGAGATCTCTTCTGAGTCTATTCTTTACTAGATTTGTATTCCTGTGATAATCAGGAGGAGCTAGAAAAACAGGTGGCAGAAGGAATGCAATATAACAGGTACCATCCCAATCTGGAGGTAAGCGTATGTATGCGGCATGACCACAAACAAAATAGGAGTGACGGATAGCTTTAAAGGACGATTTACCATGATCACTGAATTCGACCACAGTAGTACATTTACTATGACCTAAGTGTACTGAACCTTTCTTCCTGACACATAATTCACCAGTGACTGGCAATACTGACATAGCGGGCAGAACTGGTGCAGCTTCGGATTCAACAGTAAGAATCATAAGGTTAATTGTGTAGTTACTTAATCCATATACTTCATTTTCTAGATCAGTTCCTATTCTAGTGGGGAGTCCCTCCTTATCAGGGTAACAGACGTCGAGCAGAACTAAGTTCAAGTTTCCCCAAACCCAGCTCCCTTCGAAAACAGCAATATCAGGATCTAAGGAATTAATTATTTTAAACCATGCACCACAGGAGCCGTTGTGAGTGAACGGGTACGGAAAGAGGGGCAGAGCTCCCTTGTAATTCTGGTAGGGAGGGAGTCGGCCACATATCCAGCAGTTTGTAGCATTATTAGTCTGATGGGAATGATGTAACATACTAATGAATGTGTTGTTGCGCAGCGCAAGTCTGTAAGAAAGTTCATGTGGAGGTAACTCGCTAAAAGAATGTTCAGCAGAAACATTGTAAGCAGATTGTTCATGCTTGAAAATAGGGCAATAGATAGGAAGGAGTATACTTGCAACAATAATCAGAAGACTTAGAAAAAACATTATTAACAATGTCACTATACAGTGACTACGCAGTGATTTGCAGTATGTACGTTTCTTGAATTGTCTCTCTCTCTCTCTATCTCGATCTAGGGGATACATGTCAGAAACTATTTAACCGATTCACCTAGGGGAGGACTTAAACAATTAAACTGTCTGACTTGCTAGATCGAAGCTTGAGTTTATACTCCTCTTGGGGAGTTTTCTCTCGGTCGGAAACTTTAAAGTCACTGGGCTCGATACAGTCTTTGGAAGGGGTGGACGAGCCTGGGTCTGGTTTCAGTTCATTGCATAGTTTGATATGGCTCGTGTGGATCCACCCCTTTCTGCCCTCCACTTTCACCGCTGTCCTCGTAGTAAGTAGAACGGTCTTCGGCGCTTTCCAGCGGGGCTCCAGCGGACTTTTCCTGTCAAAGTTCCTTATTAACACCAGGTCGCCTGGACGGACATCATGCGGCTTTACATCAGTGTTGTCAGGGAAGGCTGCGGCAACCTGTGAACGACATGATTGGAGTGCAGACATCAAGGAGGCAAGGTAATCTGTCAACATATTGCAATCAACATCAGTAATTTTCTTAGGAATGGGCGTCCCCCACATATTCGGAGGTCTACCAAAGACCACTTCGTACGGGGATAGTCCTGATCTCGAATGGGCAACCATTCTCATATAGAACAGTGCCACTGGCAGGGCGACTATCCAGTCGACCCCTTTCTCTTGACATATTTTACCAAGGCGGGTCTTTAATGTCTGATTATGCCTCTCTACAAGGCCTGCGGCTTCGGGATGTCGGACACAATGGAATTTCCATTGATATCCTAGCAGCAAGGAAACTTGCTTCATTAATTCGGATGAGAATGGCTGACCGTTATCTGAGTACACGACACGAGGCATGCCGTACCGTGGGAAGAATTCACGAACCAGCTGTCTGGCAGTGGTCGGAGCAGTGTAATCTGGGACTGGATATGCTTCGGTCCAACGGGAAAGTGCACAAACAATTACGAGGACATATTTGAATCCTCGACAACGGTCCATCTGGATATAATCCATCTGGAGGACTTCAAAAGGGTGATCAGGAGGATGAAATCCACCTTGCTCTACAGGAACGCTTTTACCTGGATTGAACTGACAACAGATCATGCAAGTACGCACTTTCTGTTTTGCTGCTGCTCGTAAGTGTTTATTGCTCCAAAGATTTTGTAAACTGTCTAACATCGCTTTCTCTCCTAGATGTGCTGGACTATGTGCTGTATTGATCATGACTTGAACCATAGAATCAGGGAGAAACCATGTAGATTTTCCCTTCGTCATCCAACCTTGATCTGTCTGGATCCCTCCTAGTTCAATCCATTTCTTTATTTCATCTGGGGTAGCATGTGTCTGAATATCGATAACATCTAGTGTGGGATCCCTGACTGTCATACAATTTGTCGGTCCTATTGTCTTTGTCATGTCAGTTGTCTGAGTGTGAGTCAATGCTGTATGTTTTGCTGTCTGGTCTGCCAGGTCGTTACCCTGGGAAACAGAATCTGTAACTTTAGTATGTGCTTTACACTTCATGACGGATATGCCTGAAGGCAGATGTATTGCTTCTAAAAGTGCTTGAATGAGGGGACCGTGTTGGATCTTGGCACCATGAGAGGTCAGAGAACCTCGTTCTTGCCATAACATTCCGAATTCGTGTACAACTCCGAACGCATAACGGGAATCAGTGTATATGTTGACATTTCTGTTCTTGGCTAGTATACAGGCTCGGGTCAGAGCAATAAGCTCTGCCGCTTGAGCAGACAGTGTGTCAATACGATGTGTTTCTTTAACTTCGGTTTCAGTGGTCACTGCATATGCGGCCACTAATTCTCCTGTATTTGTTCTCATACATGAACCATCCACGTAAAGTGTCAGGTCTGGATTTGTCAGTGGAACATCTGTTAAGTCTTGTCGAGGCTTTGTTACTGCATTAATGATCTCTATACAATCATGCGGGGCTGGATCTGTCCTAATTGAAGGTAACAGTGTTGCGGGGTTCAGAATGCTGCAGCGTCTGATTTCTATGTGTGGCTGGAATAGCGTTAATTCGTAACCTGTCATTCGTGCTATAGTCAAGTGCTGAGTCTGGGTTCTGTTTAAAAGAACCTCTACAGAATGTGGAACTTGTACTGTTAACTGATGGCCTAAAACAATTGAATCGCTCTGTCAGATTGCTAGTGCTGTTGCTGCTACTGACTTTAAGCACGCAGGGAGTGCCTGGGCTACTGAATCCAATGTACTTGAAAAATAAGCGCAAGGCTTATGTGAACCTGCTTGGTCTTGAGTGAGGACAAACAATGCTGTACCATCACGTTCTGTAACAAAAAGTGTAAACGGTTTACTGTAACAAGGTGTCGCTAAAACTGGTGCTTGACATAATGCTTTCTTTAATTCCTCAAAGGCTTGTGTGTGTTCCTGAGTCCAAGGGAGGACAGTCGAAGTCGCTGCCTCCTGTGTCGTTAACTGGATGAGTGGTTTGGCTAAAAATGCATATTGAGGAATCCATTGTCTGCAGTACGAGGTGAGGCCTATAAAGGCCCGCACTTCCTTTTGTGTCTGGGGTTGTGGCATATTTACAATTAACTGAATGCGATCTGGAGTGAGCTGTCTCCCCACTTTGGACAGCAAGTGACCCAAGTACACAACTTGCTGAACACAGAATTGTAGCTTCGAAGGAGACACCTTGTGTCCCTTGTCGGCCAGAAAATGTAAAACCGTCAGTGATGCTTGTTCACATTCGGGCTCACTTCGTGCGGTGATCAGCAGATCATCGACGTATTGCAGTAAAGCGGTGTTAACTGGCATTTGAATACAATCTAGTTGTCTTTTCAGTGCTTGACTATAGATGCTGGGGCTTTCTGTGAATCCTTGAGGTGCGCGGGAAAATTTGAAACTTCGTCCATTTAAACTGAATCCGAAGAGATATTGGCTCTCTGGATCAATAGGTACACTAAAGAAAGCGTTCTTGAGGTCAATTACAGTGAAGAACGTTGCTTCAGAATCAATAGCAGTCAATAGGGAAGAGATATCAGGGACCACAGGGTACTGTGGTACAATGCATTTATTCAGCTCTCGCAGATCAATCACCAGCCGATATACTGGCGGTGCATTGGGATCAGTACGTTTAAGAATTGGAATGATGGGTGAATTACAGATATTGGAGTCGGTCTCTACGACCACTCCTTGGGCAATGAGCTCTTCAATGATTTCCAGTAAAGCCACTACAGCATCGGGTGGTAACTTGTATTGTCTGATTCGTGGTAATACAACTCCTGTCTTGAGTGTAACACGGTATGGTGTGATATGCATACAACCTACATCAGTTGGGCCTTTTGCCCACAAGTGATCTGGTACCTTTTTCAATCTGACGTCAAACTCCCGTAAAACGTAATGACCCTTGAAATCCCGCAGAAAGAGTCTAACTCCCTCCGGGGAACAGCAAATTATGGCTCCTAGAGCCTTCAATGTTTTTATTCCTAACAGATTTTCTGGACATGATTTCGTAAGTAACAAGTCTGTAACTCGTGATAATGGACCCACAGCCAGGGGGACTGGTTCTGATACTTCATTTACAATGGGCTGTCCTGAAAAACCAAGGGAAACATTCTGTGAGCCTGAGAGGGGTGCCCCTGGGACTTCGTCATGGCTTATGGTGGTGCGGCTTGCCCCTGTGTCAATTAAAAACTTTCTGTCTTTTCCCAATACTTGACTGTGTACATAAGGACCTTCTTGATCTACAGGAATTTCAATAAGAGGCAAACCCATCTCCCTCTCTAGGCTGTTTCATGCATATCGTTGGTAATCGGGGTAAGCAGCTTGGGCATACTGGTACATCTGTTGGGAAACTTGTTGAGTCGCGGCAAGGGGCTGTGGCTGTGATACCGCTACTGTCTGTGCTGTATGAGGTGAAGCATGCATAGGTTGCGTGTTCTGCATGGGCTGTACATTCTGTGAGGTCTGTTGCTGGGCCTGATCTTGTCTTGGTGGATGCGGTCTCTCTTTAGTTTTTCCTGTTGATATGTTATGTTTCAGAACTGGACATTCATGTACGTAGTGACCTGGCTGCTTGCAGTAATTGCATGTCCCTTTAACGGGAGCTGCGGCGTGACCTGTCTGGGTCGTACCCTTTCTGTGGCCGTCGGTTGGGACCGACTGGGCCACTAACATTTTCATTTTCGTGTCTTTCATACGTTTCTGTTCCTGATCCTGTTCTTCTCTAATTCTGTTCTGATGGTATTGTAACATTTGTAACATCTGTGATGGCGTATTTGCTTGCCATGTACTCTCAACCTTGTATACACGATTTTTAACTGCTAACAGGGAATTCTCGACTAACTTTGATACAAAAAGATGCGGGTACGACTCGCTACTTGGTTTTAGACCACTATTAATAATAAAACATTTCTCGAATCTTGAATAGAAGTCACTAGTATCTTCGTCGGGTTTCTGTTTACATGCTGAGATTGCATCCCAGTCTTCCTTTCTAGTTGTCAGTAATCTCGGCAGAACCTGTACTATCAAACCTGGTAATGCTTTAGTTTTGTCCCCAAGGCCTACCTCTGGGACACGTTTGTTCTCTTCGTCTTCTATTTCTGCCCATACAATCTTTTTGTCTCCCACCTCCCACTCTTTTTCCTTTAGTTTCTCGTAGATGCCCGTGGGCAGCAGTACCTTTAACATTTTCATGATATCTTCATATGTGTAATCCCCCATCAGTAACATGTCTTTAAGCTCTCTGTGAAAACCTGCAGGGTCTTTGTCATGGCACGGGACTAGTTTCTTCATTTCTAACAGTTCTAACTTAGTCAGTGGCGTGTGTACATACACACGTTTCAAGATATGATCCTCACCCATAACTGGGTGCACTTCTCGTAAGGGGTTCTGACTTTCAATGCCATGCAGACGTTCCATATGATACATTCTTCTTTCTGGGGGCGGAGCGGGAACATATTCGGAGCTTATAAAAGTGTTGTATCTATGTCTTTGTTCTAGAATTATTTGTATTAACTTGGTACTGAGACCTCTCCATCTATCCATGAGTAAGGCTTCTAATGTTTCGTGTAAGGGACCTGGATCAGAATGTTGGTTTCTGTATTTCGTGAGGAGGTGCTGAATCATGTATACACCTGCTAATTTCTGCTCGTCTGGGGAAAGGTTCAGGAATGTCTGCGCTACGGTGTCATCATTGTATATATCCGGATTTTCAGTCCATAATATGGCTGACCGGGCTAGTTCTTGTTCATCCATAGAATTGAGTACATGGTACCCCATTCTCTCTCGGAGCCTTTTATCAGTCTCCTGGAACTGATGTTCAGAAGAATTCGGGTTTGTTAAGGCAGAGAGAAAAACTCTCTTGCTTTCTGGACGAGTGCCTTTTCTAAGGTAAGTTCCCTTACCTACATACGCTATAGTGTCTGTAGTCCTTTCTGGTTCTTCAGATTCTTCTTCCTCCTCAGAGGAAGCCTTTTCTTTCTCTTCTTTGTGTATCTCTATCACTTCTTTTCTTATTTTCCTGTACATACTGGCTATGCAAGTCCCCTTGTCGTGTTTTCCTTCAGATATATTTTGACCCCACTTGTTCAGTGCATCTAATTCACTCTGATCTGTCCCAGGCCTGTCTCGTTCTCTTATTAGGCAATTTATGAAAAAACGTAGTATCTGTGCTTGAACGTCAACTTTCTGATGCTCCATGGCATCCTTAATACTGTCAGGGTCTTTCCCAGTCTGAACGAACTGATATATTCTATCTAGGCGCTCCCTCATTCCTGCAAAGTACAGCAGGAAATCAGTAGCAGATCTTAACCGTAGTGATGCCATCATCATTCTATCGTCTTTGCCGGGTACTGGATCATATCTGCAAACTGAAAGGTTTTCTTTGAGTATGTCAAGGCGGGGTGATTTGAACGTAAAAGGACTCTGCATATCCCTAAGGTTTACTCTGTGTGTTAATGGCGGGGTGTGAAGACCCCCGGTCGCACCTCCTGAGGCGGAAGCTCGGACATTATCTCTCTGTGGAGTCTGTATCTGAACTTGAATTTGTCTTTTAGTAGGGTCAGGTAGACGTGGTTTCGGTAAATCAATTTTAGGTACGGGAAGTGGTGGAGGTGGTGGAACAGGAGGAATCTGTTGTGGTACTGGCGGAATATGATCTTGGGGCGGGTTACCACCCCCGTCCCTGTCGTTAGGCAGGGCGCGGACAGGCAGATTGGTGTAAGCGGGTGCTACATCCTCTAGATAGGAATTCAGGAATAGGTCTTTAGTGGTCCTGTGAGTTACTTTAGTTGGAACCAATGGTGGCGGCAGATTTTTCGGTATTTCTGAAATGGCCTCAGGCGAACCCTCGGCCGCGAGATACATACCGTTTACGAGATTGTTTCGTGCGCGGTCTACTTGCTCTGATTTTACTCGGATCCCTTCAGTAACTAATTCGTTTTCTTGTGCTTTATCGGATTCTCTAAGTCTGTCTTCTCTACGTAGTTCTTTTTCAGCACGCTTATGTGATTCCTTACGCCAAAACTCTATGGCGTCTTTCTGAGATTGTCTGGCTTTCTTTTTCCATAGTGCTTCCTCTACCTTCATGATGCACTCGGCATCCCATGTTCCTGTAACAGGCCATCTGTGTCTTTCGTCTAGATGTTTAGTATACTCGGCCCATAAATCTAGATATAATATGGCATCTATGCCATGCTTATGGTACATAAAATTTCCTGGAGTGTCCCTAGGGGGGATAGGAATTTCTTCCTCTAGTATCCCTTTCCTAGTTCCTATCTGCTTTAACTTGTTGAAAAACGGCATCTTGTTTACTTAGTACTGAATGCTCAATCCTTGCTACTTAATACTGGATACAGCTAGTTATACAAGAACACAATAATACACATTAAAAACAGTCACACTCATACCACGACATTAATCACATGAAAAGACATTTGAGACATATATCACTACCCCCTATACCGGATGTACTGCTAAACAGCACAGATACACTGCTAAGAACAGTGCAGAAACTTGAAATAACGGATGTACTGCTAAACAGTACAGATACACTGTCTAAAAACAGTGCAGACCGGACTTGTGTACCCAAACCCGTCTAGATACGTCCCAGCAATGGTACTCACCGGGAAGCACGGAAACAGAAGGCCTCGGAAAACTCGACTGGACTGGACTCGACTCGACACGTGGATACTTCGGAAAACTTCGGAAAACTTCCGAAAACTGGTGGGCCTCTTGACACCTCGGACCTTGCTTCTTTCGGCTAGGCTCTGGTCGGGATCCTCCGCACTCCTCACCGCCTCGTCTGGGTACTGATCGCAGTCTTCGTCACCTCCGTGGGCCAGAGGGAGATACAGGAAATCCTGCCGGTACGCATAGTTTTCTTCTAACTGATGGCAGGGGACAGAGCTTGCAACGCACCAACCGGCGCGTGAGGTGGGGGAGGGGTCCCTGTTCGGGCGCCAAAATGTCGTAAATATATAATTTACCGTCTTAATTTCTATGCAGGTAAGTACTTAATCAATAATAACTCAATCGGAAAGAAAGAAACAGAGTCCGTGGTGTTAGAGTTCTTAGGGGTTTTATTCCTTAAAAAGGAATTGTTCCGGAACTGGATATCAGGTTCCTGGCACCACACAGGGTCCAGGAAGGGATAGAGCAATATTTTATTGACAATACATAGCTTATATACTTAATTTACACCATAGAAACCAATATAGTAGGCGTAACAGCTGAGAGAAGACAAGATAACAGCATCCACGTGTTACTAGTACGTAATCAGAAGGCGTGGACTAGGCGTGAACTAGAGGTGTGTGCTAGAAACGTCACAGGTAGGTGTCACATGGGGGTGGCACTAAACAGAAATGTTGCAATGTCAGCAGGAATCAGAGACTTGGATGCGCGCGCAGCTGCATGACGTGTGATTGACGTGAAACTGGAGGGTGCAGGGGACTTGACATTTACACTGACGGAAAGAGACAGAAGTCTGGCATGTCAGATCAACTTGTACTTCTATCATATCTAATATCTGATGTTTGGGAACCATATTATCTGAACGGAAAAGGTCTCTGGGGCAGAAGCTATTCTATACTGACTGTGAGTGCGTGTATAAGCGCCTGAGTGTCTGCATGAGAAGCGTGGGGGCATGGGCCTTCCATGGGAGCATGGTAACAGAGGCTATGAATTACTTGCACGGAGACAGGCCGGCCCTTTGGCTCTGCAGCTGGGGGATGTTTACTTAAACTAGTGGGCAGGAATGTATTTTCGAGGAGCGGAACAGATAATTTGAAGGTTGTAGTCAGTCTTGGCAGGCAGCAGGCTGAGCTAAGCGCGGTGGGCCGCGCTGGAAGTAAGTCAGAGTTCACGGGTACAGGGGCAGCCTGGGCTGAGGCTTTCAGAGTCAGAAGTCAGAAAAAGGCTCGATGGCAGAAATTCAGGGCCTACTTTGCCAGAGCTGAAAAACGTGTAAAGTACACTACAAAAAGACGTTGGCATAGCATACTTAGGAACGGACTATTCAACCCATTCAGGGTGGGTCTGAAAGAGGACATGTTAACGTTGGACGCAAATGTATTTGCGTCTTCATAGCTGGCACAGGAGGGAAGTTACATGCACTTTAAGCTGGTACATGGAGACGGTGGGGTACACGCTAGGGAACACAACTTGACCATAAAATTTATATTTCCTCAGTACGCGGGAGCCGTGAGTGGTCTGGGAAAAGGTGTCGCTCGGGACAAGGTCGGGAAGATGACAGCAGCAGTGGTGGCAGTAGGAAAATCCAAGATTGGCAGTCAGTGAATAGGATTGTAGAGTTTTACAGTTGACTTGCAAATGATGATATTCTTGCACACTACCTGTTTGTACCTTTCTTTTAAGCTTTTGCTATAGCTTTTAGCTTTACTTGTAGGGAACAGGTGGGGAAAGAGACTCAATGATTCTTCTGGCGCCTAATTGGTCTGTATAGAAAGTATGTTTTTTTGCACTTTGTCAGCCGAATGCCACTTTCACTCCTTGCACACTGACGTCACCAGGCATCCATCTTGGTCGGTGCTCTAGTAAAGGACTAGTTGCTATTTGTTATGTGCATGAGGTAGTTCACATTAACTACTTTTTTAAGGTTCATGCACTTGCTTTTATTTCTCTTAACATCATTTTTACTTACTTATTTGTAAGTCTTTGGTATAGCTTTTAGCTTTCCTTGTTGGAAATAGGTTGATCATTATTGTAGCACCTCTTTGGTGAGTGTGGAAAGTATTTTATTTTACACTTTGATTGTTGGGCTATTTGGAGTACTTGTCAGCCTGATGGATCTAGTTGCTATGCCAAGCCCTTTTAATAATGATACACATTGGCAAGCCAAAAGACGTAGCCTACACAACTACACTGAATGAGCAATAGCCTCAGTATGTGCAACACCCTTAAGTTGAATACCGATAAAACCGAGGTGCTATTCTTCAACCAGAGTACCCCACTTCCCTCTATATTGTGGTGGCCATCAGAAATTAACCCCCCGGTACCAGTTAAATCAGCGCATAACCTCGGCTTTCAATTTGACAATGAACTGTCATGTGAAACTCATATTAATAAGGTCACCTCTGCTTGCTTCGGTAAGCCCCATATGATTAGGAAAATTCTTCCTTTTCTCCCCCTTGACTCACGCCGGACCGTCATTCATGCTCTAATCACCTCACACCTGGATTATTCTAACAGTATGTATGCTGGAGCTCCAGCATATTTGATTAAATGGCTGCAATTGGTACAGTATGGCACTGCTAGGCTGATATGTAACATTCCTTATCGCCACTCAATCACCTGAAACTACACTGGCTTGGCTGCCAGTTATCTATCGCATCCAATTTAAATCTCTAGTCCTGGCTTTCAGGGCGCTTAATGGCCTTGACCCGGCCTATCTCAGATGCAGGCTAAAGCCAGTTCAGTCTGCTAGAGCTCTGAGATCTAATCATCTTCGCCTCCTCTACTCTCCCCCCTTTCGTCGCACTAGAGCGGGGGGAAGAGCCTTTGCTGTTGTGACGGCTAAACTGTGGAACAGCCACGCCTGACTTCTGTGCTGCCCTAGTCCGTTGCGCCGGGACACCCCCGTAGGGGGTAGCCGCGCACTTTATAAGCTTCAAACTAAATAAATAAATAAGTAAACATGTGCAGTAGCACAGCGACTATAAAATCTAGACAACACGGATTACTGCTTTCCAGAAAATGAATAACAGGAGCCCGGAAACAACTACATTATTTACACTACAGCCTTAAATATCCTGCCTATGTTAAAACATAGTTTTTATTATACTATTTAATGTATACGCGTGCTGCCAACAATGAAGTAGGAGAACATGTTCCACTGAAATAACAACAGCCTACCACCTTGGCCAGCTTCGGCACTGCTGGTTCTGGTGCAACGCTCACCACTTCACTCTATGACTCTCTACTCTGCACTACTCTATTCTATGCAAGTACACTCTATCCCACCCTACTATGCACCACTGCACTCTATGCTACACTCTCAACTCTGCACAACTCTACTCTATGGCACTGCCCTCTGCGCCACTCTACTCTAAACCACTGAACTCTAAGCGAATGCATTCAACGTCACTGCATGCTACACTACTCTACACCATTTCACTCTATGTCACTGCATTCTACACCACCCAGTTCTACTTTGCCACAGTATTTTCTACGCCACTCAAGTCTACAATACTCTATATTGTGCCAATGCACTCTACGACACTCTAATCTGCAACACTGCCCTCTCTGCCACTGAACTCAATACCACTCTACTCTGCACCACTGCACTCTTCACCATAGCGCTCCACGTCACTGCACTCAACGTGATTATTCGTCTCTGCACCACTACTCTCTGCACCACTCTACTTTATGCCACTGCACTCTAATCTGCACCACTAAACTCTACTTGCATCTTCTTATACACTATGAGGATCACATGCTCGATTTGATTTTGGCCTGTGAGGAGCTAGTAGTGTGTGTGGGAATTCTTCCTCTAGTCGGTTCCAACCATTTCCTAATTAATTTTAGGATTAAGGGGTTTAAGGAGCGGCGAGGCTCGAATGGGGTTAATAGTCAGTCAGTTATAAATCTGTATTTTAGCAAACAGCCACAAAAGAACAATGTGTACAGTACAGGACAATTTCATTACAAGACCAGAGGCTACATTATGCATTTTCCTTTAATGCAGACCCAAGCAGACGCATACATCACAATAGAAAAGGTTCCAAATAGAACAAAGGCAACAGATAAAGGCCATGAGGCAACAACAATCAGCCTCTTTTAAATGCGGCTCCAAGCAGATAAGTCAGCTTTATTTACTCTTATTTTTTACTGTATTTATCTTGTATTAACTTATATATTTCAGGGTGTGCCTGTGGCGTGAACCTCACTCCACCCTTCCACCCCCCCTCCCTACCAGTCTCCAATTAATGGAGATTCCCTAATTTTCCTGCCCTTCTCGAAAATATGTTTAATGTGTTTTCTTGCCTTAATACTGCTTTTGATTGCCTTACTGTTTTTTTTCCTTACAGCGTATCCTTAAACTGTCTGTTAGCCTTATATTTTCGTCCGTTTTTAAGCAGAGCTTCTTATCACCACCGCTCTTTCCCCCCAATCGCTCTTCGAGCGTACTTCCCCTCACGAGCTCACCCTCTAAATTGCGGGTCGTTTCCTCTATTTCCTCTGTCTTCTATACAGAGAACAAAGCGAGGAAGGTTCCTTAATAACGGGAGCGCTTAGTGCACCCATTGCTTACAGCCATTCCTCTTCCCCTTCGGCCTCCAGCTGATCGCAAAGCTGATCGTCTCTAAGCCGGGTGGTTGCCATGGCAATCTAGCGTTCGAGCGCTGTTACTTCTTTTTAATGAGCCATTTTTCGACTGAGGATAACACCGCAAGTTGATTTCTCATAAATATCGCTAATTTGGATTTATAGCCTAAAAAAATAAATTTAAAAAAGGGCTAAACTTATAACTCTGCCTTTTAAATATTTATAGTTAGAACAAGCTCTTGCCATTGTTATTTATACATTTTAAATATATAGATCTCTGATCTGGCATTAATGCAATTGGCAAACAAACTCCGGCCATTGTTATTTATACATTTTAAATCCATAAGATCTCTGATCTGGCATTACTGCAAGTGGCATTTGCTCTTCCAATTAACCAGGTTTATTTCTCTTGCCCCTTGCCTACTACACAATGTCTAGCACTGACTCCAATGAGGCTTCTGCCCCTACGGCAAACTTGGACAATGAGTCCTTTAAATCAGGATCAGGAACCCTTTAGAAAGGGAAACACGCAACATACTAAGGGCAGAGTGTTCAAGACCTTCTGTTGGAGACAAAGCCTGTTATACCCCTAATCTCGACCCTGATTTGGTAACATTCCTTTTTAAACTAGGGCGCGACCCTAGGAAAGGGATGGAAAAATCATTTAAAAGCTGTCAGGATCGTCTCCTCAACGTCCTTGGTCCTCTAACAAGAATACTTGACTCGGCCAATGAAAACCACACTCAGGGCACTCATCTCGATAAAGAGATAATTAGGGGATGGAGCCAGAGGGCTATTATTCTTCTAGGTAACGCAATTGCGAGCATTAATGCCGAAAGACGTAGAGTTGTCCTTACCAAGATTAACCCAAATCTGAGCGACCTTGCCAATAAGGAACCCTCTAAGAACCATAAAGGACTACTTTTTGGAGAAGAGCTGATAAAATCATTGGGCAAATATGTTTCTACATTTACTGCACTTGACAAGGCGCAGCAAAACATGCGTAAGGTCTTCAATACCGGCAATAACCTTTTTGGAAGGGCCGGAAGACAGGGCCTATCTTCCAGCCGGTATAATCAAAGACCCTATTCCAGAGGGCGTGGATTTGGTAGAGGCTACCAACAATTCAACCCCCCACAGTTCTACCCTCAAAGGGGTAGAGGACAACGAGGCAGGGGATTTAGATCATGCAGATCAATTAATCCAAATACATCCTCAGGTGAGTGTTCCCCCTCCACCTTCTCCTTCTTTCCCCTTAAAGGTGGGCGGCAGACTCAGAAACGTTTTAGAGAATTGGAGGTTAATTACTCAAGACTCTTAGGTCCTAAATACTTTAAAAGGCTTTACAATAGATTTCTCACATACACATACGCAGGCATCCTTCCCAAAAGAAACTCCCTGTCATCGGACCAACAAGGTATTATAGAAGATGAGATTTCCTCAATGATTCAGAAAGGCGTAATTTTAGAGGTCCCTATCGAACAACTGGGCTTTAACAGCAACCCATTTCTGGCAGAGAAAAAGGACAAAGGTTGGAGACCCGTCATAAACCTGAGAGAGCTGAACAGGTTTCTGACGTACAGACATTTCAGGATGGAAGGCATCCATCTTCTCAGGGACTTACTCCTAGAAGGAGACTGACTAGTCAAACTGGATCTGAAGGATGCATATTTTACCATTCCTATGGCAGATATTCATCAACCCTTTCTTCAGTTTCTTTGGAAGGATCGCTTGTACCAATTTCAGGCGCTCTCCTTTGGTCTTTCTTCCGCCCCTTGGTGCTTCACCAAGGTGATGAGTGCCGTCGTCTCTTACCTGAGGTCGAGGGGCATTTGTCTAATCATTTACCTGGACTGAACTCAGACAAGATGGAAGTCCTCATCCTCGGACCATCCCCCTCTGCCTGGGACGACTCCTGGTGGCCCCCTGCACTGGGCACCGCCTCCAAGCCCACGGACCAGGCACGCAACCCGGGTTTCATCCTGGACTCCTCCCTCACCATGACCAAGCAAGTCAACGCCGTCTCGTCATCATGTTTCAACACGCTGCGCATGCTCCGAAAGATCTTCTGGTGAATCCCCACCGAAACCAGAAAGACGGTCACCCAGGCCCTCGTCACCAGCCGACTGGACTATGGGAACGCCCTCTACGCTGTAACCACAGCCAAACTACAGAAAAGACACCAGCGCATACAGAACGCTAGTGCACGACTCATCCTGGACATCCCCCAACACAGCCACATCCCTGCCCGCCTGAGAGACCTGCACTGGCTCCCCGTCAGCAAAAGTATCACATTCAGGCTCCTCACCCACGCTCACAAAGCTCTCCACGACATGGGCCCCAAATACCTCAACAACCGCCTCACGTTCTACACACCTACCCGACAGCTCCGATCCACCAGACTCGCCCTCGCCGCCGTCCCACGGATTTGCAGAACCACCACCGGAGAAAGATCTTTCTCCTACCTGGCGGCCAAGACGTGGAACTCCCTCCCCACCCACCTACGACTGACCCAGGACCATCTCTCCTTCAGGAAGCAACTCAAAATCTGGCTCTTCGAGCAGTAGCCGCACCACCCCCCTCCCCCCCCCTCCCAGCTCCTTGAGACCCTTGTGGGTGAGTAGCGCACTCTATAAATGTGTTTGATTTGATTTGATTTGATTATGGCCCAAGATTCCTCTCAACTAATCTAGGATCTGAACTTTACGATGAACCTCCTAGAGAGTCTAGGTTTCATCCTAAACAGAGAAAAGTCATGCCTGATCCCCTCAAGATCATTGGAATTTCTGGGTTTCACGGTAGACACAGTTCGTTGCCTTCTTCTTCTTCCCTCGAAGAAAATCTTAAATAATAAAAAAGGAAATAAGGTATGTTCTCAAACGTCAGGACCTGTCCCTCAGAGACTTGACCAGGCTCCTTGGCCTTCTCTCTTCTTCTATCCAAGCCATCTTTCCTGGACCCCTTCAATTACCGGGCCCTTCAAACCAAAGCAAGAGCCCTGAGATCCGGATCTTGGTACGGAGATCCGATCTGCCTAGACCAAGAGGCTCGTTCAGAATTATACTGTCTACTGAATCAAAACACTGGAAGTCTGTTGTCCCAGGAAGAATCTCTCCACCACATAAATTACCTGAAATTGACTGCTGGTCTTTATACCCTTATGAGTTTCAGACATTCCCTTCAAGGGAGATCTGTCATTTTAAAGATGGACAACATGTCACCAGTGGCTTATATCAACCACTTGGGCAGCACGAAATCCGCAGACATATCAGATCTAGCCTAGAAGCTCTGGATGTTTTGTTTGGAGCACAAAATCTCTCTCAAAGCAGAATATCTTCCGGGAGTGGCGAACATCTCTGCGGATTGGAATTCCATATTCCTCGTAGATTACAGCGATTGGAAACTGGATCTTCCAGTTTTCAATACTCTGAACAAGGTCTGGGGTCCCTTACAGATAGACTTATTTGCGAGCAGACTGACCTTCCAACTCAAGAATTACTTCAGCTGGATGCCCGACCCGGGTGCTCTGGCAGTCAACGCCTTCCTTCAGTCTTGGAAGGGAATCCAAGGGTATGCTTTCCCCCCTTTCTCCATGATTCAGAGGGTCCTTCAGAAAGTGAGACAGGAACAGTGTTCCCTTCTATTGATAACCCCCTTCTGGCCTTCTCAGGCCTCGTTCCCAACTGTCCTAGAACTGACTTGCAGTCTTCCTTTTTTGATTCCTTCCTTAGGGGATCTTCTTAAAGACGTAGACGGTCGAATTCATCCCCTAATTCAGAACGGGAGTTTATCCCTTCTTGCCTGGAAAGTGTCAGGAAATCTAAAGAAATCTCAGGCCTTTCGTAGATGGCTGCAACTCTCCACGGAGAATCTTGGGCACCAGGCACACATTATTGATACAATAGGATCTGGAAACTTTGGGTACGTTGGTGCTTGGAAAGGGACCTGGATCCCTTGGAGGCCCCTATTATTGACATAACCAAGTTCCTTGTTGAACAATTTGAAAAGGGACTCAGTTACAGATCCCTCAATTGTTTTAGACCTGCTATTTCTGCCGGTCATGCCCTCGTCAATGGCAAGACTGTTGGTAAAAATGTCATCATCTGTAGAGTTATGAAAGGTATACGCCTAAGGATACCTCCTAAAGCCAGATATGAGACACTTTGGGATGTTAATTTGATTCTCGATCTCTCCAATAATTGGCCTTTCAACTCTCTCCTTAACAGGAAGAATCTTTCTATTAAACTGGCTACACTTTTATGCCTTATTTCTTGTAGGAGAGCTTCTGATATTAGAGCTCTAGATATTACCAGCCGTTCTTATAATATGATAGGTGTCAAATTCAACATCCATAGAAGAACTAAAACGATGTCTGATTCTATATTTTATTCTCGCTTTGACCTTTGTCCCAATCTCTGCGTTGTTGAATGCATGAAAGAACATGATTGCAGAATGCTTGATCTCCGTCTTCTGGGTGTTAATCAATTGCTTATTTCCTTTGTCAAACCCCACAAAGGAATTATCTCCTCTTCTATCACTAGATGGATCAAGACTGCAATGAGTTTAGCTGGTATTGTTTAAAAAAATGTCAAGCTCATTCCCTTAGTGGTGCTATGGCCAGTAAATCCCGTTGGTCTGGAGGGAAGTTGGAAGATATCCTGAAAGCTGCTGATGGTCTAATGCCAGTACCTTCGCACGTCACTATTGTAAACCTATTCAACACATGTCTGATGTTGTTTTAGAGAGCTACCAACATCCATAATGTAGCCTCCGGTCTTGTAATGAAATTGTGATTCTCATGTTAACATGACTAGAGGATCTGGATTTCATTAAAGACTCGGCTGACATTATCCCTCCCTCTCACCTCTGGTGGCATTTCAAT
The DNA here is from genome assembly GCF_964263255.1 of Lissotriton vulgaris. NCBI lineage: Eukaryota > Metazoa > Chordata > Amphibia > Caudata > Salamandridae > Lissotriton > Lissotriton vulgaris. The sequence continues at coordinate 160,101 of NW_028244595.1, forward strand.
TGACAATTTTATCTATTACATTTTATTGTAATGCTCTTTATATTATGTATTACCAATGTGTATTATTTATGAATATTTTAGAAATTTACCTTTTATTCTTGGACTAATTTCCGTCTCTTTTCAGATAATCCCTAATTGCCGGTTTTACCGCCTCATCTTCGTTGGAATTTTCTTCATGGAATTCTTCATCTTCCTCCTTCTTCTGTTCTACTTTTGACGTCTGTCTCGAAGTTTGATGTCTCAAGTTTTTATGTACATATCTCTTGAACATTTAAAAGAGGCTGATTGTTGTTGCCTCATGGCCTTTATCTGTTGCCTTTGTTCTAATTGGAACCTTTTCTATTGTGATGTATGCAGCTGCTTGGGTCTGCATGAAAGGAAAATGCATAATGTCAGCCTCCGAGTCTTTAATGAAATCCAGATTCTCTAGTCATGTTAATATGAGAATCGCAATTTCCATGTTAAAAATAGAGGGGTGGACCCTGGTCTATATTTGTTCCTAATTCGCCACATGCTATATAGGAATCTGGAGACTGCAAAGACTATAGATGGACTAGTTTCCCAGTGCCAATCCTAATTGGCATCCAAGTACTGCCTGACACGTAAATTGCAGCATACTGGCACCATCTATTATAACCTGGCCTTCTTGTAAGCATGGTAGAAGAAAAGAGAATGGAGCACTGCTTCCAAACCCTTACACCGGGTAGGCAAGCCTGCACTGTGGTTCTAGTGGTGCTAGCCCATTTGTCAGTGAAAGGAATGCAATGTCAAGGTTCCAAGCCTAAACTGGATGTACAGTTTCCTTGCCAAGGCATGTTCTATCTCATCTGAAAACTGTTCTGGTGCATAATCATCCTTCAGCAGAATGAAAGAGGCAGTTAGTGAACCTGACGTGTTCGCCGTTTGAATGATGCCTAGTCTGAACTGTGAGCAATTCCTCTTTAAAACGGCTTTGGAAATCAAGGCAGATGCCACTTCGGATCTGGCCACAAGCATTCATTACCCATTTTCCTTACTGTGCCTCTGACATATTCGATCCAGGTAAGGTTCCTAGCCCATGTTCTGCCCAGTATGTCTTCTAGCCCTTGTTGAGGCGAATTCAATTAAGGGGTAATCCAGATTCTTCTCCAGTAGCGAATAGTTCTAATTTCTGCCCCATCAGAGATTGAATTGAGCCTGATATTCGGTCAAAGTGGGAGCAAGGGTGTGCTAACTGGGAGACCCAGTTAATGTCGCAGAAAATGGTTCTAAGGTATCACAAGAGTGTTCACATTCTTGTGGCCCCGTAACATCACACCATAAAGAGCAGACCGCCCAGCTTGGTGTTTGTAAACTTGGATCAACGGGGATATAGACCTTTAGTAAGAACCCCGCTGCCCTTTCGTCATCCCCCAAAATAGTGCTCTAATCTTAATCTGTGCTTGGAGATGTGGGCAGCCACTCAAGCTGCTCCGTCAAGGTGATTTCAAGATATTATATTATCTATACCTGTTCAAGGGGGACCCCCTTTAGAACAGGGTTGAGTCTTGAGGTCAGGTAAGGATTTAGCACCATATATTTTGTCTGGCTACATTGATGTACAAGCTTTGCTGCCTGCAGAAGTCACTAAATATATCATTGGTGATTTGGATAGCAAAAGCATGTCGTTCGCAAACATTAGGGCAGGTACCTTCAGATTAGCTAGTCAAGGGGCCTTGGTCTTGCCAACATTTAGTTCATTCATGTTTAAGGTGAAAAGAGTAGGAGCAGTACAGTCCTGTCTCACCCCCTTCTAGACAGGAGAAGGCTCTGTACCTTCAACCAACCTTCCACATCTGACCTGGGTTTGGTTGTGCTCATGATCATAGCAAGAAAGTAATTTGGAATCACCATATTGGCTAGCAGTCGCCACAACAAGTTAATTGGCACCACGTCAAAGGCTGATTGAAGGTCCACAAACACAACATATAACCTTCCGCCCTCTAGGGTCACCATCTTCCGAAATAATAGTTGTATCCTGTAAATTGATACTTGTATAGCGCACTACTCACCCGCAAGGGTCTCAAGGCGCTTGTACGAATACCGCTGTGGAACCCATCCTGGCTTTCCCTGTGAGGGGTCCACTCCTGGGCACCCCCAAGGTGGAGGCCAGGCATCCTTAGCGTTGTGGGGGCCGTTGTGGAGATTAAGCAAGCTACTGCCCAGAGTTGGACTCCATGATAGGAATAGGCACCGAGGCGAGAATTATCAGGTCCGTGGAATTTTGAGCCCAAGACCCGCCGAGGCGGGGAATTGAACCCTGGTCCCGGGCAAGACCTCTGCATCAGGGTATGCCGCTCTAACCATTGAGCCACACTTCTCCTAAACACCTGACCTGTGGTCTAAGTACTATCACAAAAACCTGCTTGTAGCAGAGTCAGAATATCCTTAGCCTCCACCCATTCTTGAAGCCCATTTATGATAACTTTTGTGCGCTATCAATGAGGCTAATCAGCCTATAGTTCACTAGTAGGAGTAGCGAGCCCTTCTTGAAAATAGGTATAAGTTCCGCTCCTGCCCAAGTTGAGGGTAGTATGGTCCCCTGCAAAATACCATTAAAAGAAATGAAAAATAGAGGCCCCAAGCATCCACCATGGTAAGTTGTAAGCCACCTGGAATCCTATCAGTCCCAGGCGATTTGATGGGACAATCTTTTTGATTGGAAGATACACTTGTTGATGGGATATTCCAGAGACACAGTTGTCTCTTACAACCCTGTAAAAAAAAATCAATTTTAGTGATTATGGGGTCACTTCCACCATCAGCCAAGAATTAAAGAGCAGAGAAGTGAACTATCCATTTAGCGGTGGCAATATTGTTCTCTAAGGGACAATAGCCCCCTTTGCTCCCAGTAGCTACCAGATCCCAAAAGGTTTATTTGTCCCCTATCTTGTAAGTAGCTAATAGACCTTCCCACATTCCTTGGTCCCAATCCTTTTTAGCTTCTGCAATAACTTTTTTTGTATGCCACCCTCCTGACTGATGTCAGCTTTTAACCTGTTGCTTAACAGAGGCAATCATTTCACACTCTGCCTGCCTACATGAACGATTGAACCAGGATGGGGGTGCTCTTCTGCCCTTCACTAATTTGACATCCACAAGAAAATGCTTTTTAAGGCCCCCGCACATAAATGTATGTAATTCCCCAATCTTGTGTAAGATTCGTTCCTGAGATAGGTCTAGACCCAGATTTCACAGTTTCCCAAGGGTTTCCTCAACTAAATTGTACACTCGGCCCACTTGTTCTTGTGAGTTAACCATTGTGCATCATTTTAATCTGCGACAGCTGGGGCCCAACTGCAACCTACTGCCAAGTGGGTCAGAATGACTGATCAGCTCCTTTTGTTTAGGGAGGGTCATGGTGAACACTAGAGCATTATGATTGCTGTCATGTCTAGGTGTTACTATCATCTCACAGAGGTTTCCCCACAGGCGAACATCTAACAGAAAATAGTCTATAAGATTAATGCAAAGGACCAGATTATAGGAGTGTTTACCCTCTCTTCCTGAGGGAGTTCTACCATTACATGCACAGATCTGATTATTTAGGATAAGACATTTAATTGAAAGGCCAAGGGAGACCATTTTCTGATGGGAAGCAATGTTAACTCTGGAATATGACAGACACTATCTTCCTCATTGAGAGAGATTGCTAATTCTCTTATCAAGGGACTCTGAATTGACACTTAAAATCCGCTCCAAATATTCTGAGTGTGGCTTCTGTTAGGGATGCTAGATACAAGGACAATGTCTCAATAACTTGGGATTCCTTTTAGTGCCCCACAGGCAGAAGACAGACATTGTATACATAAAGGACCAAAGTGGGAGAGTAGGTTAGGCTAACACAGAGGATGTCATAGGTTACCAACATGTTCTCCCTAGGGACACACCCTAGGGTGGAACTGATCCGAACTGTGAATCCCCAAATGGTCTGCCCATTCTCTTAGTGCTCTCCTCCTTATTAAAGTTGATGTAGGTTACACAATGGGCCTCAATAGTGAGCCATGTTTCTTGAAAGATACAAAGATCGTGTGAGTCTATGAAATGGACCCAAAAGGGACTTTCCAGTTTAGAGCCCAGCCTTGCCACGTTCCATGAAAGAACCTTCATCAAGGATGAAGGCAGAATGAGCACGGGCACAAAGGTATTCACTTGCCTTGGATTTGCCTCTGGTGTGGATACCGGAGTAGTGAATGCGGGCAAATCCCTCCATTGCGTGTTCTCCTCCCTACCAGTGGTGATAGGGCTTACCTTAATAGGACTCCTTCACAAATCATTGACTACAAGTGGGGATCTCTTTGAAACATGACCAGCTAGTTTAGAACAGGACGTGGCTCTCTCTAATGTTAGGTGGGTACCGTCAAAATCAAACAATGGCTTTGGAAAAATATCCTCACTGTTCCGTGAACCAAAGTGAGCCCCTGCCAGGACCACCTCTCCACTAGCTTGAAGATCCACGTATTCTACTCTACCCCCACCATCCTGCAGGCTATTTACTGAGGGACACATACCACTGGGTTGCTGAGGCGGGGCAGGGCTAATGTTTCCTAAATAGCCTTGCATCAATCTATCCCATCAAGGGAGGAGTACCTATAGAAGACAGGAACATTATAAGCCACCTGATTACATTGTCGTTTGCCAAAGGTATGCTTAGTTACATGTGGATTTTTCTTTGTTTTTCTTTGGCGGGAACTGATCATGCAATTTCAAGAGAAAAGGTTTGTAAAAATGACCCAAGGGGAGTATGTCAATGCCTATTTTACCTAATGCTTTGCCCACGGGACCCACAAGGAACCTGAAAACCAAATGTGGGCATCTGAAATTAATTATGACACAGTCCCCTTGCTGGTCCACTGGTCCAGACCCAATACAGCTCACCCGTTGTGTTAACAAAATATAATTTGCCATTGAAGGAGAAAATCTTCTATTCCAGGTGAGCCAGTGCAGGATCTTATTTAGTAGATCACCCATGGGATTCCCTCTGGTTTTCATGTAAGTGTATAACCCCAGTCAAAATTGCCAAATATGGACTCGAGGAGGGGCAAGTCAATCATAGGAAGTTGCTGAAGATGTGAGCGGCTCAGAGACCCTCTGGACACAAGGAGATTCTCCTCATTGGACTTTAAGCTTTCCTGTCAGTTCTTGAATATTGGTTATCCTAGAAGAGGAGGAGCTGCAAAGGATTCAGACAGTTGTAACAAGGTTTCTCTCTGAGTGGTGCCTTATTGTCTGCTGCATCAGGCTTAGTTAAATTTGAAGAAGTCTGGGGCCTGGCATTACTGGGAGGGCTACCCCCCCCCTCCCCCACTAAGTGCAGTAGAAATCCCTGTGCTCTGAGAGTTTGCAGTTGAAGTTTTGAAAAACTCATTCAGCCTTTTTTCCATGGCAGTAAGTCATGCCAAAATTGGGGTGAGTTCAAATCACTTTTGCCACACATGTTTCCACAATGAGGAGCATCCATTGGGGATTCAAGCCCATTCCTGCTTTCGTCTGATCACTGATGCAATGGTCGAGGGAAGAGTACACAGAAGGCTAGCTTCTGCAAGAATTAATAACGGGGATGGAGATGTACTGGAACCCAGGGATAATCTTCTCTCAGTCAGTTCAATCTAAGTTGGAACCACCCCGACTGACCTTTGCAACATCTGATCTATTGCGGTGGTCCTAGGAAAGGATGAAGTCTCAGAGGGCCCCCCAGTGCATTTCTCCTACTCATGATAGTTTGAATTGTGAACATTTGATGATGCCACTGTGGGTAAATTGCTAATTGCTATAGTCCTAAACAGTGACTATGGGCCATATGTATGAAAATGTCCATTTGCGATTCTCAAATAGTGATTTTTGTGAATCGCTATTTGAGAATCGCAAAACGCTATGTATGTAGGATTTGCAATACATTTTGCGAATTCTACATATTCCTTAATTGCTAATCGCAAATTGCGATTTGCAATTAAGGAATACCTTCCAGAGGCCCACAGGAATGAATGGGAAGACATTCTCAATTTGCGATTCTCAATTAGAGAATCTCAAATTTAGAATGCAATTTCAAGGGTGCCAGGATGTCAAAAGGTCACCCTGTTGCACCCCTGACATGAGCATGGGTGCAGATGTGGCACAGAAACATGGCACTTTGAAAAATGCAAAAAAAAGTGAATTTTTCAAAGAAATCGCAATTTACCACCAACTTGAAGTTGATGGTAATTTGCGATTCCTTTAGTCCAAATTGCACTTTTTCTGTGCTTCTTACATTGCATTCGCAAAATTTGAGATTCCTTATTTTTTGAGGGGTGTTTTGTGTCATTGGACACTGCTGATTTGCGAATTTCGGCGTTTGAGATCGCAAAATCGCAAAATTGCCTTCATACATATGGCCCTATGATACTTAATTGGGGCAGCCCACAATGGTACAGTGTGACTCTCACCCACTATGTCATAAGGCTATGCACATCAATCAAGCAATCAGTTTGCAAGATGATAATTCACTCAAACCAAATCAGGAGCAGGAGTTAGGGTTGTGTGTCATGGAACTCTAGGCGTGCTTTTGTAGCGCTGACACAGGTGTTGCAAGGTTCTGCCTTTGCCCTAAATGCTTCTGGGACAGGTAGTCCCCACTCGCGCCCACTGACAGCTCAGATTTACAAAACTTGTGTTATGTTGTTTATTTTTTTATTTTTATAAGGGCCTAGAGTTTAATGCCTTCCTCCGTCTCACCTGTCGTGGTTCCCAGTCCTTGAATCCACCAGGTCAGAAGACCTCCCGAAGTTCCCTTTGGGCCTCTTCCAGCCAGAAGGAGAAGAGGGTGGAGAAATATTGCAGCGGCCTCAGGAAAAGAGAATAGAGGGCCTGTATTAGCGAAGAGCTCCTGTACCACTCCCTTTCACCGCTTTTGTGCTCATGTAGAGTTAGTGTGCCCTTGATAATTCTTTCCCTCGTGCGTGTGCTAGAATATATATGTGTGTGTGTGTGTGTATATATATATATATACATATATATATGTCTATATATATGTGTGTGTATATATATATATGTATATATATATATATATATATATATATATATATATATATATATATATATATATACATGTATATATAATATTAGTGCTTTTGACTTAGTTAAACATCTCCTGCCACACCAGGGGGATCACATGCTTGCTTTGATTTCCCGACGGAGGAGCTAGTGGTGTGTGTGGGTAGTGTTCCTCTTGTCTGTTCCAACCATTTCCTAATTCATTTTAGGATTAAGGGGTCTGAGGAGGGGGGTGAAGCTCAAAGGGGGTTAATAGGAAACCTACTGTGGGATGCCCATAGGTTAAATTATCAGCTAATAATTTCAGGTATACCTTAAGCACTTAGAATTCTCGATGGGAGACGGTCCAGTTAATATAGACTACAATAATTACCTTGAATCAGTCACTGCTGTGCTGGATACCGTGCTTTCCCTTCATTCATATCCCCCAGCACAAGCGGGCCCGCCTATATACCTTCTGGTATGATGACTCACTGAGAAATGCCAAAATAAGCTGGAAAAAGCTGGAATGGGTTTGGTAAACAAACTATGCCTCAAGGGTTACATTGGTAGGCATTAAAAGCTTACACAAGTTTGTTACAAACTGTCAAGGACAATATTCTCTTACAATTCCAAGGAGATTTCCTCAGTTGTATCCTCCCTGTCCTCTCCCTCATGCATTAGCCATACCTCTGACCATACATAGCAGCTGTGCGAAGAATTGTTTAAATTATTTGATGAGACAAATTCCAAGATCTGTGAGAGTCTGGCAGCCCTGAATAATTACTCATGTTGGGAGGTCAGTACAAATAATAGTGTGCGGTGTCAAGTTTGCCTTGTGAAACTGAGGTCTCTGTACTTTCCAGGTTTTAACAGTTACCCCAAGAGGCATTTATGGATTTGGCAAGATTAGTCACATTCAAATCACCTCTGGACCCATATCCTTCAGCGGTCTGAAAAGTGCTAGCTCCCTGTTTGGTAAACCTTTTTCTGAGCATCTGTAATAAATCCATCCTGAATGATGAGTGGAAATAAAGCCTTGATTGTGCCACTGTTGCTGATACCAGTACTTGTCCTGCCACCTTAAGCAATTTAAACCCTATATTGCTTCTGCCTTTTCCTGTAACAATTTTGGAGAAGTTGATCAAAAGGCAGCTTTCTCAGCTTGTGGATCAACACAACATCTTAGACCTGGTACAATCAGGCTTTCGCCTTGCCCGTGGGATGGAAACTGCTTTGAATTCTATCCTGGATGATCTTCGATTGTCGGCAGACAATGGCCACTAAATGCAGCGTAAACTGTCCGCCACTTTCAATATGGTGTCACATGAAAGGCGGCTTTTAAGGCCAGCTGAGACAGGCATTTGGGACTCAGCCCTTCTATGGGTAAATTCCTGTTTGGTAAGCCTATGGCAGGCTATTCATCTCTCTCCATTTCATTCTGAGTTGAAGGCCTTTGAGGTGCAGCATTCCACAGGGCTCCCCATTGAGCCCCACAATTTTTAACATATATATCCGTCCTCTGGCCCTTATACGATCATGTGGTGTGAAATGTATTAACTATGCTGACGACATACAATTGTTAATTTCTAATGATAGCATGGTGTCTAACCCTGGTGCAGTCTAAAACGACAGGCTCTGGCCTCCTGGCTGTCTCATAACTCATTGCAATTTAATGCAGACAAGACAGAAGTCCTTTTCTTCTCCAATAGCTCCTTCCTCTCTGCCCTTCTTACAAACATTTGACCAGCCAAATTAGGCTTCCCCCTTATTCCTTCTGAAGGAGGCTCGCAATATAGGTTTTCATTTGGAGAACAAGCTGACCCTCACAAGTCATGTCAATCGTCTATCTACAGCCCGTTTCTCTCTTTTACAGCTGTAATGAAAAATCTTCTCATTTTTTTACCTCTCTCCATATGATCATTGATGGCTCAGTTGACCATTCTTAGTCACCTGGATTATTGAAATGTGCTGCTCCTTGGATTACGAGTGGGGCTTCTAAAAAGGCTGCAGCATATTAAAAATGCAAAAGCCTCATTTAACATCTGCCTCAGCTGTTCCTAAATACCTACATTCATTCATTTATTTTTATTTATGTATTTATTTATAAAGTCTTATATAGCACGAACTAGACCCTGGAAGGGTATCAGAGTGCTTTACAAATGTTACATCAAATATATAGAGTAAGAAACTAGGAACATATATATGAGTAGATAAAGGAACACGTAAATGTTGTCCATACTCATAGTAGATCCAGGAGGTATTCAAGTGTGTGCTAGCCATTCTCATTCAAAGTCAAGCACAGATCCTGGTAGGTGATGTCTGTCTAATTAGTCCTCAACTAGCTCAAGAACAGGGATCAGGGTAGAATGTTGTTCATTAAAAGTAGTTTGACTTCGTTTTTGAAGGAAGTTATTGAAGGTTTAATTCTGATTTCGGGGGGCAGGATGGTGCAGATACTAGGTGTTTGTCCAGAGAAGGTACGGTTGTATGTTTTCTTTTTCCAAAATTTTTGAGTTTTCAATAGCAATGTACTGGTGCTTCTGGAAGTTCTGCCACCGCCTGTTAATTCAAATTAATTGGCTTGATACCTTGGTGTGTTCAAATGCAGGGCTTTGTGTGTCATGCAGGAAATGCTTAGCTGTGTTCTTGCCTCATAAGGGAGCCAGTTCAGTGTCTTTAGATCAGGGGTGATGTGGTTGTTCTTTTTGGAACCGGTGATGAGACTTGCAGCCAGGTTGAGGGAGGCTCTTAGTAGAGCGAGTCTGGATATCGGCAAACCACATAAGGTTGTATTCCTACAGTCTATTCCGGGTATCACTAGAGCTTGCACGGCTGAATTGAGGTCGTCGGTGGCGAGAAAGGATTTTAGTTTTCTAAGAATGTTCATATGAAAGTTTGCTCCTCTGGTGGCTGTGCTGATGTGTTCCTGCATGGTGAGATTCTTGTTGAGTATTATTCCCAGTGATCTTGTGGAATCTATGATATGAGGTGTGCAGTTGAAGGCTGTTATGTGTTTCGTCCAATTTTCAATGACCTTTTGGTGGGGAAATTAGGAGACAATCAGTTTTGAACGCATTGTGTTTGAGGTGGTTTTCTGTCAGCCAGTTGGCGTTTTTTTGCAGAGTTGTGTTGAGTAAACGGATATCATCCGGGGATGATATTTTTAGGTATAGTTGGGTATCATCTGCATACATGTGGTACTGAAGATTGGAGAGTTTACGAATTTTGGTTAAAGGTTTCACGAATAGATTGAAGAGGGTAAGTGATAAGGAGGAACCTTGAGGGTCTCCCAGGGTGACCGGTGTGATCTTGGACAGTGATATTGTCTAAGAAAGAGGTGAACCAATTTTGGACATCCCCTGATAAACCCATTCTGTGTTCAAGTAAGTCCAGGAGACTGTTATTTTTGACTGTATCGAAGGCTGAGGATAGGTCTAGGATTATTGGGAGGCAAGATTCATTTTGATATAGTATTCTGAGTGTGTCATCAACAATGTGTGTCAGGGCTGTTTCCGTGCTAAGATTCTGCCGGGAATCCAGACTGGTACTGGTCGACCAGATGAAATTGAGCTATGTGGCTGCATAGTTGGGAATGGACGCATTTCTCCAGAAGTTTTGAAAGGGCAGGAATAGTGGATATTGGATGGTAATTATCAGGTATTGTCTGGTCTGCTGAAGTTGGCTAGAAGAGGGCCGCAGAAGTGATTTGATGGTTTAAGTGTTGTAACGATCTTGGGGATGGCATTTTCGTCAAAGGTTTTGAAAGTGTTCAAAGACACTTTGTTTTTTAGGGTAAGTCTGTGTTGGTTAGGGAATTGTACAGCCGGTGGAGTGCGGGGGATAAGTGAAGGTAACAATGTGAGTTGTTCCTTTTCTGTTTGGAGTTCCTTCTCTATCTTTTTAGATTTTTGCAGGAAGTAAGAGGCGCATATGTTGCAGTTTGGTTGTGAGTTAGGAGTTAATGAGGAGTCATTGGGTTGTTGCGAAGATTGATGTTTGATAATTCCGAACAGTTTTCTTGGGCGATTTCTGGCATTGTTTAATTGATCTTTGAGGAAATTTGCTTTAGAGATTCTAATGTGTTTGTTGTAGTTGCCCCTCCTTGATCTTAGTTGCTTGAGGTACTCTAGGGAAAGTGAGAATCTCCATGCCTGTTCTACTAGTCTAAGGTTGCATCTTTGATCATTTAGGCTCCCATTGTGCCATGGTTTGGAATCTTTAGAGGACAGTCTTTTCAGCTGAAAGAGCACAACTGCGTCAAGAATGCTAGTCATCGAATTGTTATAGTGGGTTCACATCTTTCATGTCCACTGTCGATGGTAGTAGGCTGTTGCTGAAGGATGTCAAGTCATTGAGGTTAGTGTCCCAAATGTTCTTTTTCCATTGTTTGGGTGTCTTACGTTGGAGTTTATGTGTCTTTGTTTGGTCAGTGATAAGGAAGGTGATGCAGTAGTGGTCCTCCCAGTCGCATGGGACGAGCGATCAAAGTTTGATGGAGCTTGTCCTAGCAATGACAAGACCCAGTGTTGCACCCAGGTTGTGCATCAGGCTGTCACAGATTTGGAAATGGTTGAAGTCAGTTAGGAAGGTTTTAGGTCATTAACTGGGGGTCGTTGTGGTCGTTCCAATGAAGGTTGTAGTCTCCAAGGAAGATTTGGGAGCTGTTGCTTCTAGTTGGAAGAGATGATTTCCATGATTTGTTCGATGAATGCCAGGTTTTTGTCTGGAGGGGGTAGATCGAATGTAATTTACATGGGGGACTGTTGTTGCTCAGAATGTTTATGCATAGGTATTCACACTTGGCAAGGTAGATGGTTTGTGACTTATTCACCATAAGGTTATTGTGGTGTATGCTATGCCACCCCTAGATCTTTTTTTGTCTGTCCGCTCTTGTAAGATCATGGCCTGGAGGGATTAAAATGTCAATGATTTGTGCAGAGTTGTTCTTTAGCCATGTTTCAGTTAGAAGGACTAGGTCAAGGTCATGGGTCTGCTATGTCTGCTGCGTGTTTCATGGCCGAACTGCAATTTAGGAGCATGCACTTCAGGAGAGGTTTCGTGTTTGTTGAGGTTTTCTCTGTGATGGGCTCTCTACATTGGCTACCTATTTCAACAAGCATTTGCAATGCAATAGGTTTTACATTTATGAGAGTTTAGGTTATTGGTATTGTAAATGACAATGCCTTTTATTTTTCTGTTTTGATACTTAACACATAAGTAAAAGGCATTGTCAGTTACATGTCATGCCTGCAGTAGGAGAAACTCATTGAGGAAAATAGTGCTTACATACAAAATAATGTGAAAAAACAACAGGAGTAAAACCCTTAAACCACGTCGGGATGGGTGTAGAATGTGTATAAGAAACAATTCCCAACAGGTATCAATTTAAGGCAGTTCAATGATGTATGCAGTCAGCATTACATAAGAAAGAAACAAGGAGACTCATGCGGTTTAAGAGCTTGTAATTCACCAATTCAAAAAGGGCGTTCCACATGGAAATACAGTTAGGCAGCACTGTACAGAGGGAATCATGTGACAACCCGAAGGCACTCGGTGAATAGTGATATATACCGTGGGAGCTGCTCCCATTCACTGCGAGCCATCCGACCACATCGAGCCTTCGTTGCACCCAGCCGCTCAGATTTACTCAGGCACTGTCCTTCCCAACCCGCCCCCGCCTTCGCAATCCTCTTTCCAGATTACTCATTCACTGCCTTCACCCCTGGACCCAGGAACATCGCGGCCACCGGCCTGCACATAAACGGGACTACTCAGCAGCCCGCCTTTATATGTACAAGCACTTCCTGAACCCGGCAACCCTGTCCTGAAGACGATCCTGACTCACGGGATCAAAACGCCGTCGACATCACAGCGCAACTCTATGGCACATCTAACGTTTTTGGCTCCTGAAAAAATTTGAAATTATGACTAAAGTGACTAAAACTAAGTCTTGCTGAGCCAACACTGTATATTTCTTTGTCACCTTGCGCCGTTCACTCTGTTCACTTTTAGCACTTGCATCATCACCTTTCACCAATTGTATATATCACTATTCGCCAAGTGCCTTCGGGTTACCACATGATTCCCTCTGTACAGTGCTGACTAACTGTATTTCCATGTGGAACGCCCTTTTTGAATTGGTGAATTACAAGCTCTTAAATCGCATGAGTCTCCTTGTTTCTTTCTTATGTAATGCTGACTGCATACATCATTGAACTGCCTTAAATTGATACCTGTTGGGAATTGTTTCTTATATACAGACAAAATAAGACCTATGTGTAACAACAGAAGTGAAAGGGCAAGTCCTCATGGAAGGTTACAATTGAAGACAATGAAGACAAGGCGGTTCTAAGTAGAGACTAACAAACCTAATAATGAATCAGATACCAGCATTTACAAAGGTCGATGACACAAGCCAATGAAAACTATGGCGGCGAGTCGGTGGAGCTTCAAGTACGTACTCGAATACAGCATGCCTCGGGACACTGACAGTGGATCGGGGCTCCAACCCTGTCTGCAATCCCCCTTGCCTCCCAGGTCACCACTCCGGGAGCCACACAGTGGATCAGGTATCCGACCCTGCGCCTGGTCTCCTCCTTCGCTCATCACGGTTTTCACCATGGCTGCCTAACCCCGTCTACAGCCTCCTCCTTGAACAGCACCTGACCTCCCAATCCGCCGCACTCTGGCTTCCTTTCTCCTTCCCTATCATCACCTTTAAAAATGGCAACCCGGTCCTGTTGATGATCCTAACTTGAGAGGATCGAAACGCCGTCGACCGATCATACAGCGCAACTCACGGCACATCCTCAACCTTGGTTTCACAAACAGTTATATGTCTTCCAATCATTGAAGAGGATCCATTGTTTTTGTATATAATATTTTTGATCACCTTGTCACGTTGCGTCCCTACCTGTGTTTCCACTTGCCACTTGTGCTGTCACTCTTTGTTTCACGAGCACTAGGTGCACAAAGTTCCCTTGGGTTGTCTTCGCATTTCATGCCTACAGTGCTGTTATAACTATCCTGTATGAACGGTGAATTGTTTAATATATGATGCCATGAGCACTTTTGAAAAAATACCGGGAGTCTCTCCTTTCTTTGCTACCTTGTAATGTCGTGTACATACCTGTGTATCTGCCTTTTTCATTGAATCGGGTTGAGACATTGTTATTTAAAAACGTACACTAACCCATATCTCAATCCAGTGTATGGGTCATACTCCTGTTGTTCTTTACTATACTCGCAGAGCAGAGCATGGGCAGCTCAGGCTCAACCTAAAAAGGATCTGCTTCAAGTACTTGTGCTGCATACATAGGGTGTTCTATGGATAGAGGCTGTGCTATCTTGAGCTACATTTATTCCCTATACTCCTGCACGCGGGTGGCACTCTTTTGATGCTCTTCTACTTGCGGTAGTTACATTTAGGCAGGTGAGACAGAGGAATAGGTAATTTTATGTCAGAGCTGCCCTTCTCTGGAATTTGCTGCCCCATTCCTTGCGCAAGATGAATGGTCTATTTCCTTTCAGGAAAGCCAAAAGGCCTGGCTTTATCATGTACAATTAGTCTTTTTCTAAAATTAGTATTTGCCTCAGCGCAGTCTATAAGTCTGTATCACATAAAATATCAAATTAAGACACATAAATCACATAAATGTGAGAACGCTGTGTTTTCCCATGCTTAAACATTTTGAGGACATACTGCATAGCAAAGTTAGATCCATGCAAGCCACTCGTGCTTTAAGCACCCAACCCCCTCCCCCGGCTCAGCTTTCTAGTTTTTGAAAACCTTTTGTGTGTTTGTAGTCGGTAAAGTTCAATGGGTGCTAGGAAACCCAACTCCAAATGCCTACATGTACAGACAGGCGTCTGCTCTGCTAGGAGCTGAATGTGATACTAAATGGCCCAATGCCACTTGTCCTGAGACAGTGCAGACAGCTGGGAGGGCCAAGTGAGTACGCACCTAACCCACTGCCAGTCAGCCAGACTCGCACTAGCGCATGCACCACACATCTTCAAAGCCACAGCTGTAAGTTGTGCCTTCTCCTACAACGCC
Source organism: Lissotriton vulgaris (assembly GCF_964263255.1). NCBI lineage: Eukaryota > Metazoa > Chordata > Amphibia > Caudata > Salamandridae > Lissotriton > Lissotriton vulgaris. The sequence goes on from NW_028244595.1 coordinate 175,186, forward strand.
CCCAAAACTTGTAACAACCTCCCACACTATATCAAAGGCTTAAATAGCTTCTCGAATTCGGCAAGAAGCTGAACACCTAGCTTTTCAAACAATATCTCCAAGGAGACAGTTGCCTAACTCCCTGCTAAGTGCCTTGATACCCTCAGGGGTGATTAGCGCACTATGCAAATATTCATAACATAACACGTGTTTCTGTAAGTAATATACTTCCATCAGATAGTCTTTCTTTATGAATATTTTGCTTCAAATGAGTTTGTAAAAAGCCTTGAGAACTAGACTGATTGCCTCAACTTTCAATTAGATTAACCAATCAATAATATACAGCTATTCAAAAAGTGTACCGAGGGGGGCGTGGCCAAGATGGTGGCTGGATAGTACGCACAATAGTGTTCCTCCGCCTCCGCCACACCTAAGCTTTGTTTTACTGCCCATTCCAGGCCCTAATTCACCACAAAGGGGCGTGATAGAGGAACTGAGGCAGTGCAGGTCTGAACCGGAGTAGCAGCGCTTTCGAACCCCAGGAGCAGAGTGGCAGAGGCAGAGACTTGGTGGGGCCCAAGCATAGTAGATTGACAAAGGCCTGACTGCCTGGGATGAATTAAAAAGCAGGCAGGTGAGGAGATGGAGTGCTGGCGTTTCTAGGTGCCTGCACTGATCCACAGGGCCTTTGTGACCAAACATGGCGGCGGAAAGCCACAAGCTCTTGAAGAGCCAAGATTGGAGAAAGTTCGAGATCCCGGAGAAGGAGCGGCGACCGGCAACTTGGCGCTTGTATCAGTGACCCTCGGCTGAATACAGGGGGGCGCTGCATGTCCCCACATCAAATGCTGGCCTGATGTGAAAGAACTCTAACCTTACTGGAAGCTCCGGAGCGGCCCCTCTCTTGCCGGGATGCATCGCGAGAAAGATTGCAGCACTGAGGCCTGGAGGCTAGGGACGGAGACTAGCGGCCGCCATCTTGCGATCAGAGAACTGGTGAATTCTTCTAGGGCCTGCTCCGGCCCGCCGGGTGAGTGACAGAGACTCCAGCAGTCCTAGAGGTTATCGGACAATATCCCTGGGCCAACACAGCCTGTAAGGTGGGTGTGGCCCCAGCTTTCCCTACAGCTTTGAAATGATCTGACCCTCCCCCACGAGCCTATTTAAGCACCTGGAACTCTTGGCGGCTGGCCTGGGGGGACTTGTGCTCTGGGTTGCAGATGAAAGTGGGGCGTACTGGTAGCACAACAACAGAAGACGAAACCAAGTCCCCCGAGCAATACACACACCATGATCCACAGGTGAAACTGGCCACTACAAATATTGAGACCCAGGCGTCCCAAGCGGGTATCGGACAACCCTGTGCTGGCGCAGCCTGCTGGGAGGGAGCGGCACCAGGTCTTCATACCGCTTTGATACCATCAGATCTCCCAAGCTGTGGGCCTGGGTAAGCACCTGGAGCGCTTTGCCACCGACTGGTGGGGCTTATGAGATAAACTGTTGCTTATGTAAGCATCCTGGGGGCACTGCAATAGCAGGTGAAACAATACAAACTCTCTGGGCAACAGGTGAACCTGGCCACTGCATAGCATGCAGAGACAGGGCCCTAGGTGAGTGCTGCTGCTTAGATGTGGTTGTTGAAGCCATACTCTAGGAGACATCCGCTTGGGGTAAGCGGTACAGTACTAGGAACTACAACTGGAGAAGGTTCTGTGGCTGGAGCAAGCCAGGTGGGCTGCGAACCCTCTAGAACGGCTGCTTCAGAGCAGTGTGCTCCGCGGAGATGCCAAAGGGCCCTGCAAGCCGCCATCTCATTGGGCTTCCACGTGCTCTCGAAGTGATCGCAAAGCACCAGACGGACCCCCAGATCACGGGCATATCCCCTAGGGAGAAAACTGTGACCACACTCCACCCCACACCCCTGTCGTATCACGATTGTGGTGACCCTCATTCTGCATGGTAGAAGGAGAGCTGCGAAGCCGGAGACCCCAGGATTCAGAAGTGAAGGGCGATAGAAGAAGGCACAGGATTGCACACCCAATGGAATAGTATACTAAACAAGAGACGGCCCTCCAAACAAGTTTAGAGCTCCGACCACAGACTGAATGCGCAGTACACAATAGGGGATCGGCCACGAGCAGAATGCACAACCTTGATACCACCATGAGGGCCCATTGGGGCCTGACCGGAGGGTCCAATACAAAGCCTAACGGATATCGAAGAGAGAGGTGGGAGCAACAAAATCAAATAAAAGAGCACGCATCTGAGAGAACCAGCAGACACGCAACAACCCGAAGAAGCATTACCAGCCACCATACAGTAACATGGCCACAGTGCGTACAAAAAAAGACAGGTCAGTGAAAGAGATGCCGATGAAGTAAACTGGGGTGAGTGGCCCAGAAGGCAGCACGTCCAGCGAAGAGAGCAGTTGGAAGCGGCGGATGGTGCTGATGGCCCGGCAACCAAAGCATTAATGACGGAGCTGTTCTCATCCCTCAAGGAGGACATCCAAGAAATGAAAGGCCAGCTCCCCACCGACTTGAAAGAAATCAGATGGGTATATAGATGAGGTAGGCGAGCGTGTGTTGACCTTGGAGGAACATGATACTAGCAGGGACAGAGAGATTGCTATGATGCAACAGGAATTGATTAGTCTCCAGGAGCAGCACATAGACTTGCAGGCACATGCCGAAGACCTGGAGAACCGCTTCAGGCAAAATAATGTAAGGATTAGTGGAGTTCCTTGGCAGGCCGAGGGAGATGATCTTATGGCATACGTCCTTGCTCTTTTCTTAACATGTCCTGGGCAGCGATAATACCAAGGATATACAGATGGATCAGGTGCACCAGGTGGGGCTGCCAAGAGGGATCAAGGCTCCACCACCAGACCTCCTAGTGTGTGCCCACGATTTCCAACTGAAGGAGAAGATTATCGGTAAAGCACGGGAGAACCAGCCTATCCACTTCCAAGGCCATGCTCCCACATTCATACAGGATCGAGCGACGTCCACTCTGGTCGAGAGATGAGAATTTCGATTCATAACCACCCACCTCCGAGAACAAGGAATCTCACATTCTTGGTGTCATCCCTTTCGATTCATCTTCAAGTGCCAAGGGCGACTGAGGCAACTTAATTTCCTGAAGGACACACAAGAGGTGCTGGGGCTGACGGACACCTCTGTAGCTGAGAAAGACATGGGACCCCGAGAGAACTCTTCACAAAGGCTCCCACGATGGCAGCAGGTCGGAAGGTCAACCTACTAGCTCAAACTGGACCCAGCAACGATGGCCAAAGACAGGATGGCATTGATTACTTCAGTGTCCCAATCACCAGACCGTCCAATTTCCCTCTTGAAATAAGTTAATAGTAATCACCAGGATGGGCTTACTCGAGGCGGAGCCGGGGAGACCAATTGAAAGAGCTTGAGGCCCCGATGATGGACAGTACATCCCTTATTGGCGGAGGCGGAGGGCTAAGAAATGAAAGTCTTCCACCGCGCCACTACTTTTATGAGTTTCCCTTTGCAGATGAACTATTGTCATTTTATGTTCCATACGTTGTGGGACCCCATCACTTACTCACTGACGTTAAAGCCGGTAACATGGTCTGAGTGGGTCAGGGAGAGAGAATAGCGCATCACGCAGCACACTAACCCTCATACCAAAGTACAGGTAGAGATTTAAAAATTGTAAGCCTCAATGTGAGGGGATTGAATAATGCGGTGAAAAGGTCAGCGATCCTCTCCTTATTAGAGAACTCGAGTGGAGACATCTGCCTATTACAGGAGACACATCTCCTCTTGAGGGACTCTATGAGCATGCGAATGCACCGCTTCCCACAGCAAATCTGGTCCTCTGGCCTGGCCAGGAAAAATGGGGTGGCAATCCTGTTTAGAACCGATTTTCCTGGTAATGGCAGTTAGAATCCTATGGGAAAACACATATATCACAATAGCCTCTATATATACCCCCAATACACAGCAGGAACCGTTTACATTTAAAGCCTTAACAGAGGTGTTGGCTTCTCCAGATGTGGCTGTCCTAGTGGGAGGTGACTTTAATCTGGTGATGGATACAGAGATGGATCGATCAGGACAGTGGTTGATCCCGGCAGGGGCCTTCTCCCCAGGTGGGTTGGGGTGGCTTGCAGACAATGGCCTTCAGGATGTTTAGAGCACTCACCACCCTGGAGTAAAAGACTACACTTACACAAATGGTACGCATGGTTGGATAATTTTCTTGCCTCCCAATCACTAGAATACCGGTTAGTAGACTCTTCTATAGAGCGTAGATCTCTTTAGGACCATGCTTTAATCTCAATCGACATTTGCGCAAATCATGGTCAAACAAACCCCCCTAGATGGCGCTTGAGGAAAAGCCTATTGCAGTCTCCAGTAGTAGAGGCTGTGATGAAAACCAAGCTGATAGAATATCTGCAGATCAATGATGTGGGAACTGCATCCCTGGCGGCTGTCTAGGAGGCGTTGAAAGTGGTGCTGAGAGAAGAATTTATTGCAACCTCTACTGCAGAGAATAGGGCCCGCGAGGAAAAATGACAAGAGCTAGTGGTGGAGATGGAATCCATACATAAAAGAACGGAGGCTCCAAGAATGCGGAGAGAGCTAGAGAAAAAGAGGCTTCTATTGAAATGTCTAGACCTAGATCAGGCAGAATATGCACATATAAGACTACAACATAAATTTGATCTCAGCAGCGACAAATGTGGCAAGCTACTGGCACAAAGGCTTCAGGCCAAAACCCTGGCATCATCAATAAAGGCGGTTAAAAGACCATCAGTAGAGGAGGTCATTGCTGGCATGCAAATAGTAGATGCTTTTAGATCTTTCTACCATACTCTTTATACAGGACAGGATTCTTCTGAGGTGGACCCTCGTTCTTACTTGGAGAGTTGCTCACTCCCTAGTCTGCTGGATTCTATAGCTGGGAAACTCGATCAACCAATACGGGTAGAAGAGGTAATCTCTGTAATTTCCTGTTTAAAACTGGAGAAGGCTCCGGGACCAGATGGCTTCTCTGCCTCGTTTTGCGTCCCTGCTCTTTTTTAACATGTCCTGGGCAGCAATAATACCAAGGATATACAGATAGATCAGGTGAACCAGGTGGGGCTGCCAAGAGAGATTAAGGCTCCACCAACAGACATCCTAGTGTGTGCCCACGTTTTCCAACTGAAGGAGAAGATTATCTGTAAAGCATGGGAGAACCAGCCTATCCACTTCTAAGGCCATGCTCCCATATTCTTACAGGATCTAGCGACGTCCACTCTGGTCAAGAGATGAGAATTTCAGGAGCGGGCACCTTTATTGACTAGACTATTCAATTCATTCCTGGAGACAGGATCGGTGACATATTCCATGTCAGAAGTGGCTATTTCTGTAATCCTCTAACCATCTAAAGATCCCACTGAATGTGGCTCATATAGACCCATTTCTTTATTAAATGTTGATGTAAAAATATTGGCTAGTATGTTAGCAGCTCATCTAAACCCACTGATGGCCGACCTGGTTGACCTGGACCAGGCCGGTTTTATTTATTCCTACCAGACAAGGGGAGGATAATACTAAACGTCTTTTCCACCTTATGGACAATGTTCAGAGGTTACGTAAGCAAGCGCTGTTTTTACCAATAGATGCCGAGAAGGCATTCGATAGGGTGAGCTGGTCTTATCTATTTGACACTCTGCTGTACTTTGGTTTTGGCGAAAAGTATAAACAATGGCTCAACTGCATATATCAGGCTCCTAGGACCTTTATCCGAGTGAATGGGACGACTTCTGCTACGTTCCCGATCACCCGGTGGATAAGGCAAGGATGTCCTCTGTCCCCCCTTGTTTGCTCTCTATATGGAGCCTTTTTGCACAACGACTGAGGGATAACCCTCACATAGAGGGAATAAAGTTTGGGAAAGACATTCATAAGGTCAGTTTCTATGCTTATGATGATATACTGTCACTTACTAATCCTCAGATTACTCTGACAACATTTATCATCGAGTTAAACAAATTTGATGATGCTGGGGGCTTCAAAGTTAATCTAAATAAATCACAAATACTAAATCTATTGATCACGCAAGCTTTAGTAAAAAGTATACAGCACCAGTTTCCATTTCAATGGACACAACAAGATATCCTGTACCTGGGTGTCCGACTGGGCCTGACTATTTAAAAAGCTGTGGCCTTAAACTATGCGACCTTGCTTGACCAAACAACAAAAGCGCTGGACAGCTGGGCCCGACTCCGGATTAAGATCCTACCCGCATTCTTTACATTTTCCAAGTAACTCCCATGGCGCCGCCACCAAAAGCACTGGGTCATCTGCAGTCACTAGTTAATAAGTTTGTATGGGGAGGGAAAAAACGTGCATACCGTTGGCCCAAATAACCCTCCCTAGGAATGAGGTGGGTGCGGGGCTTCCTATGGTTTACTGATATTTCTAGGCATTGTGCCTATGGTACGTGGTACAGTGGAACCAATCCCTCTCTGAAAAACATTGGAACTTTATGGACCAATCTGTGGCAGGAATAAACATATGGCGAGAGAGCTGGCAGCCTTATCTTAAGTGTGTACAACACTTAACCTCTGCGCACTATTACTGTAGGCGGAAAACCGCTGCACGTTTATAAATACTTAAACACTTATTGAGTTTCAAAATAAATGTATTTGTAACATGTTTCAACAACGAATATGTCCTTTCATTTTACAATGATAATCAAAAAATGTTATCACATTTTAACACAAATATACACAATATAAACATAAGTAGATGCCGAATCTTTGATTTTTGGCGACTTGTCTTTTTATGCCCAATGCATTTCGAGCTCAATAGAGCTCTTCGTCGGGGGCCTGTGAAACTGAATATAATTTTCAATTAATGAACTCATATAACTCGACATAGCATCACAGTCTTCATTATTTTACAATTCAATGCAAAAAGGTATGGTAACATTCCTGATCGAAATACCTGATCAAAATACCCTTCACCAACACCCCAGTGTGTGTGGAAAATGAAAAAGAAACAGAGAACAGACTCACTGAAGTCGCAATGAACCAGGAATCTCCTCTTCTGAAAGGAAATGAGACACACACTTAAACAAACTCTATCTTTCAACCGCTACGAAATTCACTTGCCAACGTAGGATCACAAGACGCTAAAGGAATCTCTTACCTTAAACACTCTATTCGCTGTGCTTAAACCAGAAAACTCCAAAACACCCAATCGTCACTCCTCTCCTGTAAATGCATAGAAAACATCAGCTCTACACCAGGTTCCATAACCCTGCATCGCTAGTCTGCCGAATCTGTCGGCGTAAACACCAATATGCCGGAAGCTCACCTCACTAGTAACTCCTGAGTGTAGAAACCGTCTCTCTCTCTCGTTCGAATAGGGAATAAAGCTCTCACTGTGGGAACAGCCAACTACTTGAATCAACCGCTCCCGGACCTTTCAGCGGTAAACAAATACTCAACACTGAAAACGGACTAAAAAACGTACTAATACAAGCCAAACCACGGGCGCCATCTTGGAGAAGAAGATTGCAATAGCGAGAAAGTGTAAAGCAAGAAGGAAATCACTGAAGTGATAGCTTAAACGTGTGACTTAAAGGAATGAAGAAAAGAATAAAGGAAACAAAACAGAATAAAACTGTTACAAAAAATGTTACCATGTAATCGAATAATGCAGCAAAAATACAGCTAGGTGCAGACATCAATCTCATACAGTGTCTAGGTGGAAGAGGTGTCATAGAAAACATGATAAATCGATTTTCTCATTTAACCCTTTGGGTTCTTGTGTGACAAGATATTTTATCCAGTGGATTTCTCTTTGGAGGAGGGATCTGGTTAGATCAACCCCCTCGTATGATTTAACTACCTCTAGAATGGAAAACCTGATTTGGGCTATGCTGTGATTGTTTTCATTCCAATGTTTGGCTAAATTACTCTTTACATTTTTGTTTCTTATTGTACTCTTATGTTCAGAAATCCTTGTTTTGAGTTTTCTTTCCATTTTTCCTGTGTAAATTTTTCCGCAGGGACACTTTATGTAGTAGATTACATTTTTGGAGTTACAATCCCCATTGTAATGTACAGTCAGTTCTTTTCCAGTTTGAGGATGGTGTAACACCTTGCCTTCAATCACATTTGAACAATGAACACAGTTTTGGCATTTCCTCATACCTCTGTGAATTACTTCTGTGTCTCTTATGGGGGTCATCAGTAACTCTTTCAAATTCTTTGATCTCTTGTAGGCGAAAATTGGCTTGTTGACGAAAATCCCATTGAAATCAACTTCATTCTTTAAAAGATCCCAATGTTTGTGTATGATGGTTTTCAGTTTCTGCGATGCAGTAGAAAATTTGGATACAAACACGTACCTGTCCTGTGGTTTCTTTGGTTCCTGCGTCAAAAGGTTATCCCTACTGTAAGCTTCTATCCTGTCTTTTGCTTTCTTCAAGAAGTCATCGGGGTATCCTCTTTCTTTGTATCGTTGTTGCTGTAAGTTTAGATTCTTTTTCAACTCATCCTCATGTGAACAAAGTCTTTTAATCCGCATGTATTGGGATAAGGGTAAGTTGTTTTTGAAATTTTGCGGATGAAAACTTTGATAAAATAACGAGTTGTTTACATCAGTGTCTTTTCTGTGTACTGTGGTTTTTATCTGTGAATCTTGAATATTGATCAAAACATCTAGAAATGACAGTTCCTTTTCACTAATCGCATGTGTGAATTCAATGTACTCTGAACATTGGTTCAATCTTTCAATTTCAAATTCAAGGCTTTGCTTTGTTCCCGACCACAGCACAAAAATATCATCTATAAACCTCCTGTATAGAGTTGCATGATCATTCCAAAACTTGTTATTGCAAATGTGGTCAGCCTCAAATTTAGCCATAAAAGTATTGGCATATGCCGGAGCCCTGGCAAATCCCATCGATGTTCCGTTTTGTTGAAGAAAAAACTTAGATGACCATTGAAAATAGCTGTGGTACAAACAAAAATGTAGGAGTTCCAAAATAAATACTTTCTCTGCTTTAATCGATGATTGTTGTAGCAGGGCCCCCTCCACGGCTTCCAATCCAGCTTGGTGAGGAGTAGAAGTGTACAATGACTTGACGTCGATTGTACACACTATTGTGGGGCTAGTGATGCTGATGCTTTTTAATGTCAAGAGAAAATCGTTGGTGTCCTTTATGTACGACGGCCATTTTTTAACAAATGGCTGCAAAAATTTGTCGATATATTGACCGAGTGGTTCAAAAATGGTGCCACACCCGGTCACAATGGGACGCATAGGTGGATCTAGAAGATTTTTATGCACCTTCGGGATCATGTAGAGGGACGGTCTTCTCGGATTTTGTACAGTAAGGAATTGTTTGGCCGTGGTCGATATGTGTCCTAATTCCAAGGCTTTGGTCAAAATTTCACTAAGAGCAGTTTGTAGTTCACCAGTGGGATTTCTTTCAAGTTCGAAGTAGGTTGGGGTATCTGCCACGTGTTCATTCACTTTTGAATTGTACATTGATCTATCCATCACTATTATGGCTCCTCCTTTGAGAGCTGGCAGCACCACAAACACATGGCATGAGAACTGTATTCTCCCCAGTTACATCTTAAACTATGAAGGTTTGGGATACCGTTGCGGGCAAGAGTGGCTGGACCACTTTTCCATCTCCAATGTCCCGAGAGTGGACAATCTGGATTTTCACCTGGGGCTTGACTCAGCAGTATTCCAAAGATGGAGGAAGTGAGGCTGTAAGAGGATTGGCTACCTGTTTGACACAAAAGGGTTGATCCCACTCGAAAAGCTGAGACATGATTACGAGCTCTCCACACTTGATGAGTTCCCTTATCGCCAACTGAGACACTGGGTTACATCATCCTCCTGTCATGGCGGGCCGTCGCGGCCGCTTATGACATTTGAAAAAATCGTTGGTATGCAAGAAGGGCGATAAGCGTCTGATCTCTGAGTTGTACTCAAGGCTTTCTGTAGGTAACACAGAATTAGAAAGGACACTCTCCAACAAAGAATGGGCTGACATACACTATCGGGCACACCATACAGCACATAACACGACAGGTACGGAATCCGCATACAAAGTGATATTGTACTGGTATTATACGCCAGCGCGAATACACAACTGGGATAAAAGCAAATCCAAAATATGTTGGAGGGGTTATGGGATAACCGGATCTTTAGTACACTTATTATGGCATTGTCCCAAACTACAGCGCTATTGGATGAAGGTTCGAGATAATATAGACAAGGCTTTTGATACTTCCCTTCCCAGATTTACAGCATACACCATCCTGGGGCTATCAAACCCTATGACCTTTCCCCTTCGCTCTTTGAGGGGCAGACGGATTGCGTTAACCTTATTAGCAACACAACAAGTGATTTTGGCACACTGGTGAATGCCGGTTATTCCTGAATTAGGTGCCTGGCTTCAGAAGCTATGGCGTGTGCAGAAGCGTTTGTCCTTGGTGGTTGACCACAAAGGAGAGTCATGAGCGCAAGTATGTGCCCCTTTTCTAAAATTGCTCTCTAAAGAGCGGAGGCAGATCACATGCCCCAAGTACCAACAAATTCTTTGGCTACTGCCGCAAGATGCTCCCTAACTCACATAGCGGCTGAGGCCATATGGACGCTTTCAAGTAATCTTTCTGTTACCTAGGCCCGAAGTGGAGAGGGTGGGATGACTGGTACGGATTGAAGGGTGGGGGTGGGGGAGGTGTTTTTATTTAAAGTTCAGTTTTTTTTTATTTTAGTTAAATGAGTCAGTGCTGGTAAACTCAAGAAACAATTCTGAGGATGCTGCCGGCCTCAGGGTAGTGGACATTCAGCTGTGTAATTTACACATGATGTAAGCTTTGCCCACCAGTGGTTGTAGGCGTGAAAGTGTTGTAATTTATTCTGACTTTTTTTAATAATAAAAAGATTGGTTTCATAAAAAGTGTGCCAGTGCTAAAGGGTTCCCTTCACCGGAACACTCTCACAATAGTGTTTTCACAAAAAAACTCTCATGAACCAGGTGTTAAGTGATCGCCTAAAACAATTTACCTCCTTCAATGCACGCAAATATTGAGGAAGGACATTCCACGCCAGTGCAGCACAATGGAAAAAAGACGACCCACCCCATTTTATTTCGCTTGACTCTCTGTACTAGGCCTTACCTGCCATCAAGATGATCGAAAGGTTTTAGTTGGACAAAAGTGAGTAATCCTCGCAGAAAGGTAGCCTAGACCTGTACTATATACAGCTCTGTGGGACAGCACTCATATTTTGAACTCAATTCCCTCCTTAATAGGAAGCCAGTACAATACCTTTAGATGAAGAGAGATAGGTGTCTGCCTAGGGACTTTAATAATGTACTACCAGCTGCATTTTTAACAAATTGTAGCCTCTTCAACAAGAAGGCTGGGAGGTCCAGATGTAAAACATTGGCAAAATCTAATAGGGAGGCTATAAGAGCATGTATCACTATTTTGTGTACCTAGAAAGGGAGCAAATAAAGACATTTTTTTACAGACTTTAAGAGGCAAAAGCAGGACCAACTACTGCCGCTACCTTAGAGCCTTAGGTTAACTGTCAATCAATTTTTACACCAAAGCTTCAGGCAACATTGGCTGGAGGGGGAGGTGCAGTGGCATACCTTGGCCAACAATCAATGTCCCAGTGAGGTAGAGGGGAGCTAAACAGCAAGATCTCCATTTTAATAGCACTAAATTGTAAATTACTAGCATGCATCTACTGAAAAACTGCAGCCATACAGTTCTTATACATACGGGGTCGTTCAGGATAGGTATTTGAGCCACAGAAACAAAAGGCTGCATGTTGTCATCATATGGTACTTTCTGGACTCCAAATGACTCAACTAAGGAAGCCATATAAAGGGTTGGCTTCAAAGCATAGCCTTGCAGGACTCCAGACTTGCTCATTTTAGGGCCAGATTCATACAGAGCCATCCAGACAGGTTGGCCTCTGTCAGAGAGGAAAAAGCCAATCCATGCCAGAGCAGAACCTCTGACTCCAATGTCTTGCTGTCACTGGAAGAGAATAGAACTAAACACTATGTCCAAGGCAGCTGAAAGACTGAGAAAAATCAACGCAGCCTGTTTCCCCTGATCAAGTGCCAAATTGATGGAATAGGGTATCTCCACTAGTGCAGATACAGTCCTATATTGTGCTCTAAATCCCGACTGTGAGTAGTTTAACAGCTGACCCTGATCTAAGTATTTGGAGAGCTGCCCATTAATGAGTTTCTCCAAACATCTTTGCCACTGCTGGTGAAAGTGAACTTGCCCTGAAATTAGCAAGCACTGATAAATCCACCAAGGGTTTTTGTTGAGAAAGGAATTAATCTAGCCTATTTCCAACAAGTTGGCACGGTGGCCAATTGGATGGAACTGTTCAATAGCCGATTCAGAAGCAGATTGATCACCTTGTAGCTAGAAAGCACTAGCAGTGGAGGTAATGGATCATCAGGTAAACCAGATTTACAAGAATGGATGACCTGTTCAGATTCTTCTAATGAACTTCGAGCAAACTTGCACAGATGGTTCGATGAGGGTCTAGCAAGAATCACTGGAATATTTTTTCCAAGTTTTCCACAGTGGAATCTGTCCTCAAATTGCCAACAAGTTTAGTGATCTTCCATTCAAAGAAGTCACATCATTTCTCACATAAGGCTGCGAAAAAGCAACTGGGTAAAGAAATTGTTTTACTAATTTGGAAATTTCTCAAGAACTGTTATTGGAGTTGGCGATCAGATCAGCAAAAAATACTTCTTGGCATATCACACAGCTCATGATTAAACCATGGAGCAGGAGTGAGTTGTCTGGAGTTGGTTAGAGACTTTTGAAGTTTTTATTGGGACTAATGTGTGTGCCATATTCAGTAACCAAGAGTTGACTGCTGAGATGTCTGCCTCTATCTCCCCACTAATGCATGAAGGAGAGTTTGCTTAAAAGAACTTGATATCAGACCCCTTAACTCTGAACCAATTCCAATACGAGGTTGACTTCCTCAAGCATGTCCTGAGGATGTGATCCTCCACACCCCAATTAAAATATAAACTGGAATGATCAGACCAATCTTTGTTTTTAACATCCCTCAGTTCAACCTTATAATTGGGAAACAATATGGTATAAGATATAGCCGATTGATGAGTGCAGCGATTGATGAATTGCTTTAAATTATGAAATCAATTTCTCTAAAAGCATCATCCTCTGCTAATTTGCTGATTATCTATGTCATTTTGAGATATCCCAAAAAAGTACAATTTGAAAACTGAAGAAGGTAATTAGCCATAATATCATGCAACAAGTTAATGAAACTCTCCTACATACCTTGGGGGTTGATAAATCAAGGACCCAGTCAAAGAAATTTGAAACTGTGCAGAAATACAAATGTCCTGAGTCTCTGCTCCCTGCAGTTCAGTGAGCTTGAGTGCAGCGCATTAAAAACAACTGTTAAAAGCAACAGCCACACCCCTACCTCTATTACCTACAGTCTCCAGGTATGGCATGCGCAACGTTGTGCCAAGGACTCAGTCATCCATGTCTCAATCAAAAATCAAAATCACTAAAAAAACGAAGGTTACTGAGACATTATAGTTAGGCTAACATTTCACTCAGTGGTTTACATAAAAAGGAGTGACCCTGTGTCCCTCAGAACCTGGGTAAACGTGGTTAAATACAAAGTTGGTTCTGTTGGGTAATGACAATCACTTTGACAAAGGCTTAGTGCGCTCAATACACATTGAAATAACCTCTCTGAAAACAATGACCTATAAAGAAATTCTTTATATTTGTAAAGAAGCAAACACGTTACATCAGAATTAATTCATTCAGTGATGCCAATGGTTTCAATAAATGGTAAAACCGTTAGGAACACGTGTGAGGAAAGTGACTGTTGGTGAACAAAGTGCTCAGTGCATTAAATACAGTGACACATATATACAAATTATACACAAGGAATTAGGGTGGCCAGAGTGTTAAATTGATCTCCAAGGAGACAGGGGGTACATGTACACGCTCCTGGAGTATCTGGACCAGTGGTAAGCGTCGACGTTTCGACCCTGATGCGCCCCAGTTGGTGGTCGCAGCGGGTCTTTCTCAAGACAGGGGAGGGGACAGTCTGGAAAGAAAAAGGGAGGTGTTTCAGAGAGGAATTGGATTAGGAGGACGTCATTAATGACGTGTGTGAGCGGTGGTACTCACATGGGGATCAGGCGGAGGAACCTCAGCCTGGTGGGTAGCCAAAAGGTCAAACCTATTTAGGGTAGAGAATGAGCGGTTCAAAATAACTACATAGTTCTTGCCGGAGGTATTGTGGATTACTTAAATGTGTTCTTAGGTGCTTAAATGTGAGAATCATTTATAGTTTAATATAATTTCTAATAATTTATCAGGAAGTGACTGGTTGTTGGGTGATTTTGAAGTGCGCTGAGCCAGTGTATACTCGAGGTGGGCAGTGACAGAGGTGCGTTAAATTAGGTGGCCCGGTGACGAACGTCTAAAGAAATGAAGAGCGCCAGAGCTAGTGTCACTGTACTAAGCACAGGGAGTGCCCTCTTCAGTCATGCTTCAACCGCCGCTTGCCGCGATGGAAGCCGCCTGGTGAAGAGAAAGTTATAACACTTAACTCGTTGATTTGGGGCTGTGTGGGACTAGGCTGGCGTGGTAGCACTATGTCAATTATCAAGCACGCAACATCGAGTGGGATCGTCTGGGTGTACAACCAGGGACAGTGATGCGGGAATGAGTTATAGTGACAACTAAAGAGCTTAAGGCAACGAAGGGAACATAACTAGAAAAAACCTCTTACCCTGTGTTAGTGGAAAGCAGTCAAAACGAAGGAGCCCGGCGTGACGATCCGCCTGTGTTTGCTAGACTTGCTGAGTGCGGATCCACGGCTGAGGCGTTTAAGAACACGGCTAGCCCTCGTGTACGTACATTACATACGTTGCCTAGCAACTAATCTACTGGCATACTGTATTACGCCTGCCGTGCGGTGACGGGGGCGTGCTCGGTGGTTGCTGAGCTGCGTGTGGACGCCTACCAAGCCTCACGCCTAAGGCGTGATAACAGAATAAGATCAAGCTTGGATCATGAAAACGGCCAGGTCATGATACAAGCTTGATCTTATCCTGTTATCACGCCTTAGGCGTAAGGCTAAGAAAAAAACAGAAGTCATCCGACTCCGAGACCAACATCTTGGCCTCCAAACACATTCGCGTCAGGGAGGTTTCGCATAAGGTCAGTCCATCAATGCATACATCGAGAGTCATTTCAGCTCGGCACTGGAGGCCCCTGAAGACAAGAAGATCAAATTGGCCCTTGTGCACCGAGTAGGCCCGAGAAGATCTTCCCCAGTTCCTCCTGCAGACATTTTAGCATGCGTTCACGACTTTCCACTGAAGGAGCGGATATTACAGAAAGCCAGAGGTACCCACCCAATTCAGTACCAAGGGCTTGAAATCACTCTTTTTCAGGATTTGGCAGCCTCCACGGTGTTAAAACGGAAAGCATTCTGGCCTGTCACAGCACACCTCCAAGATCCCGTACACATGGGGCCACCCCTTCCGCCTCATTTTTTATTGGAAGGGGTAGTCTCACCAAATCCGATCACTCAAAGAGGCATGCTAAGTTCTGGGCATATCAGAGGATCCTGCAGTGAGTCCACAGCTGCCAACCAGGCTAAATGAATGCCATGAAGGGAATAGATGGAAAACAGTGGTGCTGGGTCTGGCTCCGCTTTCGCGGATATGAAAGAAAGGGACCCCCTGTAACTAGTGGAACGTTCCTAGGTCAGGGCAACAATATTTCAAAAATAGCAAAATCCTAGGCAACTTAAGGGTCCTGAAAGATATCAGGTACAACAACACAGAAAATATAGCACTGCTGAAGAGTACTGGATTAATAACGGCAAAATAGAATTAAAAGTTGTACTGTTCATTTATTATAAAAAACATGAATACACATTGCAAAATAAAAACCATACTGGGTGGCAATAGTACAATAAGATAACAATTATGCCGAAATCATATAAGGCATATAATGATACAAATGCAATACACATACAATTCTCATAGAATAAAAAATGTATACAGAATTTAGTTAAAACAAAGTGTATTAATTGGTATTCTCTACGCGCGTTTCGGCGTTTCACACGCCTTCTTCTGGAGAACCACTTGAAGATTCTAAAAAAGAACTGTATGAAAATTACATCCGCACAAAACATGTTGCACAACACAGTACACTGCAGCTGATAGCAGAGGCTACTTCAAAGTGGAGGCATTTAATAAAGAAAGCTGGTTTGTGCTCTAGGGAATTGAGAGATAAGAAGATCAAACCACCAGGACTGTTAAGTCCAGCTGTTTAAAGAAAAAATATATATATATAATGAGTGAAGGAGAAAGAAAATACCAAAAAATAAATACATTTGTGCAGAAAAGAGAATAAAGCAGAAAGGATATACATCCACACAACCGTCCCAAGGTGACATACAGATGAAGTGGTCATGCTAAAAGATACTTTTAAAGCCGACTATGGATCCTTACCTAGAAATCAAGTATAAATTGTCGCAAAGTAGTGCAAGGGAGATATTTCTAAAGTGTGGACAGCACTCTTGACTAGGTAAAATGACAAGACAAATGCTTTATTATGTTGTTATAAATGGTCATCTAAAGTGGTACACTTAGGTGCCATAGCAAATAGAAGCCTATGAAGGGTGTATTTACCAGAGAGTTAACGAATCACTGATGAAGCCAATGATAAATGGCGACTTCAGTTGGGGCAGGTTTGGATCACAGTTTCCAATCTGAGGAGTGTGAGAAAACACACAATTTTTATAAAATGTATACATTCACATGTAGCGATGTGTACTATGACAAAGGTACCAGGGGTGGTCTTATTATTGAGATGTAACACTACCTGATAGAATATCAAGCCAAAGTCGAAAATGGATGAATCTTGAACGTTGGCCAGAAAGTGGAACACTTAAAATTCGGATGGATTAATTTACCACCGAGTACAGCAGTGTGCAGAGCGGTAGAGAGACAAAATATCGAAATTAAAATATCGATATACAATAATATCGATGTTTTAATTTTGATGGTATAGAATATCGATGTGCAATAATAGCGATAGACAGAATATCGATATTAAGGTATGTATGTTACTAATATCGAAATTGTGTTTAGTGTTATGTATTTTATTATGTTGTTTATATGTTTGTTAAACATGTTTTTTAATGTATGTTTAGAAATTAGTAATTTTGTTTACATTTTGCGTTTTAGTATCAGAGCGGGTTGTGGGTTTATAGGGGAATAGGGTGGGAAGTAATTTACTTATAAATAATTAATTAGTATTTAAAAAAATATTTTTGATTAATAAATAATTATTAATTAATAATTAATTGGTAATTAATTATTATTAATTAGTTAATTGAATTAATTAGAGTTAATTTAGTAATGTTTACTATTTTTTGTTATTGTTAATTAATAATTAATTGGTAATTAATTATTATTCAGTGATTAAATGACAATTACATTTTTTATGTGATTTATTTATGTGTAGTGGGTTGTGTGTTTATAGGGGAATAGGGTGTGACATAATTAAATTAAATTAATTAAAGAGATTGTATTTATTTATTGGTATTTATTGTTAATTAATTGTTAACTAATTAATTGGTAATATGTTTTTTAAAATTATTTCATAATATTAATTCTAAATAATTTATTAATAAATATTGTTTATTCTTGTAAATATCTTGTTAATTAATTATTAATTGGTAATTAATATGTGTTCATTAGTTAATTTATAATTACATCAATGTAATAATATTAATTGTTATTAATTGATTAATTGATATTTAGATTAATTGATTTTTTTGTATGTGTAGTGTGTTGTGTGTTAAAGAGGGAGTAGTGTGGGAAGTAATTTATACACTCATGCTATCCAACGCTTTCCCTACTGTTGCACCCTCTGGAGTGGGAATAGTAATTTTTACCCCTACGCTTTCCAACGCTTTCCCTACTGTTGCACCCTCAGGAGTGGGAATAGTAATGTTTACCCTTACGCTATCCAACGCTTTCCCTACTTTTGCACCCTTTGGAGTGGGAATAGTAATTTTTACCCCTATGCTATCCAACGCTATTCCTACTGTTGTACCCTTTGGAGTGGGAATAGTAATTTTTACCCCTACGCTATCCAACACTTTCCCTACTGTTGCACTCTCTGGAGTGGGAATAGTAATTCTTCCCCCTACGCTCTCCAATGCTTTCCCTACTGTTGCACCCTCTAGAGTGGGAATAGAAATTTTTACCCCTACGCTATCCAACGCTTTCCCTACTGTTGCACCCTCTGGAGTGGGAATAGTAATTTTTACCCCTACGCTATCCAACGCTTTCCCTACTGTTGCACCCTTTGGAGTGGGAATAGTAATTTTTACCCCTACGCTATCCAACGCTTTCCTTACTGTTGCACTCTCTGGAGTGGGAATAGTAATTTTTACCCTTACGCTATCCAAAGATTTCCTTACTGTTGCACTCTCTGGAGTGAGAATAGTAATTTTTACCCCTACATTATCCAACGCTTTCCCTACTGTTGCACCCTCTGGAGTGGGAATAGTAATTTTTACCCCTACGCTATCCAATGCTTTCCCTACTTTTGCACCCTTTGGAGTGGGAATAGTAATTTTTACCCCTACGCTATCCAACACTTTCCCTACTGTTGAACTCTCTGGAGTGGGAATAGTAATTTTTACCCCTACGCTATCCAACGCTTTCCCTACTGTTGCACTCTCGGGAGTGGAAATAGTAAATTTTACCCCTACGCTTTCCAACGCTTTCCCTACTGTTGCACCCTCAGGAGTGGGAATAGTAATGTTTACCCTTACGCTATCCAACGCTTTCCCTACTTTTGCACCCTTTGGAGTGGGAATAGTAATTTTTACCCCTACGCTATCCAACACTTTCCCTACTGTTGAACTCTCTGGAGTGGGAATAGTAATTTTTACCCCTACGCTATCCAACGCTTTCCCTACTGTTGCACTCTCGGGAGTGGAAATAGTAATTTTTACCCCTATGCTATCCAACGCTTTTCCTACTGTTGCAATATGTGGAGTAAGTATATATATTAATTTATATGTAGAGTTTTTAAATTATTTTAAATGTATATGTATTAGTTATTATTTTTTAAATGGTTTAATGTTTATGTTTATAATTTGTTATATGACTTGCATTTTAAAATTATTTTTACATTATTATTAATACATTTTAAAAAACAATATTTTTAACTTCGATATTTTTGTACTACAATATTTTTTTCTCGATATTTTTGTACTTACCTTTATGTAGATAGAACTCCGATATTTTTGATGTCGATATTTTTGTGTCGATATTTTTGTATGTCTATATTCTGTCTGTTGATATTATGTCATAGATTCGTGCAGACAAGGGGGGCGCCCTAGTGTTGTGGCAAAAAGAAAAATACATTGATGAGGCTAACAGTCAGATTGGTAACCCAGAATGGTACAGGAAGCTAACAGAGGATCCAACCTTTGTAATTCAAAATGAAATCCAAATAAAATTAAAACAGGGATTGGATGATGGAATTTTGGGTCCAAAAGAATTTGACTATTTGAATAAGCGAAATCCCCGAACTCCGGTAATTTATTTCTTGCCGAAAGTTCATAAAAACCTACTACATCCACCCGGAAGACCGATAGTCTCCGGGTGTGATTCGATTTTGGAACCGCTGGCCAAATATGTCGACGTGTTCCTAAAACCATTCATGTGTGATGTAAAATCATACATAAAAGACACGACTGACTTCATCACAAAAATAGAAACCACACCGTTTGATGACAAGAAAGAATTGATGGTCACCCTTGACGTCAACTCTTTATACACACAAATCCCCCAGGAGGAGGGACTAGAAGTCATTGAATTTTTTCTAGAAACACGGCCCAGACCCCATAGAGTTCCAACCCAATTCATCATAGAATTGGCAAGCTTGGCACTTAAACGCAACTATTTCAGATTCATGGACACTTTTTACATGCAAGTGAAGGGCACCGCCATGGGGTGTCCTTATGCCCCAGAAATGGCGGTGCTCTTCATGGCATTGTATGAAGAACGCTTCATTTACCACCAAAATCCATATAGCATACACATCCACAGATGGTATCGCTATATTGATGATATCTGGTGTCAGTGGAGAGGAACTGAGGAACAATTAAAAGAATTTTATGAATGGCTGAACAACAGACACCCTGACATAAAATTCAGCATGAATAGCAGCAACACTCGCTTAACTTTTCTAGATGTAGAAGTTTTCCATCAAGAAGGAGAGTTAGCCACCACCCTTCACCGTAAACAAACCGACAAAAACACAACTCTACACTATGACAGCTTCCATCCTAAAAGTTTGAAAGCAAATTTACCTTACAGCCAACTGTTACGAATCAGACGTAATTGTTCAAGGAAAGAGGACTACACAATACACGCTGAAACACTATGTGACCAATTGTCTAAACGAGGATATCCTAGAAAAATGTTGAAACATGCAACTAAACGCGCATGGTTCACGCCAAGAGAAGTGTTGATAACAAAGAAAGAAAAGAAACCGTTGGAACAACTAGTTTGTGTTACCACGTATGGACCACTAACTAATAAATTCAAAGCCATAGTACTAAAAAACTGGCATCTGTTGTCTAATTTGGACATACCGTTCCCAAAACCTTTGTTTGCCCTAAAAAAGAATAAAAACATCGGGCAACAAATAATTCGAGCCGATTTGGGCATTCGGCAACCCAAAAGCGACTTACCCACACTGTGGAAATTAGACCCGGTAAAAGGACATCATAAATGTGGCAACTGTATTTCCTGTACAAATACTATTGAAGGCGCTACATTTGAACACCACAGTATCAGATGGACCCACGTGGAATTCACAAATTTCAAGAGTAAAAATGTAGTCTATGTAATCATTTGTCCGTGTGACAAACTTTACATTGGGAAAACTACACAACAGGTCTCACAAAGATTGGCTCAACACAGATCTAGGATCAAAATAAAAGTTCTCAATGCACCAATGGTACAACATTGTATCGACTTTGGCCATACGGAAAAAGAACTGAAGTGGTCAGTGTTATCGAAAATCAAAGTCCCTGTATGAGGGGGCAATGTAGAAACACTATTGTCAAAAAGGGAAGCATACCTAATCTTGAAATATGACTGCGTGAGTGCTGGATTGAACGAACATACTGAATGCCAGAACCAATAACTGGGCCGCAGGTGGTATAGACCACCACAAAACAATCATTATGGAATCTCTGGACTACAAGTCCCAGAAGCACCAAGCCACATGTTAAAGCCTCAAACCCTCGCGTGACTTCAGCATTCACTCATTCGAGGAACTCTGAAGCAGACAGCAGCGTCTAGCGACGACTTCACAGGTAAATGACCACACGCGCTCGAATTAGCTAATGTTTTAACAACCTCAGAGCACCTAAATGCTAAAACTTTTTGTTCCGCTGATTGATTGCAGCACTACCGGCTTCCACGGAACAAATGCGAAAGCGAGTAATGCCCCGTGCAGCAAAGGCTTGGCGTCCGGCACGCCCTGAAACACCGTGCAAGTAGGTGTCTTATCTCCTTTTTCAAAATAAACGTCTAAAATAGGGGAAGACTATAAAAATACGTCCTACTAAAATGCAACACCCTTTAAACTTTCAGCGCCGATAACACCCAACAAACAAGAGGTGGCGTCCCACACTTTGATAAGCCAGGCGCTCCGCGCCCCACTGAACATTGAAAAGTAAGTGTCGATGTGATCAGTTGCCCGCAGAACATCGTAAAGTTTATGTACTTTGTTCAAAAGACTGCATTTTTCTAAAAACACGTTTGTTGACTTTGTAGCGTCAGCGACAGTCACCCTTTAAAAAGGAAATCCACAACCAAATTGAAAACGCTCTGCCTGAAAAACACGTGAGTGAAGTGCACGATGATTGTCAATAAATATCGCAATAAAATATCACCAGGAAACAGACACTATATCACTGTTTCCATTGCAGAATACAAGGAGTCCCCAAAAGAAATCGGTTACACGAACAGAAAAAAGCTATACTGAAAAGTAAAAAGGTAACAATAACGCAAGCCGAACTATTTCAGTGACAACATAAATGAGGGTCCAAAACTTATCATGCCCTTTACTTATATTCACATAGGTACCCAGCCCCGAAGCCCTGAAGAAGAGCCTGAACAAGTAGAGAGACAGGCTCAGAAACGCGTCGGCTTACAGGCTTATTATCCCTCATTCGTCTTAAATCCGAATGTCTTCTTATTGCGCATAAGGCTTTGTTTTCCAGAATTAAAATTGAATGTTTATTGTACTATTTGCCCCATGCGCGATCAGGCCAAAACATAGAGAAAGATATTCATCCTAGTGGCCTGACATAGAAAACGTGGACAGGGTACTCTTACCAAATAAGTAATTCATCTTTAAATGTCTTTTGTGTAGAATTGTATAAATGTGTAATTCCTTTCGTTTTTCAAAGTAATGTATGTTTGTAGTTATTGTAAATACATGTGTCTTTGTGCAGGACAGTGAGTAATTCTTCGGACTGTCATAAATTTGTAAAAATTGTTGCAATTTTTTTTTTTCCCATTTTCCTAAAACACAATATATACACCTAAGGATTAAATACCTTAGTGTATGATTCTGCTCTAAATAAAAAAGATAGCAGAACAAAAAACGAGTGACCGGGTCCTCCTTTTCTTTCTAATAGATTCGTGCAGTGCACCCCTAGAAACACAAGAGGACCTATAGGGTGACTAATAAGGAAGCCATAAAAAAACGGTTTCAAAAAATAATAAGAATGGGCTAAACTGAGGCAAGGGAATGAACCTACAGGGTAAATATAATTACCTTAGGGGAATCTTGAAACTGGATAATCGTGATGTATGATAAGGCTTGGATTGCCTCTTATAACGGATATGGATGAACTGAAAAAGCCATTAAAAAGACCCATACATGTATTTATATCCAATATGTGACAGCTGAAGGTTCACATAAATGTATTGGGCTAAAAGAGCCCTGGTTTAAGGGGGTCGATGGATGGGAATCTACAATAAATACTCTAAATAGTTTAGTTGAAGAATATCTGAACTGCCTGCCCGCAAATAAGTCTTAATCAAAAAATTGCTACGTTGCATGGCGGCAGAATGCAGGTTAAGGTAAGTTGCGAGCGGCCGGTACAAAGTATCAAACCCAACCGCGGAAATGGTAGTAGCAGTCGGCACAGCTCGCATGTGGGGAGATTAGATGAGGTGAAAAAGTATTGACACAGCAGCTAGCCTGAAGGATCCAGCTAGAGAGGATTCCGATATCAGATTGTGGACTGAAATACCAAAAGCTAACTCGCCAGCGTCCAATTGGACACAGAGTAGAGAAAATACTTACATGGCAGCTAGCGTAGAGTGACTGGCTGTGGGGGGTTCCGATGAAAAGTACGACTGGAGGGTCGCGGAACGCTCTATATAGTCTCCTGAGACGCAAACCCACCAACGTCCGGAAGGTGTCTAAGATGGATGGCGTCATCAGTGTGGGCCACACGCAGAAAAACAACTAGAACGTGACGGGCTGAGTGTGAAATGATTACTCGAAAGAGTCAAATATGCGTAACTTCATCTTTATGTCACCTTGGGACGGTTGTGTGGATGTATATCCTTTCTGCTTTATTCTCTTTTCTGCACAAATGTATTTATTTTTTAGTATTTTCTTTCTCTTTCACTCATTATATATATATATATATATATATATATTTTCTTTAAACAGCTGGACTTAACAGTCCTGGTGGTTTGATCTTCTTATTTCTCAATTCTCTAGAGCACAAACCAGCTTTCTTTATTAAATGCCTCCACTTTGAAGTAGCCTCTGCTATCAGCTGCAGTGTACTGTGTTGTGCAACATGTTTTGTGCGGATGTAATTTTCATACTGTTCTTTTTAGAATCTTCAAGTGGTTCTCCAGAAGAAGGCGTGTGAAACGCCGAAACGCGCATAGAGAATACCATTTAATCCACTTTGTTTTAACTAAATTCTGTATACATTTTTTATTCTATGAGTATTGTATGTGTATTGCATTTGTATCATTATATGCCTTATATGATTTCGGCATAATTGTTATCTTATTGTACTATTGCCACCCATATTTTGCAATGTGTATTAATGTTTTTTATAATAAATGAACAGTACAGCCTTTTAATTCTATTTTGCCGTTAATAATCCAGTACTCTGCAGCAGTGCTATATTTTCTGTGTTGTTGTACCTGATATCTTTCAGCACTCTTAAGTTGCCTAGGATTTTGCTATTTTTGAAATATCCGCTTTGGCCGCAAAAGAGAAACAGGCAGTCTTGGCATCTTTGGGGGAGGACTCGACCAACCCGGCCTGAACAGGTACACATACAAAACTCCTGGCTGAATCCATGCTGAGAAGCGGCTTCTGTGGTCCTGCGATGACTGATCCAATGAGAGCATGGGTCTGGGGGAGACGGAGAGGCGGGGCGTTCTGAGCCGCTTCCATCCCTCTCCTATGGGTTTGACCACTCAGGACACCTATGAGTAACTAAGTTTAATGTTGTTTGATTGTTGTTCTTGTTTTGTTTTTATAGTTGCTTCTCTCTCCCGAGTCCCAACCACTTGGACCATTGTGCAGGTTCTCTGCCCCTATGCGACTCAGGCCCTCCTACCCCACTAGCAATGCCTACTCCTCCCATTACATTCAACGCACTTCCATGGCAAAACACCTGGTAGGTATTGATGTTGCATTCTCTTAAAATTCTCACCCTGAATGTTAAACGGCTTAATAACCCTATGAAACAGCGGGCCATACTTTCTTATTTAGAAAATTCAGGTGCACACATTTGCCTCCTTCAGGAGACTCATCTCCTCTCAGGGGACACACATTGGCTTCGTTCGAGAGCATTTCCCCAGCAGCTCTTCTCCTCTCTTCCCAATAAATCAGCGTGAGTGACCATTCTTATTTCAGCCTCATTCCTTGGGAACTTGGGGTCCAAGCAAGCCGAAATCAAAGGTCGGCTATAGGTGTATTCCTTCGAGGTGGGATTTAATTCTATAACAATCGGTTCTATTTATGCCCCCAATGATAAACAAGAGAAATTAATTCACTCAGCAGTAACAGAAATTAGCACATCTACTGACAAAATGTTAGTTATGGGGGAATATTTGAACTTGACATTTGACAATGGCCTAGACAGGCCGGCTCAAAGACGGGGACTTTCCAAGAAAGGGCAACAAAGATTACAAAGTGCAGGTTTGCTGGACATCTGGAGGGACATCCACTCCACTCCTCAAGAATATACATTCTATTCCCACTCTGATAAAACATACTCCAGAATAGACTATTTGCTGGGCACCTGCACCTTTAGATCGCACGTCACACAGGTAAACATCCATCCTCGCACCATGTCTGACCATTCGGCAACAGTAGACCTCTCCTTGCCGGCCGCCAGTCCCCTTCCACGCGCTGGAGCCTAAGAGATGCGCTACTATAGCACCCCGAGGTGATAGAACATATATACAAAGCTATAAAGGATTATTTAAAAACAAACAATACCCCCGAGATCTCAACAGCAACCCTCTGAGACGCCCTGAAGGAGGTGGTTAGGGGGGAATTTTTAGCAATAGCAGCCCAGGACAACAAAATTTGGATGGAAAAGAGAGGCCTCCTGACAGCGGAGGTACAAGAATTAGAGCGCATCCATCAACAAACGGGTGGCCCAAGGGTCTGGCATCAGTTGGAGGCGACATGCATCCAACTGGCTGCACTAGACCTAGATAGAGCAGAGTATACTGAACTGAGGCTGCGCCACACTTTCTACACCAGGGGCGACAGGAGTGGGAGGTTGCTGGGTAACAGATGCAGAGGCAGGCAGCAGGAGTCGCTGCAGTATACGCATCGACAGGGGAGTTGCAGGAGTCCAATCACCTGATCGCTGTGACATTTCGCCAATACTACACAGAGCTATGTGAGGTGCAGGATCTCCCAATAGAGACACCATCTCAGTATTTGCAGGTTGCAGCAACGGCTAGGCTGACCCCGGACTAGGCAGAGAATATTGAATCCCCCATCCAAATAGCAGAGGCCATCACAGCCATCGCTAAACAGAAAACACTAAAATGCCCAGGGCCAGATGGCTTTACAGTCCTTTTTTATAAAACTTTCTGTCACATCCTGGACACAGTTCTTACTCGGTGTACACCACCATCAGGACCACATCACTGATCCCCCAAACTATGCTAGCAGCATCAGTGGTAGTGATTCCCAAGCTTGGTAAGGATAAGAGACAATGCCCCTCTTATAGGCCGATCTCTCTGCTTAATGTAGATCTCAAATTATTCACTGGCATGCTGGCCACTTTAGTCTCCCCCTTCTATCTGGCCTAGCAGACCCCGATCAGGCAGGATTAATCCCTGTTCGCCAACATGCAGTTAAAACTAAGAGACTACTCCACATTACAGATAATGCGCAGAAGTTTGAGATGGAACACATGCTCCTATTGGTTGACACTGAGAAAGCATTCAACAGGGTCCATTGGCCCTACCTAAAAGCAACCCTGGGATATTTTGGGCTCCTCAACAGATTTATTTGATGGGTTTTTAGTGGCTACACAAATCTGACAGCCTCAGTCAGGGTGAACGGCTATACTTCCACTCCCTTCCCGATACAACGAGGGACCAGACAGGGTTGTATTTTTTCTTCCCTCCGTTTCACCCTGTACATGGAGCCTATGGCTCAAAGAGTGCGCAATAACCCACACATTACTGGGGAGAGTTTTGGAGGGGACAAACACACCTTAAATTTGTATGCAGACGACGTGATAGCTTCTTTAGAGGTCCCTCGGGTCTCATTACAGCCTTCCTTGCCAAGCTAGAGGAATTCTCTCAAGCCGCAGGCTTTCAAATTAATATTCAGAAATCCAGGCTCTTAGCATTTCTCTCAAAGCATCCACTTTAGCATTCTTATAAGCTGCATACCCTATCCAATGGGCACCAGATGCAATCCCATACCTGGGAATATAAGTTGCAGCTTCCCCACAACAGACGGTATCGCTGAATTACAAAGCCCTGCTCAGGAAAATACACACCTCTCTTAATTGATGGAAATCATATGCACTATCCTGCTTGGGCCGAATAGCAGCGCTAAAGATAACAAATTCTGTTCCTCTTTCAGACACTACCGATGGAGCCCCCTCCGGGTACCATACACTCCTTTCAATGTGAACTAGAGCACTGTATTTGGGCCGACAAGAACCCCTGCCTACACCGAGAGCTAAGCTACAGGCCCCCGGGGGAGGGAGGTCTAGACATAATCAAAATTATTACTGTGCAGTTCAGATCAGGTCCTTTGTGGAATGGTCCCATTCTGAATCTGGAAAGCACTGGCTGTTTATGGATAGGGTCCTGGCCAAGACGCCTCTGTGGAAGATCCCCTTGCTCCCGATACAGACCCGCCCCAAGAATCTCTATCTCTCGCTGGTCACACAGACATCCCTGGGGGCCTGGGGCAAGGTGGCTGAGAGAAAGGCCTTGACGTTGTTCCCATCTCCCCTGACGCCCATAGCAGAACACCCAGAGTTTACCCCCGGACTAGACATAAAGACTTTCCACTGGTGGACACGTGAGAGCAGTCGATCCATCAGACATTTTTTTGACAAGTCTGGTCCTTTGACATTCAAGGACTTTCATCAACAGTTGGCTTACCCGAAACCGAGAGATATATTGGACATTGGGTGATGCATCCAAAGATCCGCCCCCTAGCACAACGCCACCTGACATCATTTGAGAAATGGCTGTTGTCCAAATCGTATGAATCTCGCCTTATTTCGGAATTATATAACCACCTGAGACCCCCCTCCCACCTACTAAATCCCCTGGGTAGCGGCAATAGGAATTGGATTTGGGCCGAGAACTCACAATTCCTGAGTGGAAGGCTCTATATTATATATACAGCTAGAAGTGTAGCAGGTATAGAGACAGGCACAAAAATAACTACCTATTGGTACCTTACACCATCTAGATTACACCGTGGGAACCCCGCACAAGACCCATTCTGCTGGCGGGGGTTGGGTGCTCAGGAAACCTTAACACATATTCTTTGGGACTGCCCGAAACTAATTGAGTATTGGAAACAAGTCCTCTACGAGGTCGACATGTGCTTTGATATATAAATTCCCCGCTTTCCGAGCGACATCATGTTGGGCCTGCCTAATGATCTTATGTTTCCACTTAAATCTCGTAAAGGCCTGTAGATAGGCCTTGCCCTAGGGCCGGCCTTACAGAATGTCCTGGCTCTATGGGGTACAGGCTGTCTTCCTACCAACACTGCTGGTTGCATCGCATATGGTACGTCTTAGGCATGAAAAGTATATCTCTTTCCTTGGCTAACCAGGGCGCCTCCATTCCCGATCCTTGGAAACCACTTATAGCGATGCTCTCATCTGAATTTAAGGAACTCACATGCCCCAAGTATTTACAAATACTAAGACTCACAAAACCGATGCAGGGGGAACACCAATAAATTAAAACAATGGATATCACGGGAGGGAGGGCTGGGAGTGGGTGGGTTCGGGTGGCGGTGTTATTGGGACTAATTTCTAGGGGGTGAGGAGGGTGGTTGGTACAGTTAAATGATAGATGTTAAGTTGATTTTGTTGTTCTTCTGTGCAATTATTTTAAAATTCAATAAAGATATTATAAACCTAAAAAATAAGCTCTTCCCACAACACTGGACCAACTAAAAAATGTCACTCTACAAACAGTTGATATGGAAATGTTTATATTGAAAATCTGTTGCTGTAGGGACCAGGTGCCCTGGACAGTCAAGTAGTAGTTGTGAGATCCCCATTCCATGGGTGAGACGTTTGCGGTAGGCCTGGGCGGTAAATTCCGTTCCGCTCGAGGAACTTGAGGAATTTGGGTAATTTCGCGTTCGGTGGAGAACGCGGAATTGCCACAAATTCTGCAGTTTTGCAGAATTTTTTGCTTGTTTGCACTTTCAAAATGCGTGTTCGCAAGATATCTCTCCCTGAGCATGCAAACAGCGTTCACGAACAGGAAAAAAGCATTGCAGACGGGCGGAACAAGCAATTCGGCTTGTTCACTGAACTTTTGTGTGCTCGTGGAGATTTTTTACAGTTTCCTGGAGCTTTGTGTAGCACGACTACGCAAATTCCGCCCAGCCCTGTTCTGTGGTAATTGTCACCTGCAGAAGTAGGTCTAGGAAAATCATGCCCAGCATTAAGTTCTTGTTGTTTCACTATAAGAGAGTGCACTGAATCTTAGGCTGTTCAAACAACATAATTTTCAACAGTCTAATACAGTGAGAAGACGTCGTATCTGAAATAGAGAAAGCATCCTTTGCCATCAGCCTCTGTTCGTTAGTGTACGCCTTCCTTGTGACAGCCTTTAGAACAGAGTCTAGAAAAGGCTGAATATGCTATTTTTGGAAGAAGGACTTCTTGGGACCTGATAGTAAAACCTAGCAGTCATTGCAAAGAAAATAAAGTAGCGATATTGATATGAAGCCTCAATTGCTCTGTCCTTTGGTATTTTCCCCAGTATCAACATAGCCGGAGTAATAGCTAAAGGTATTCCAATTACCAGGGATAAGAACTTCTCAAGATCTGTAATAAAACATTGAAGTTTAACACAACTGTAAAAGATATGAACACTGTCCGCTTCATCAGCACTGCATCGAAAACACTCGCCATCGTTCCCTCCACCCCATTTTGACATTCGAATCGGGGTGTAATATAAATCGAACAGAGTCTTAAAAAATTGGGCTTTTAGATTAGCCGACATTATTGCCTCCTTAGATAATAATAATAAGTCGTCTAGATCTATTTCTTGATCTTCCAACGCAGCCACCCATTTTGTCCTTTCTTTTTCTAAATCATCACTCCGTTCACTAAGTAATATTTGGTAAAGCGTTCCTATTTTTACTAATTTCCTAATTCCTTCCACGACTTTATTTGGCTGCAGCACAACTTTTCGGTGAAATAAATAATCTCGTATCTGCAAAAAAGTTTAAAAAAAAGCTTCTAGGAAACAGATATTGATCTTTTAGCTCCTCAAAAGATTTGCAAATCCCTTCATCCTTGTACATGTCTCCTAGCCATCTAACCCCTTTCAGCTGCCATCTCATTGACATATCATCTAAAAATATACCAGGTAGAAGTCTGTAATTGTCCCAGGGCGTGTAGTAAGATATTTTCCCTATTGCTGTTGTCTTAGCAACCCACTTCCATATCTTGACCGCACCCATCACTACCTTAAAGCTGGTCCCCTTATAGTAACTCCCATCAATTTCCTTAAATAATATTTGTTTTGCAACAGATCCTAACTGTATTTCAAAAATAGAAGGGGCGGAGGCCATATCCTGTTCCATCTCCCCAGTTATCAAGAACCTCATCTTTAGTAAAAAACAAGTTATATAATACAAAAAGAAATCTGGCACCCCCATCCCTCCCCTAGCAGTTGATAATGTCATAAACTTCATTGCCCGTCTAGGTCTCCCTGGGCTCCAAATAAATTTCCCACATCTCGACTGCAAAACCTGTAGCTTATCTTTTGTGAACTCCAAGGGAATACACCTAAATAGATATAAAACTTTTGGTAGCACATTCATTTTTATAACATTGGTCCGTCCAATAATAGTTAAGTATAATCGTTCCCACCTGTCCAATGAGTTCTTGATTTTAGTCATCAGTGTTGTCCAGTTGACCTCAACTAATTCTGTCATGTTAGCCCGCAGTTGAATACCTAAATATGTGAGCCCCTTCACCACTCTGCTATCTTGCCATAGTACAGTTTCCGAGCACAAGATCTGTGTTTTTAACACATTCAGTTTATATCCTGCTACTCGCCCAAACTCCATTGCCAACCTCTCAATTTCTTTAATGGCGGTGCCAGGATTTATCGTTGTCACCGCAATGTCACTTGATATGCTAGGATCAAAATATTGCCAGTCAATTGTTCTAAAAAAGGGTTCATGTATAAAGCAAACAAAAGAGGGGAGCACGGGCATCCCTGACGTGTGCCACGTGTTATATTAACAGAATCTGAAATTAGACCCATTGCGGAAATCTTTGCCATAGGTGTTTGATATAGAGACTGAATAGCCACAGTATATTTTGGTCCAAACCCCATTTTCTGCATTAGCTTCCACATATACCCCCATTGCACACGGTCGAACGCTTTTTCTGCGTCTAATAAAATAAGTGCAAGATCATTTTTTCTTACAGCTGCAGTATCAAATAGTGTAATGACCTTATTAACGTGCTCTACTGTCCCTCTTTTTGGAATAAATCCATGCTGTTGAGGTGAGACTAGGGGGGCAATACAGTCAGAAAGTCGATTTGCTAATACTTTCGAGTATATTTTATTATCAGCATTTAATAACGATATAGGTCTATAGGATCCTACTAGGTCCGGCTGTTTCCCCTTCTTACAAAAAACCGCTATGGTAGCATCTGACCAAGTTCTAGGAGGAGCTCCCTGCTGGGCCTTCTGA
Organism: Lissotriton vulgaris; assembly: GCF_964263255.1. NCBI lineage: Eukaryota > Metazoa > Chordata > Amphibia > Caudata > Salamandridae > Lissotriton > Lissotriton vulgaris. The sequence continues at coordinate 206,780 of NW_028244595.1, forward strand.
ATAACCAGTAACAACTCATCTTTAATAATATTGTAAAATTGTCTATAAACTTCACTAGGTATTCTATCGGGGCCAGCAGCCTTGCCAATCTGTAAACCTTTTACTGCCCTTTCCAACTCTTCCTCAGTAATCAGAGCCTCCAAACACTGCGCTACTATAGGGTCCAGCTTTTTTAAACCCCCTTCAAGCATTTCCAACCAATCCAACCCGTCAATGTCAGTCCCTGCATATAAATCAGTATAAAACTGCTGAAAAATCCGAAGGATTTCATAAGGGTCAGATTGGGACACCCCTGTTGCATCCTTCATGACGGCAATATTTCTGGACAATTCCTTCATCCGAAGCTGGATTGGCAACCTTTTACCAATTGTGTCAGAATATTCATGTTTTTCCATCCTTGTTGTTAGATACTTCCTTGCATTTTCTACACTCCAGGAGCCCACCACTTTCGCTCTACATTTGGCAACTTGATCCTCAAGGTTACTTAAGTCGTTCGACCCGGTGACTACCCCATTCATTAATAAAGTTTCAGCTTGTACTAAATGCTGATATAAAATACCTAGCTCTTGTCTAGCTTTCTTTTGCAACCAAAACGTAAAGCTCATACATTCACCACGAAAGCCGGCTTTAAAGGTATCCCGTACTATACCTAGGGTGGCCGTCCCCTTATTTTCCTGAAAGAAGAGCTGAATCCACCTTCCCATATGTATTTCAAAATCATTATTTAATCCCAACTTCCTATCATATGTAAACTGTGAGCGTTTTGGTTTACTTAACCCCCGATGTATCTCTACAACAATGGGTGCATGGTCTGAAGTGTTTCTGGGATAAACGCTAACTGTTGCACCGTCCAGTAATGAAGCTGGGGTAAAAAAGTAGTCTAGTCTAACCAGTTTCTTGTGGGGATAAGAATAAAATGTATACCCATTATCTTGTACCCTCAAATTGCCCCACACATCCAACAACCCGTGATCCTGAACCAAATTATACAGAGCGTTATATACTTTTGGCTTATGCCCCCTATATAAGGCCACCCCTTCCTGAAATGCCCTATTAGTCAAATTAATATTCATATCTCCACAAACCAGCACCGGTTGGGGCCAAGTTGCCAATTCCCGATTTACCTCAGTTAAAGGTTCAGGATCATCTAAATTAGCTCCATATACCGTGCATAGCGTCAGCGTTTTTTTCCCTCAAAACTACATTCTGCTATTGCCCATCGTCCTTTCTTATCCATTAATTTCCGCCCTGTTTTTACATGGTTTCCTTTACACAGAATAGCCACTCCCCTTATCATACTAGACTGCCCTGTTGCAACCACTAAGGAAAATCCAAGTTCTTTTAACACTTCCCGTTTCGACCAAGGAATATGAGTTTCCTGTACACAGAATAGATGTGTTGATATATGTCTAAGCTCCGATGCAACCTTCTGTCTCTTAAGAACATTATTCAAACCAGATACATTTAGGGAACAAATCCTTAACCCTGTTGTTGCCATTTTTTACTTATAATCAAAAATGAATAAGGCAGACATAATAGTACAAAAGCTTGTTTTGTTCTCATCTTTTTACTAAATTCAGAAAATAAATCAGATGCAGCCCTATTCGATCTGATGGCAGCTGTTAAGAAACATATTTTACGCAAATTGCTGTGAACATTTTTTCCCTTTTTTCCCGCACCCCCCTCGTGCTCCCTCCCAACCCCTTCCCTTCCTATTCCCATCCCCCCATGCACCCCGCCCCCTACCCAACTAACGCCCCCCCAACCCTGAATAGAGGCTTTAGGACTTATGTTCCTTTAGATCCGAGCCTGCCCGCAACCTCCTGCTTTCTCCCGCGGGAGGATTGTACTTCACGCATTAAAAGTCCAAAAAAAAGAAATTCCATTGCTACTCAAGGAGAAGCAGAGCATAGTCAAGAGAGCGCCTGAACTTAAACAAATAACCTGCAGGTTTAAAGATCAATACTGATTACATTTTACCCAGAAACTCCTTAGCAGCTAAGGCAGTCATAAAGTAATGGGTGCACTCCTTGAAAATGACTTTCATTTTAGCTGGAAACAGCAAAAAAGCCTGTGCACCCTTGGCTTGGAAATCTGGTATAATTTGTCGAAACTGCCACCGTGAATCAACTGACTGCTTACAAAGATCAGGGCGGACCAAAAAATCACAGCCAAGCCCACTTCTCTTTTTATCTGGTCGTGCTTTTATAATCTTCGTACATTCTGGTACCTTTATCCATCTAAGCATCACAAAACCATTCATCCTCTCCTGCTGCCTCAGTATGTAGCCACTCGATGACTATGCAACACTTTGTCAATACAAAAAAATTCCATTGTCAGTATCAATTTTGTTTCTTGTATGAGCCAGGAGTCACACCACACAGCCCAACGTTCAGCAAAAACTATGTATCCCCCATGCATCTCAACACAACAACTTGTTTCCATACTTTGATTTTCAGACTTTTCCAAAGTAAGTGGATCAAAGTGGTCCCATGTGGATAAATGTGAATTTAAATGGCGACTTAAAAATGGACTGTATATTTTTGTGTCTTACCTGGTCAGGGAGCTGGATGACAGGCGTATCCTTGGAAGCATACGTGATGTCAAAAGTAACTACAAATCCTTCACTCAGTGCCCCGCTGTCAAAACAGATAGAACAGTGTTCTGTTAGAACTGTGGGACTTGGATGTAAATCAAAGGGTTACAGTCCTACAATGCCTCTGGTACCATTATTCATGTTGAATGAGGATAAAGAGGGATGCCTAGGACACTATTCATACTTGCACAACAAATTTATAAACAGAATATTGGTGCCTCCCTTTTCACATCATAATTATACTAGACTAAATGAAGAGGCATATATATACTTCACGGTAATGCTGAGGTTCCTGGATGAGCCATTTTCCAAAGTGACAACTTCTGGCACAGACAGGATGGTAACCGCATCTAATAAGGGAACAAACAAAGGACAAGTCTGGTGTTTTCAAGTTGTTTATGAGTAATCCACGGTGTAGTCTCTCAGGTTTTGCCAAGATTTCTGACTGGTTACCTGTATCTGCACAAAATAACTTTCGTTTCCAAAGCCTAGTCTTGATTTATAATTCTTGGCTTCAACCTCAAAGCTTTACATTAAAAGTATACCTAATGTACCATGGTTCCTTGAGAATGAGTAGCACAGATGAGTGCTTTAGTCTTGGGTATTGAATCTTGGCATCATCTGACTTATTAGTGTCTAAAGCTGAACATTTACTGCCTTGGTGAGCCCAGTTTAGAAGCTCGAAAAGTTTGCAACGCTCTCCTGTTAGAAACTTCATGAACATTTCAATGTGCTCTGCAAAAAAATTATTTGTCAACAACTGATAAAAATGAGTTTTTGCTAATGGCACTATCCCCGTCCTAGAAATCAACCCCCCTGTCTTTCACAGCCACACACAAGCAGATTTCCCATCCATGACTTGAATTCTTCAACAAAACCATTACCATTTTCAACTTACCACTACCCTCCCCAACAGGCCATCAGATGGTGACAGGGTAAACCTCTTCACAATTTACATAAGGACGTACAATGACATGAGCATTTACACGAGCATCTCTTAGTGGTCCTTTCTTAGCTCAATGTTTCCTTTTCCATCATACTCGCCCAATTTTTTTGTCTAGGATCTTACAATATTGTTACTCCAACAAGGTCTTCCACATTACATAATGTGTGCATGTGAGACTGGAATGTGGTAGAAGTTGGAAGTATTACGTTTGTCGAACTGATCTTTACTAAACATCTCTTCATTCCAGATTGGGTGTGGTATTTCGCTACAGATCTCTCCACTACCAATGGCTGTTCATGGTCCCACACTAAAATCAACTTGTAACTTCCTGGTGCCCATGTGCATTTTGTACAGTCTATTAATTACCCTCTCTATTTCACTGACAAAACATATGCTCAACCAATATTTATTTTATCCAGCACAGGCACCATCTGAGTGTCTTCATATATGGTCAGTTTCAATTCAAATGAGACATTTCCCCAAAGCATTCTGAGATTTGTCCAAAAACGTAAAGAATCCACGGCAGTTAACAGTTTATGCGATTTTTAATGCTGTTGTTGCAAAAGGCGCATCTTTTGTACACTTTCTGCTTCTGATTCTTAAAGCTTGAGGATCTCGAAAGACAGACGAGCCACAGACCGAATGAAACACATCTTCACAGTAGGTCAGCCTCTGAGAGGTAGTCACTTTAAACGGACAGCACCTTTTTACATTAGGACATCAGCCTGATCTTTTTCTTGGAATTACTGAAGCTAAAATGAGTGTGTTCCTACGTGAAAATGTGCATACCATCACTTTTGCTCACATGCTGAGATGAAGGGATTCCACAAACAACAGAACAAAGTTAAACTTGCAAACTATAACTCACCACATTGTTTCATCTCCCGAATTGAAAAATAGAATGCAAAGGCGAGAGCAGCTCTCCTTATCCACATCATGCACTTCAGGACACAACTACAAAGACAAAAGAGGAGGCGACGCTGAATTTAACCTTGTTCAGAGGGCTATTGACTGAGGCGTGCTTTCTGTCGTTTCTGGGGCGGGAGGGACATTTCAGTAGGTTTTCCAGACTGATCTCAAAAGCTGCAAGTGAACGAAGTCGACATGGAGACTGAGGTTGGGCTAACAGTTAAATTACACGCGAAACACTCAACAAAAGTGGGTGCGTTTTACGGTACAAAAGGAGGGATATTTCAATTTTGGTTTCTGACTCTGATCACAAAGTGGGTCTCTAAAAACATCTGTTTCAGCAGATTGTGTTGCATAAATCTAAAGTCAATTCAAGGCACTGGTGGAAGTTGGGGAAAAATAGTAGGGGAACTGTGGCAGAGAATCGGGGGGTGGGGGGTGGGGGGGTTAACCAGAGGATTAGGTCAGTGGTGAGTCAAGAAAGAGCTAAACATCCCAATTTTAGTATTGGCACTTCACTGACCAGTTACAGCTTATAACATTATTTAATTCAACCAATGGATACACATGTTTGTTTAAGTTTGAATATATGATTTTTTGGCAATAATACATATTAACAGAGTGGGATGCGTTTCCAATTACAGAATGTCCCAAATACGCTTCTAAGTGAAATCATAAGCCATTTGTCTCCGAGCCATGCAGTTTCTATCATCAGCACTTCTCCCTTTTTCCAATCATTTCTGAACATAAAATACTGATTTAAATTATGACAGGAGGCCCCACGATTTTTATGAATATTGTAGAAGACAGATGATAGTCTGATATTCTGTTCCAAAGTGATGTGAGCACATCATTCCATACACTAAAGCCGGTTCACGTTCGGCAGTGGAGGTACGAAAGGTGTCCATAATGTGCACTAATGGTTTTAGGCTTTCAGGGATGCAATTTTTATTTTGTTTGTACTCTCCAAAACCAATGATGTACTGCCTGGTATCAAATACGGCTGCAAAGGTTTTGTAATTAAAGATTACCAGCTTTGGTACTCCGTGTGCCGATGTTTAATTGCACCTGCCACTGGCTTCCTTCCCTGCAGAGCTTCGGGCACTGGCACTGACACTCTTTATTCTTCAAATTTAACACTGAGTGCTCTTAATATTTAACTTCTTGTGTATGCCTCCATCAATCACAATTTCATGTAAGATGTAAAGCGCAATTACCATATGTAAAGGTTGCTTGATGTACCCTGCAAAGAGGCCAAAGAATGGATGAGTATGTAGTATAAACATCTTTATGCCTGACTGATGAGCACTGTAAGTGTCTAGAAATACCACCCAAAAGACACTGCATAAGAGAAGTTCAAACATGAATGGAAAAATATCCTAGTTTGCAAATTGTTTCCACATAATTATAGCTCTGACATATTTGCCACATAATACATAATCTGCTGAATTTAACCAGAATATTGTTTGTAGCTCGACTGGATCAAAAGTTGCTAACAATGTGACATGTTGCTGCAATTGAAGGGCCCTTTGCAAAAGTTACTTGTCATGTTTCTCACTGCTGCATTTGTATGTTACACCTGTGCTAATGAGTCAAAAGCTTTGCAGAGACTGTCAGTATGTGTACAAATTTCAAAATAATAAAGTACCAGAAAACGTAGCACATTACAATGCAGCCTTTTTGTGCTGAATAATTTAGTCAAAACTACAACTTAATCTTGTCATCCTTTGCTGCTTAATTCCAGTGCCCCTAAAGCCGGTGACAAATGTTAAAAGTGCTTGTGCCTGAAGCAGAAAGACAGTGGAGTTTGCAAACTTATTTTAGTGTGTGCTGAAATCATGTATTGCTGATCCCTGGTGAGTTGCATTAGTGTAGTTGGAACAAGGCCAAAGGAGGTACCAATGGGTGAGGCAGACTGGCATCAAGGGTCTTGCGACCTTAATGACAGAGTCACTGTTGCTCTAGGGTATGTTACTTTGTGGAACTGCAGCAAAACTGGCGGTGAACTTCAGTACGGATTGTGGTGGACAGGCCTTCAAGGTTAACCCACCCGGGCCACCGCTAGGGCCACCTGCTGCCAAGAGACCTGGACTTCTAAGGTCTAGCGGGACCTTCTAAGGACTAGTAGAATTCTGGAGGACTGGTCAAGAAGGCTGAACCTGGTTTCCCAGTTCCAAAGTCTGTAGCTCTGGCCATAATGCCACCCCCAAAAACACCCTTCTGCACCACTGAGAGAAACTCTCCCTGCCTTCAGCTACAACCCATTGTGCCTTGTTATAAACACCTGCATCCTCGAAAAAGCAAACACTGATAGGGAATGCAAATTACATAAAACCTGTGAAAGCAGGAACAATGTGGTTACCTTAACACATTTACACTTGTTCAGAAATCAATGTATGTTTTAGCCTGAAAAGTTGAGGACATGAATATAGGGCTCCTCCAGTACACAGTTGTGCCTTTGTTGCACTTGCAGACAGCATGCAAGAGGTTAAGCAGGGCTCTGAAGAGAAAGGGACTCAGGAGGAGAGCCTGATCTGACTCACGGAAACTCGCAAGGGCTCCTACACGTTCATCTCAGCCGGCTAGCAGCTCAAACACTGGCGTTATGTATTCATGTATTCTGTAAAGGCTACCGTTTGAACTCTCCTACTAACAACAAACTTGACAGGGCTCTTGAGAATATAAGGCAAAATTGTATTTTCTTTCAGTAAATAAAGGATACATCCAACATTCATTTTTTAACGCGATACAATAGTATGTCAGCAATGCTGTAAAGGGTTGCAAATAAAATAACAAACCTAATTGGCCCTAAAGAGCCTATTGGCTTTGCCAATGCTTGTTTAGATATCTCACTTGCTAAAGGGGGCACTTTCAATTTGGTGTCAGGGCCTATTTGCTTTACCAGTCCAACCCTGGATGAGATCCAAATGGGGGTCAGTTGCTTGGAGGTCACAAAGTGGACACCTCTTGCTGCTTATATTTTATATCCTAACAAAAGCTAAGCATTGCGGTTTAAAAAGATCACTTTCTTGAATACAGACAGCACCTTGGCACACATTTTATAAACCAAACTTAGGAAATCAGCTGATAGGGATCATATTGAACATTTTCAATAGTTATTTAAAAAAAAAACGCTCAGCTTTCTTCTGTTTTGCCAACTTACTTGATGTTAGTTTTTATAGAGCGCTGAATTCAGCTCTTGGCAGTCCAGGCTGCTTTTGCAGGCCCAGTGCTGTTAAAAGAGCAGAGGTGGACCTCTGGGCAGGCACGAAGAATGATTTCCAGCCGTGGTTGTTGGGGCTGGGTCGGCACAGGGTACAGAGACCAGTGTAGGGTCTCTTCTACTGCAGCCTTCTTTCCTCTTATTTTCCAGGTCTAGCTGGGTGGAGAGCGGATGGCACCGTCGGCCATAAATTCCACACTGAAGCCCTTTTCTTCTTTTCCTGGTGGCGTCCTCAGTCTGGGTGAACCTGAAAATAATGGGTAGATGATGTCAAGGGAAGGGTCACCAAGGTATCCGTATGGGACCGTTGTATTGGTCACAGTGGAGGTAGGCAGATAACGTCACTAGTCGAGGTGTAAAACACAGCAGGGCCATCATTGGTACCCCTTTTTGCATGCTTACCTAAGGCCGATGGCCCTTACATGCTACCCCAAATACAGAGGGGGAAGAAGGAGAGTTCATGGAGACTGCAGAGGCCATCCTCGGTGTGCACCACACATGGTTGGATGTAATAATTTTTGTATATGGACCATACCTGCCATGTGGGATGCAATTGGTAAATACATTAAGTGTCTGTGATTAATAATAAACAGTTTTTTTTGTTGTAAGTTGTGGCTTGCCGAGTTGTTGTACAATATAAGTTACAGAAACTCTGTGAAAGTTTTATGACTTGTATATGTACAAAAAGGCTATATATTGTGCTGTTACCAGTAGTATAATGCAGGTAAGTAACAGCAAAATTTTGAAAAATAAAATGAAAGCGGGAAATAATTGAATTAATTGATGTAATAGCAATATTATGTGTTTAGACAAATTCTGATGACTTTTGGGGCCGGTGTCGCTGCACCTGCTGCATTATTTATTCAAAACATGCCCCTAGTACCTGCAAGGTAACTGCAATTGTGTCTGCTTGCATAACAGTAAAATATAGCAGTATTTGGTGTTTAGAGGAGTTATGACAACTTTTGGCCCGATGCTACTGCACCAGTAGTACCTTTCAAATCATGGCCGTAGTGCCTTCTCAATAACTGCACTTGTGACTGCCTGTTTAGTAGACAAATGTAGCAATGTTCGGTGTTAAATGGGGTGCATAGAGCTTTTGGTCCGGGTGCTACTGCCCCTGCTGCACCATTCAAATCATAACCCTGCTGCCTGCGAGATAAATGCACTTATGACTGTCTTGTAGTACAATTTTGCAATAATCTGGGTTTAGTGGGATCCATAGAGCTTTTGACCCCAGATTCACTGCACCTGCTGCATCATTCAAATCACGTCGCTTTTAACTGCCAGGTAACTGAAACTGTGACTGCGTGTTTAGTAGTCAAATATAGCAATATTATGTGTTAAGAGGATTTCTGACAGCTTTTGGGCCTGGTGCTACTGCACCTGCCGCACCATTAAAATAATGACCCTGTTGTTTGCATGGTAACAGCACCTGTGGCTGTCTGTTTAGGAATAAAATATAGGCTATTGGAAGTTTAGTGGGGTGCCTGGAGCTTATGGTCCTAGTGCTACTGCACCTGCTGCGCCTTTCAAATCATGACCCTGTTGTCTACAAGGTAACTGCACTTGTGGTTACCTGTTTAGGAATAACATATAGCGATGTTAGGAGTTTAATGGGGTGTCTGGAGCTTTTGGTATCGGTGCCACTGCTCCTACTGCACTATTGAAATAATGATCCCCAACACTTGCTAGATAACTGCACTTGTGACTACCTGTTTAGTAGTAAAATATAGCAATATTTGGTGTTTAGTGGAGTTCTGACAACCTGTGGCCCTGGCGCCACTGCACATGCTGCGCTATTTAAATCAAGCCTCTTTTTCACTGCAAGGTAACTGCAATTGTGACTACCTGCATAGTATTAAATAGAGCCATTTAAATCATGACCCTGTTGTCTGCAAGGTACCTGTACTTGTTACTGACCTTTTTAGTTTTAAACACTCAATGTTAATCACATTTGGAATTTGATCGAATGACAAAATAGATTATGTTGAAATAAATCAATCCGATAATGCCTAAAAAAGTGCAAAGAAAGGTACTGAGGCATGAATAGGGAATGCCACAAACGTTCTAAGGCTAAGGCAAAAGCATCTGTTTTCCACAAATAAGTAATAAAAGCAACATTCCAGCCTAGGGTTAGAACCTGTCTGCCTTTTCAATGGGAAGAGATTGTTGTGTAGTTCCTATAGTCCCAATAGGCTCTGCGCATTGGAATAACATAAACAGCAGTGTAGACGTAGGACTGAGGTCATCTAGGTCTCTACTGACTATGTTAGACTTAATTAGTTTTGCCAGCTAGCTCAGAGGTCACTAGAAACTTTCTCGAATGTTCAGGTAAGGGTTAACCGTCCTGATTTAGACAAGAAGGGATTAGTTTCTGACAACCGCATAAACATGACAACTTTGATCCCTCAGAATAAAGAGTATATCTCTAGAGTCGTGTGAAAACAATAGACAGCTATTTCACTCAGTCAATCGTGCATGCTTAATTTCACCAGAGTACAGAGAAATAGAGAGACGGGCGTTTTTAATAAAAGGTGTTATTTTATTGAGCAGTCTTCTTTCTCATGCAAGGGAAATGAATTGCCACAGTTGCAATACTTATCATAAAGTAAAGTGCGTACAGTAAAAGTAGTATTATGAAATAATACTGTAAAAGCATTGACATGGTTTCTTAGCCATATGATACTTTAAAATGGATAAAATATATACATACATAAAAACATTGATTAACAAACTCAACTGGTTCTTCTAAGATACGCCTACCCCGTAGGTACCTGACCTAAGTTAAGTTAGGTTTTTGCCAAGTATCGGAATCAAGAATTCTCTCTAAGGTTTTAATCAGCTCCGTACCTTGGTTATAGAATGAAGGAGGTTTTGTATCTCGCTTCTCAGGACTCGATCTCCCAGCAACCCGCGAGGGTGACTTTGGAACACCGGAGCTGGATTTCTCGGTGTGAGAAAAGGCAGCTTCTCCAGCGCGTCAAAGGGGGGGGCGGCTTCCTTCGGCTCTCGCATCAGTTGGGCTTCGGATAAGTAGATAGCCGCTCTGCTCCACACCACCGTGTGTTTGCTAAAGGCAACGTTGGTATATTTATATCTGAAATGTGCCGGGTTTGACGTAAGGTTGGATATAAGACGTCACTTAGAACTAACAGTTCTTTCTGGACTCCAGGAGTTCTTGTGCAAATCAAACAAAAGCAGGGGGTATTCCCGGGCTGCTCGAGGCTTGGTTTGTTTAAAGAACGCATTGTGCTTTCTAGGAGTCTATGGGAGTAGCCTTGCCGTGTTTTGCACTGAATGGGCTATTACTAAATATGGATATGATTCCTATGCCTTTATAAGGATACTATTTTTTATAACCACATAAGGGCATGAATCGGGAATATCGAATTAGGGTCTTAGATAGAAATACAACACCCACTCCACGTATTAATGTCCATCATTACTAAAAAATAAGCAATATTAAACATATAATGCATGTGTGTTTTCCAACCCACCCCAAAATACATAATTGCATTTGAAATGGTGTATGGTTTATACACAAAAATAAGTATTGGTACAGTAAGTTTTTTCCAAGCAATGTTATCATTTAGATAAATGCATATATAATAGCTGAATGAATTTTGCGAAAATTACACATGAAATGGCTCTGTATACAGAAGAGAAGGTCGAGACCATTTCATCACATATTTACATGATTATGTACATGTGCTAGAGGCTGAGGTAAAATATTGTCTCTAATGTCTCTAAAAATAGAAGCTCTGTTCTCTAAGAATAGTTCTACTTTAAGCAAAGTACCATGTGCCGGAAAAAATGGTAAATATTTTTGATTTGAAAGAAAAAATAATTTCGCTTTCAGGGGAAAAAATAGTTCCAAATGTTTTCAGTTGCTTTGTTTAACAGAACTGAATGCCAAATTCTCATTGTTCAGGGGAGAACATCATATCAGACAGGCTTGCAAAAAATTGGTCTCCAACATCAGGTGAAAGTTCGACCAAGTTTGAAAATACTGTAACTGTGCAGTTCTGTGCATGATTGCTATCATCGATGTTTGGATCACCAATGCTCACAGAAGGTTGTACCTGTTTGGTGCTGCTTTCCTTTCGTATTTCACCGCCACCTACTCATAGTGGTGAAGTCTCAACAAATGCCGTCATCAGAATGTGAAGCCTCTGGGGACAACACGTTGCATGAGTCGTTACCGGACAAAGCAAAGTATCGATATCCAATGGTACTGCTGATGGTAGTGCAAGACAAACGTCCAACACGCATTCTTCTCCGCATAGCAGACATCGAAGCACAGGTAAGATGCAATCCTGCCAGATTGGTCTGAATGAAAGAAACCAAGTTGTACTCAGATCTCTTAGCCGTGCTAATCCGAGGACTTTAGTGATACGGTCTCGGTAGCGTATTGCTAGGATTGTCTCTTCCATCGTTCCTGGAGTCTTGTTTGTGGCTTGGCTTGCCATATTGGAGCAGAAGGAACAAAAATAAAATTCCTGCTACGAGTCCCAAAATTAAAGGTAGGCCACCAAAGACAGAATGGACAAAATTTGGGAAGATGCCCAGAACTGTTTTAAATGGTGTTAACAGTCCCGAATAAATTGTCTTAAATACATGTGCGATGCCACTGGTATCAGAAATGTTTAAAATTTGACTTAACATTTCTACGAAATGCACGGGCAATTTGTCGATAAAAGGGTATGTATCTCTGACGTTGTCCTTGCAACTTGCAGATCATACGTTTCTTTGGACGAGGTCAGCAGCATAGTTGTCTGTAAAAGAATAAACTTAATTCTGCTTAAAGTATCAATTCGAATAGAAGAGATATTCACATAAGGCCATATTGCCGCCTCCATGTCTGGATTGCTGTTTGGATACAATACTTTCATACAGCAAACGACCCTGGAAGTAACAGTTACGAGATAGCATTCTCCTGGCACCATTCCACAACAGCTGTGGTCATTTATTAAAACGTAGCTACCGTTGGAAAGTTGTCTGAAGAATGGTTCTATCTGTGTTGCAGGAGTGCCTTGCAGGTGACATGAAAGGTTATTTGAAGACCCTTTGCAGGCTCCATGCAAGTTAATACCTTGACACAGAAGTGTACCGCTTAGTGATTTTTTACAAATATTGCCACTAAGGAATACCTCCTTTTTCCCTTCACTATAATTTTTGTGTGTAAGGTAAATCCCAGGTTGATTTGATGTATCCTTTACCCAACCTTTCATACTGGCCTGCTGGTATATATTCTTGGCAATATTTAAACTGGAAAGTTGTTATCAGAATTGTAATTGTTCCTTGTATTATCCATTCAATGACAGGTCTCTCTGACATTGTCAATGGTAATCTCTCAAGTTTTTCAATGCTCAGAATCGTATAGTCTGCTCCTTTTTGTGCCAAACTGATTTGTTTTTCAGTAAGGTTAAAGATAGAAAATAATGACGTTATGTTGATTAGACGCCATGGCATGTAGCCTGAACGTAGGCTTTGCAACGTCCAGCCTACCAGTGAATATATTCTGGAAGACAGAGTCGTTAACCCATTGTCCACTACAGAAAGTGATTTTTCCAAATTTATACAATCAATTTCTCGTATTTTTTCTGCTGTTTCAATTTGCATTACTTTCCAAGCTTCGTTGTATGCAGCGTATATACCGGCTGCTATGAATTGTTTTTGACGCTGTTTGCGAGGTCCCAGTATGAAATCTCGCAAGTCAGCACCTTCTTTAAGTAAAGTCAAGTGTTGCTTAATTTCAGCCAGTGTGGATTTCTGTAGCCACTCAAGGCATAATTTCCCTACACTGTATGTTGTAACTATCCCTGGATGTTGTCTCTGGGAATATCTTGGGTCTGGCCCGGTCAGTTTGAACCCCTGTCTTTTGTTCAGGAATCTATCTTGACAGTTATTTGTGTCTGTGGTCCAGTTCAACCATTTTTTCCAATCAGGATTTGTTCTGTTTTGGTGAAAAATATGGGATACGTCTATTTCTACATCCGTAGTACTATTACTATCAGGTATGGGCTTCGGAATAGACGGTTTATGTAAGTCTTTAATCTTAGCTAAACCAAGACAAGTAGTTTGTTGAATGGTATCATTCAGGAATATTATTTGTTCTGGGATCATGCAGGCTCTAAATAATGATTCTAGACCTTGTACCTGCCATTCTTTTGTTTCCCAGATGGTTTTTGTTTCAATGTTATTTTTGCAAAATTCAAAACCAAATGTAGACATTTTGTCATAACATTTTTCAGAATAAATCAGTTCAGTATTTGTCAACATTGTTTTCATTCCTGTCTTATGTAACATTTTAAAATAAAACGTTTCTGGATCACTGTTGTTAAACCCTGAGAATTATGGAATTTCTCAAAAAATGTCTTTGAACTTCCTTTTGGAGGAGTTGGACAATGTACCCATTGATTATAAGTAAAAAGATTTCTAGGTTGCGCAGATTTATGCAAATGGTGATGACCATAGTGATTGTAACAGTATAATTCTTCATAATTTGATGAACCCTGTAAATAATCATGTTCTGTAAATTTATCTGACATTACTAAATCTGACATCATATTATTAATATTTTCAAAGTCCCAATCATCAGAAAAAGAACTTGGTATCACAAAATCACTTAAGGAAACCTTAAACTGGTGTGGATACTTGAAGAGCTCAATCGGGCCATAAATTTCATAGTCAGTTCTGTCCCATGCTATACCCCCAGGTATTGGATTGGCTATGATGTTCACTGATGATAGTTCTCTTTTCTCGATGTGAGAGAATCTGTGAGACTTTAGGACCAAGTTGAAGTTCTGACTTGCTGTGTCCATTTTACTATATTTTCCATCAATGAATTTACCCAAGTATAAAGCCATGATGAGCCAAAGCAGGAGGAAAAGTACACCTAGCACAGTCCAAAATTCAATCCATGGTGAAATCAGATATGTTTCTTTTAGTTGTTGAAAAAGCTTGGTTATTTTTTCTTTGAAAGTTTTTGTTGCTGGCTTGTTTACATGTTCACTTGGATCATCGGAAAAGTCATCAAAGTTGATAAAAATAGCCAGATGCAGTTCTGTCAATTGGTGGGATTGCTTCCGGATTTCCATTGATCTTTGCATTTTCTTTTGTTACATTTGTACAGTCTGAGGCTACATCGTTGTAGATTGGTGTATCATCAGGAATTGTTGCAATTTGGGTTCCAAGAGGCACCAGTTCCATGGCTTTGTTGCATAGTCCTTTTTTATTTACTGCAGGTTTATTGAATGTGATTAGTCTCTCAGATTGAACCTCTTGGATTGTAGCAAAGTTTGGTCTTCTGCTATTTCTTGGTAATCCACTGGGCCTGCTATTTATTATCGGCCACATGTTTGTGGTTTCACCAGGTCGATGGAAACAATTCTGTTTTCCTTTTTACCAGCAAGTGGCGGTAGTACTACTGATCTTGTTCCGCTGACAGCTAAGACAGGTACTGCTTTTCTGTAAAAAGGCCTAAATTCCTTCTTCACCGCGATCTTTTCTCTGACCAGATCCCCAATCTTTGGAATCCGGACAGGTCTTGCTGGGACAGGTGGTTCTTCAGTGGTTGTTGGCTTAAACTTTATGTTACTTTGACTTTTTCTTGTTTCATTCAAGTCCTGTAAAACAGCCAAACGATCTTTGATATCAAAAGTTTTTTCTTCTACCACTGAAGTTTGACGATCCAGATCCTGGATAATCATTCTAGTACCAAACAAAAGTTTGTACGGACTGATACCTCCTAGAGAATTTCTTGGCATGTTATTAAGACTACGTTGGACACTTATTAGATGTTTGACCCACCCATCACCCGAACCTAATACCCTCGCTGTTATAGATTGCTTTATGTCACGTTTTTTTCTTTCCACTACCGCATTTCCCTCGGGATGGAAGGGAGAAGAGTACCGCAATGCAATGCCCATGCTGGTCATGGCCCCTTTGTAAGCTCGAGAGCTAAACGCAGGACCCTGGTCAGAATGTAGCATGCCAATTGCGTATGTGCCGACAAAGACTTGCAAATCTTTTATAACAGTTCTGGCGTCAGCCGAGCGCTGGGGCCACATTTTTAAGTGAATTCAGTCTTAATAATTATGGGGACGCATTCCTCTGGCTGTATTTCTGCGTATAGATCGCCTGATGCTTTCTAATAAAGGTGTCCTGGCAATAATCTGGTCCGGTTCACAACTGCGATCTCTGTTGCAATCTGGACAATCCATTGCAAATTTGTAAATCTGCAAGCTCATCCCCGGCCACCAGTATTCTGATTGTAATTCTATTAGAGATTTCAAGATCTCTTGGTGCCTCGGACCCAGCCCCATGTGTGCGTCTTCAATCAAGAAAACTCTCCGGTTCGTGTTTGGAATTACTCTATCCCCCACTCCAGGGATTTGATTAAAAGGAACGGAGTTTGTGTCAATTATGTATGTATTACTGAGTGGATGGTTGAGAGGTAATGCTGCATAATCGCCTTTTAACGACGCTTTTACTGCCAGCATGGTTCTCCATCTATGTGTTTTTTTAACGCTTTTTTGTGGCTACGGAAGCCGGTTGAACCGCTGCCTCTGTGGCTCTGTTAGCCAATCAATTCCCTGCAACGTGAACGCCATCAAGTTGATGACTCAGTGTATGTATCACGTGAGTCTTTTGTAGTTCTTTCTGCAAAAGAACTACTTGTTCCCAAAGCTTTTTATGCTTTATTGTGGCACCTGTGTCTTCTTTGTAACCGTTTTTGCTCCATGTCTGCATGTCACTGTTGTATGACTTGACGTAGTAATGCGAATCGCACACTATTAGTGTGGGGAATTCGCGATCAGCATTTTCAAGCGCCATCTTTAAAGATCTTATTTCAGCTCGCTGAGCAGAACAGTTTCTGAGTGATTCAGTTTTGGTAATCATCGGTTTGAATTTACCAGAGCGCCAGCGACCTTTAACGATCGCGCACGCTGCATTGTAGAATTTTTTCTCTACATCGTAATGGTGTGCAAATCTGTCCATATAGATTACACAGGTATATTGTTCGAGAGGTAGAATTTCGATTGGCAGAGGATATTCTTGTTCGTATTCTAGATCCTCTATTTTTTTCATTTTCAGGTCAAAATAGTATTTCACGTCTTCTGTAGCAAGAGAATTTTCGCATTGTATCCATTTTGGATCTAATGCCACTGCATTCAGATTGCGCGGACTTGTTAATGCCTCAAGAGCTGATTCTGCTGTATAGACAGTTATTCTCTTGCCTTGGGCTAGGGCTCTTTCACTTGCTACAGCAGTTTGAACCGCTGTCAGAGTTTTTTCTGTAGAGCTGAATTTCATTTCAGCTTGAGTGTACAAATGTGATTTGTAAGCTATAGGTACCGTTTCTCCCTCATTAGAGGTCAGGTACGTGAATCCGCATCTTCCTGGGATGACTCGGATTACAAGGTTGCATACGTTTTCGCGTGTTTGCAGTTTCGTTTTAGTTAACATGTCTGTCTGGAATGATCTCAAAATTTCTGTGTGTTTTTGAGTCCAATGTATTGGTTTGAAATCAGGTTTTATTAATTCATAGAGAGGTTTAACCCTCTCTGCATAATTTAGAATGTATGTTCTACTGAAATTCAGGAAGCCTAGTATTGATTGTAAGTTTTTCAGTGTTTTTGGTGCTTGGAGTACTGCACACTTCTCGAGGAAGTTGTCTGCCAGGCTTTTGCCTTCACTTGATAATTCATATCCTAAAAATAGGACTGTTAGATGGGTATTTCTTGACTTTTTAAAGTTGGATTTGTAACCCTCTGATGCAAACCCAAGAATTATGGTGTTCACTCTTTTTAAGTGAGTCTCCAGGTCATCGTCTGTAAGATAGATGTCATCGACATATGATAATGCCTCATCATCATATATTTGTAGTAATTCTGTTACCCTTGCTGAGAATAATCCTGTGCTATTCTTGAATCCCTGTGGGAGTCGGCAAAATTGTTTTTGTGACCCCATTATTGAGAAAGTTTTGACAGAAGAATCCATTAGAGATATCTAATGTCATTTTATATTTTTTGAGCACGATGTTGTTCATTAGTGCTGCACTGTGAGAGTTTTGTACTGCAATAGTTTTGCAGCAGGAGTTTGAATGTCTGTAGTCCAAATCTAGGCGATATGAATTGTCTGGCTTGAAGACAGTAAACAAAGGATTGTTCATTTGTGAGGTGCATGTTTCAATCACCCCTTGATATTCAAGTTGATTTAAGATCTCCCTGACTTGCTTTTTAGCTTCTTGTTTAACTGGGTACTGCCTTTATGCAGTGGGTTGATTTTTTAACTGGATTTTGTGGTGAGGAGAGTCCTCATCCCATCCTACATGATTTTTGTATAATGCAGGGGCTTGGGCCACTGCCCATTTTCTTGCGAAAGTGTATTTGTTATGAATTGGAATATGATTTGAGAAGGCAGGCATAATCATTTCTTCGCCATGAGGGCACTCCCTGACAAACTCTGGTGGCCAGTCTTTTTCAGCTAACTGGATGTCATAGCCTTTAGATAGATTCTCCAAAAAGAGACCTTTTATTTTCCTAGTTTTATCTCCCTCTATACGTAATGTTATTTCATATAGTTTATGGGGCACGCTAACTCGTGTGTCTGCAGTTTCCACCTGAATGTATTCATTCGTGTCCACTGTCTCCAGAAGATTCATCAGGATCTTGCGAGCTACGGTCACTTCTGCTGCGCTGTCTAGCATTGTCTGGGCGCACTCTCCGTTTTTCAGTTGTGTCCTCAGAATCCTCGGCATGTTTAATTTTAATACTTGCTACCTTCTTGCTGGGAAATTGTGATTTTTTACTTTGATGAGCAGGTTCTTTGTCTTTGGACTTGACGTGCTCTTCCTTGTGTTCTGACCGTCATCTTCTTTCTGATTTCTGTGAGGAAGTCTGAAAAGAGCAAGAGGGACGTGTATCAATATCTTGATATCGATCAGGTTTTCTCAATTTATCCCTATCTCTAAGATTATATCTTTTTTCAGAGGGTTCCCTTTGGGGAGACTTGCCTCCTCGGCCAGGAGATCTTTCTCTCCGTTGAGGAGACCTTCTTCTGGACTGGAATCGTTTTTCCTTGGGAGTGGATTGTTTATTACCATCCTAACTCTTTTTTGTAGTATTTAGATTATTTTTAATAAATGTTTTTTCAGGATTATCAGTTAGTTGGGGTTTTAATGGTTTCCCACCCAAACTATCTCTTCCTAGTTCTTCATAGGATTTTTCTATGATTCTGGCAAGTTCAAATGGTTTATCTGTTATATCTGTCTCCTACAATTTCTGGAGGTACTTTATATCGTCCCTTGCCAATTGAACTTATTCTCCATATGCCTTTGTTAATTCTTTTAGTTTAACCAGTAGTTCTTCGCTCGACATTGTTTCAATGTCTGGGTGTGTTGTGTAGCTGGCTAAAACCGGCCACGTGGCTCCTGGTCTACCTAGTGGACCGTGCCTGGTAATGTGATTTTGATGTTTTAGGGCGCCTTTAAACCAGAGCAGGTGCTCTTGGTATGTTAGTGGGATTTCAACTTCCTCGAAAGGAGTGTATACATCCAGAGGTTCCTCTATTTTATAATAGTGGAAATCTTTTGTCACAACGTGTGTTGCTGGAAAATGTATCCATGAATAGAATACCTCTGTCTGCCGATACTCATGTGCCTCTATCACGAATGTGACCATACCACCTCTTGGTGATAGTCCATTTTCTATAAGTTTAAGAGTCATAGTTTTTCTTATATTGACCGGAATGATTATAGCATTCGGGTCATCTTGCTGGAGACTTGTGTCTTCCGCTAAGAGTTGAGTTGCCAATGCTTATCTTTCTCTTTCTTCTTCACTTTCCGTCATTTTATTGAAAGAAAGTTTTTTGTTGCAGATCAAGTTTCAAGGAAACAAAGATTAGGTGCACAATATTTTGGAACACTGTATCCTTCAACGTTGACTAAACCAAAAACTAATACATAGGATTCTCATCCTACTAAGTTCCGGCGGATATTAACCTTTCACCCACTCCAGACGTCTATTGGAGTTTTAACGGGAGAAAGGGGTCTGTGTGAAAAGCACGACTGAGTTACTCTAGTGTCTTGCGTTAGATTATCGCCTTACCAAACGTTGGGCGACATGTAGTGTAGTTCCGATATTCCCAATAGGCTCTGCGCATTGGAATAACATAAACAGCAGTGTAGACGTAGGACTGAGGTCATCCAGGTCTCTGCTGACTATGTTAGACTTAATTAGTTTTGCCAGCTAGCTCAGAGGTCACTAGAAACTTTCACGAATGTTCAGGAAAGGGTTAACCGTCCTGATTTAGACAAGAAGGGATTAGTTTCTGACAACCGCATAAACATGACAACTTTGCTCCCTCAGAATAAAGAGTGTATCTCTAGAGTCGTGTGAAAACAATAGACAGCCATTTCACTCAGTCAATCGTGCATGCTTAATTTCACCAGAGTGCAGAGAAATAGAGAGAGGGGCGTTTTCAATAAAAGGTGTTATTTTATTGAGCAGTCTTCATTCTCATGTAAAAGAAATGAATTGCAACAGTTGCAATACTTATCATAAAGTAAAGTGCGTACAGTAAAAGTAGTATTATGAAATAATACTGTAAAAGCATTGATATGGTTTTTAAGCCATATGATACTATAAAATGGATAAAATATATACATACATAAAAACATTGACTAACAAACTCAAGTGGTGCTTCTAAGATACGCCTACCCCGGTGTACCTGACCTAAGCCTAATACGCGGGAAGGAGTAAGTAAGTTGCAGTCTTAAGTTAAGTTCGGTTTTTGCCAAGTATCGAAATCAAGAATTCTCTCTAAGGTTTTAATCAGCTCCGTACCTTGGTTATAGAATGAAGGAGGTCTTGTATCTCGCTTCTCAGGACTCGATCTCCCAGCAACCCGCGAGGGTGACTTGGGAACACCGGAACTCGATTTCTCGGCGTGAGAAAAGGCAGCTTCTCCAGCACGTCAAAGGGGAGGGCCGGCTTCCTTCGGCTCTCGCATCAGCTGGGCTTCGGATAAGTATATAGCCGCTCTGCTCCACACCACCGTGTGTTTGCTAAAGGCAACGTTGGTATATTTATACCTGAAAGGTGCCGGGTTTGACGTAAGGTTGGACATAAGACGTCACTAAGAACTAACAGTTCTTTCTGGACTCCAGGAGTTCTTGTGCAAATCAAAACAAAAACAGGGGAATTCCCGGGCTGCTGGAGGCTTGGTTTGTTTAACACCATCGCTGCTAGGGAGATTTTCCTCCTGTGCTGAGTCTCATTTTTTCCCATTGTACATGACGAGCTCAGCTCGTCATGAGCACAGGAGCATTGTACTGCAAGACGAGCTGAGCTCGTCATGAGCATGGAAGGGGTTAAAGAACGCGCTGTGCTTTCTAGGAGTCTATGGGAATAGCCTTGCCGTGTTTTGTACTGCATGGGCTATTACTAAATATGGATATGATTCTTATGCCTTTATAAGGATATTATTTGTTAAAACCATATAAGGGCATGAATGGGGAATATCGAATTAGGGTCCTAGATAGAAATACAACAAGATCTTATCTTCACAGTGAATGGGGCTTTAACAGTGTGGACAACTTTAGTAGAACGATCATAAATGCGTTCAGCCAGGGGAAGTGAACAAAAAAAAGTTCCACACAAAAGTGAATGAACACATTAATTTGGCTTGGAAACTGAAAAGAGACGCCTTTTAAGATCTATTAAATAAAATAGATTTTACAGCCGAAGCGCAAGCGCTCGGCAGAGGAAACCTTATAAATAGGGAAATTAATTGTATTAAATTTAAAAAGTTGGGGCATGCCATGCCCTTCCAATCCCGCCCAGTTCGACAACTGATTCAAGGAAAAGACCTTAAAAAGAGAGGTAAAACGGGAGGTTTTTCAGTATTCTAAGTACTCTCTTGAAATAAGAGTTGCAATCCTGAACGCTGTCTGTGGTGAAACATAAATTTACATAAATATTGAAGCGCAGCATTTTTTTGACAAATGCATTGTTTCCACCTGGTCTGACTTACATTTACCTGTCAGGATTAAGCATGGGCAGAAAATCCGTTCCGCTCGCAAATTTTGCGGATTTTCGGTAAATTCGCAATCCGCGAGATTCGCAAATTTCCTGCAAAATCCGCAAATTTGCACGCAGCGGATTTTTTTTTCTTGGTGATACAATTTTGCGGCGTGCGGAGTTCACTTACCGTCATTCAGCGTTTGCCGAGTTGTTTTTCTCGATATTTTGCGAGTGCTGCGCCATTTTGGATCTTGCTGCGGGATCCCGCGGGAGTTTGGCGACCGCGATTACGTAATCGCGGCTTGCCACCTTGCACAGCACGCATCGCGAGAGTTCGGATTTGCGAACACGTAGATGCGGCGAGCAGCAACATTCTTGCACTCGCGAAATTACAAAATTTGAAATTCTGCACAAGAAATCCAGCAGCAAGCAGCATAAACGTTCTGAAAATGATGATTTTTATCAGAATAACTCCTCAGGTTGACATTTGCCTGCACTTTTTTTTGCAAGGAGTCCATTTTGGGGGGGGGGGGGGGGTGGGAGGAAGGAAGTGCCCCACAGTCTCCAACTTCCTGTTCCTGTCCAGCAGGTTACTCCCAGTGCTTTCTTCATGTGCTGGTCACTTTCATTCGGATTCTTCACCTGGAAGGATTACTTTTTGTGGATGCTGCTGGATATTTGGATTTGAGGCCTTTTTGACTTTCTTTGGATCACTTTTGGATTATAAATTTCACAAATAAGTTTGTTTGGGGCATTACAGCTGCTGCAACTACAATTTTGGAATTTTCGATTTTTGGGCTGTTGTTGGGGCCTTTTGCACAGGGGTACTCAGTGGTGGGTGGACTGAGTCTTTCTGTGGGGTCTCTTTATTAAAAACATCATGGAGGGCCTGGATGGCTTAGGATTGTGCTGATTTTTCTGTGATTTTCGTTTGTTTGGGCTGTTGTTGTGGCCTTTTCACCAGGGGTAGTGAGTGGTGCATGGGCCTAGTCTTTCTGTGGGGTGTCTTGAAATTAAACATCATGGAGGGCATGGATGGCATGGGATTGTGCTGATTTTTCTGTGTTTTTCGATTTCTTTGGGGTGTTGATGGGGACAGGCCATGTGGGTGGGTGCCATTTTGAGTGCTGCTACAGGCAGGCCCTGGCCATGTGCTGGGAGGCAGGGGGGCATTATGAATGCAGGCAGTGTTCTTAGGTCTGTAACCATTTTTCCAAGCTTTCAACCTTTATGCCCAGGGGTAGTGAGTGGTGCATGGGCCTAGTCTTTCTGTGGGGTGTCTTGAATATAAACATCATGTAGGGCTTGGGATTGTGCTGATTTTTCTGTAATTTTCGTTTTTTTGGGCTGTTGTTGTGGCCTTTTCACCAGGGGTAGTGAGTGGTGCATGGGCCTAGTCTTTCTGTGGGGTGTCTTGAATTTAAACATCATGAAGGGCCTGGATGGCATGGGATTGTGCTGATTTTTCTGTGTTTTTCGATTTTTTGGGCTGTTGTTGTGGCCTTTTCACCAGGGGTAGTGAGGGGTGCATGGGCCTAGTCTTTCTGTGGGGTGTCTTGAATTTAAACATCATGGAGGGCATGGATGGCATGGGATTGTGCTGATTTTTCTGTGTTTTTCGATTTTTTGGGGTGTTGATGGGGACAGGCCATGTGGGTGGGTGCCATTTTGAGTGCTGCTACAGGCAGGCCCTGGCCATGTGCTGGGAGGCAGGGGGCCATTTTGAATGCAGGCAGTGTTCTTAGGTCTGCAACCATTTTGCCTAGCTTTCAACCTTTATGCCCAGGGGTAGTGAGTGGTGCATGGGCCTAGTCTTTCTGTGGGGTGTCTTGAATTTAAACATCATGGAGGGCTTGGGATTGTGCTGATTTTTCTGTAATTTTCGTTTTTTGGGCTGTTGTTGTGGCCTTTTCACCAGGGGTAGTGAGTGGTGCATGGGCCTAGTCTTTCTGTGGGGTGTCTTGAATTTAAACATCATGAAGGGCCTGGATGGCATGGGATTGTGCTGATTTTTCTGTGTTTTTCGATTTTTTGGGCTGTTGTTGTGGCCTTTTCACCAGGGGTAGTGAGGGGTGCATGGGCCTAGTCTTTCTGTGGGGTGTCTTGAATTTAAACATCATGGAGGGCATGGATGGCATGGGATTGTGCTGATTTTTCTGTGTTTTTCGATTTTTTGGGGTGTTGATGGGGACAGGCCATGTGGGTGGGTGCCATTTTGAGTGCTGCTACAGGCAGGCCCTGGCCATGTGCTGGGAGGCAGGGGGCCATTTTGAATGCAGGCAGTGTTCTTAGGTCTGCAACCATTTTGCCTAGCTTTCAACCTTTATGCCCAGGGGTAGTGAGTGGTGCATGGGCCTAGTCTTTCTGTGGGGTGTCTTGAATTTAAACATCATGGAGGGCTTGGGATTGTGCTGATTTTTCTGCGATTTTCGTTTTTTTGGGCTGTTGTTGTGGCCTTTTCACCAGGGGTAGTGAATGGTGCATGGGCCTAGTCTGTCTGTGGGGTGTCTTGAATGTAAACATCATGGAGGGCCTGGATGGCATGGGATTGTGCTGATTTTTCTGTGTTTTTCGATTTTTTGGGCTGTTGTTGTGGCCTTTTCACCAGGGGTAGTGAGTAGTGCATGGGCCTAGTCTTTCTGTGGGGTGTCTTGAATTTAAACATCATGGAGGGCATGGATGGCATGGGATTGTGCTGATTTTACTGTGTTTTTCGATTTTTTGGGGTGTTGATGGGGACAGGCCATGTGGGTGGGTGCCATTTTGAGTGCTGCTACAGGCAGGCCCTGGCCATGTGCTGGGAGGCAGGGGGCCATTTTGAATGCAGGCAGTGTTCTTAGGTCTGCAACAATTTTGCCTAGCTTTCAACCTTTATGCCCAGGGGTAGTGAGTGGTGCATGGGCCTAGTCTTTCTGTGGGGTGTCTTGAATTTAAACATCATGGAGGGCTTGGGATTGTGCTGATTTTTCAGCGATTTTCCTTTTTTTGGGCTGTTGTTGTGGCCTTTTCACCAGGGGTAGTGAGTGGTGCATGGGCCTAGTCTGTCTGTGGGGTGTCTTGAATGTAAACATCATGGAGGGCCTGGATGGCATGGGATTGTGCTGATTTTTCTGTGTTTTTCGATTTTTTGGGCTGTTGTTGTGGCCTTTTCACCAGGGGTAGTGAGTGGTGCATGGGCCTAGTCTTTCTGTGGGGTGTCTTGAATTTAAACATCATGGAGGGCTTGGGATTGTGCTGATTTTTCTGTGTTTTTCGATTTTTTGGGGTGTATAACTGAACTGATGTTCCTCTGTCTTCCATTGCTTTTAGGTGCACAAGACTCAAGAGAGCCACCAGTGCCAGGAAGAAGTCCTGCAGCGGTGTGTGTGTGCAGCATAACGTCATGCGACGTCACGTCTGGCCACAGACAACTCTGCAACTCGTGCAACTGCGGCCTGCTGTTCTGACCTCTGAAGAAGATGGCCCCCAAAAAAGTTCCCCGTAGCTCCTCTAGCAAGAAAGTTGCCAGTAAGGAGCAGAAGAAGCAAGTTACCAAGGAGACTGCTGTGTCGCACTCCACATTTTTTGGGAGTAAAAAAGAAAGTACGCCTGCAGCAGCAGCGGGATCTGCTGGGGACCAAGCTGGGAGCAGCACCCCCGCTCCATTGGGCTCAGTGCCACCACCACCACCACGCCAAATTAAGTCCAAGCCCTTGAGTGCTGCAGAGGCACTTAGTCTAGTTGTTCAATCACCATCGACCAGTGATGTTGGCTCATCGCAAGAAAGTAGCAGCAATGTCCTTCAATCAACACAGGTTGTTGTAACTCATCTGACGAGTGTTGAACAACCACAGCCGCAACAACAACCACATGTTCAAGTACAAGCCCAAGTACTTGTGGAAGGAGAGGCAGCGCAAGGTAATGCGCAAGCAGAGGTGCATGGAGGGTCACAAGTGTACACAATAGTTGTTCCTCCAGAAGTAGGGGCACATCAGGAAATCGACAATCAAGCCAAGGTATCATTTGAGGAAGCCACTCCTCCTGATCATTCATTGTCTTCCTCATCCCTAGCAAGGAAAATATCAAGGGTGGTTTCTACATCTTCTTCAAGCACACCTCCTTCTGATGATGCGGATCAAAATTGGGAACCAGCACCACTGCCGTCTGAGAGTGATGCACACCATGATCTGACAAAGGTAGTTAAGCGTAAAAGGAAGCTCGTCCAAAGTCTCATAGTTATGGAGTGTGATGAGGCTCAACAAGAAGTGGCGGATACTGCTGCTGATGAAGACTCTCACGATGACGACCCAGTCATCATAAAGGTCACTGCAGCCCCAGCGGGCATGCAGCAAACAGACATTTTGACCCTAGCCCGAGAAGCTGCTGAGCGTGATGATGTTGTCGACGAGGAGGCAATGGAAACACCACAATCATTGGAGTTAACTAGTACACCAACACGTACCGCTTCCATATTTCTTCCTCGCCAGAAGGGACCTCCATCCACCTTGACCTCAATTAGTGGTGGTAAAAGTGCTAAACGTACTAAAGTTCGGCAATCCACATCCTCCACTTCATCTGGCATTAGCAGCAGGACCACCAACACCAGTATCGCCGCCTCCTCCGGCCCCCAAAGACATTTCAAGTCTGCAGTTTGGGACTTCTTTAGTGTTTGCCCAAAAAGGAAAACTTAGCCATTTGTAGCATTTGTAAGCATGCAGTTAGTCGTGGTAAGTTTGGTATCAACTATGGTACCGGAGGCCAGAGAAGTCATCTTGAGAGACAGCACGCTGTCCAATGGTTTGCGCACCTAAAGGAGATCAAGGAAGCCCGAATTGCAAGTCAAGAAAACGTTGATGTTTCATCTGATGATGACGAGGCGGAAGAAGACGTGTCAAACACTTCACTTACACCCAGTACCCCTGTCAGCAGCACACCCCATGTTAGCCACACTAAGAGTGTGGGAGAGAGTGAGACACCAATGCGAAAAAGTTCATCAGCGAGCGTAACTGGGTCGAAGAAGTCATCATCATCCCGTAAATGCTTGGTCCAGGGAAACATTAGAACCATGTTGTTTACAGAAGCGCCATATGAACGCAACCACCCACTGACGCGTCTGTATAACACTAAGCTGGCTAAAATGCTAGCTCTGGACCTTCTCCCTTTTTCTTTTGTAGAAGGGATTGGTTTTCTAGAATTAGTGGCAGCGCTCTGCCCTAAATGGAAGGTTCCTAGCCGGTTCTATTTTGCCAGAGTTGCGGTTCCAGCACTACATGAAGATGTGCTGGAGGTGATTGGGGCAGCTTTGCAGAATAGTGCTTTTCACACTATACATCTAACAACAGACATGTGGACCAGTGGCGCAGGCGCTGATTACATGTGTATCACTGCACACTGGGGGGGCGTGGCTTGGGCGCCGATGGCGATGGTCGCCTGAGAGCTCGGCTCCGGGACTAAGCCCGGGATTATCCTGAAAATCGGAGGCTGCGGGGCACCCCAGACCCCGCATTCTGCTGAGCGTGCCGACGGAGACCTGCCGGGGCCCCTGGTGGAGCTCGGACGAGGGTTGCTCCGGAGTAAAACAGACGTTTGCGGAGTTGCGGAGTGCGACCCAACATGGCGCCCGGACTCCTTTGTCCCCCTGTTCGGACCTACTGACTTGAAGAAGTGCCGCGGGCAGCGACTGGCGCCCGGCTTCGCCATCCCCGGCTGTTCTGGGCATTGGACATTTACTGGATTGGACCTTTTGCAACGGTTTTGCCCTCGGTTGGACGGCCGGGCGGGTGCCCACGCAGTGGAGGGCACCGAGAGCGGACGCCCTGCGATTCAAGCGGTGGCCCACCTCGCGACTCCGCAACTAGCTACGTCTTCCTGACCAGTCCACCTACATGGGAGGCGCGACACTCTGGCGCCACAGATCATCCGAGGGGGTTGGTGGCCCTCACCCCGGGGCTATAGTGGGTGAGCGGGTCTGCCCGACTCGGCGACGGCTGTCTCCGCCCCCTCATCGGTGCCCTCGGACGCCGTGGCGGTGGCGTGAGCCGAAGCGGCGGAGTCTACACAGGCTCTGGAGAAGGAGGTCGCCCATACCCGAATTGAGGACAGGCACCCGTGAAGGTCGTGGTCGACACCTGCACACGGAGAGGCCTACTCCGGGACCATCACGGAGTGCCCCTGGAAGCATGGGGAAACCTAGAGGAGCCAAGGGCCCCATCCAGGCCGCCTCGGACTCTGAAGCCCAGGACAAAGAGGAGCATGGGGACCCAAAAAGTTCTGGTGGCGTGCCGCTGCAGCAACAGTTCGACCGTGTCCTAGAGGCGATAGAGACCACGCGATCAGCCCTCCAGCAGGACATTGCTCAGGTGGCGACGAGCCTGGGCCTCCTCAGAGCGGACCATGGCAAACTTTCAGACCGGGTCAAGGAGGTGGAGGGCACGGTGAAAACCTTGGAGCCGGCGCAGCGGACCTTGGCTGCGACAATGAAGGACGCCCTATCCCGAATTGCGACCCTGGAACGGAGAGCGGAGGATGCGGAAGGCCGCAACAGGAGGAACAACATCCGAGTGGTGGGCCTGCCGGAAAAGATCGAGGATGGCGATATGGTGACATACTTGGAGACATGGCTCCGAGACACGGTGGTCCCGGAAGGACTGTCCTCCTTCTACACTCTGGAACGGGCCCACAGAGTCCCAGCACGGCCCCCACAGTAGGGACGCACCCCGAGACCGGTGGTGGCGCGGTTGCTGCATTTTCGAGACAGGGACTTAATCCTCAACGCCGCCAGGCACAATGGCCCGTTCCAAGTAGCGAACAGTCAGGTGAACATCTTCCCGGATTACGCCTACGAGACTCAGCGCAAGCGGTTCTCCTTCCTGGCGGTTAAGCGCGAGCTCAGGAGCGAGGGCATTCAGTATTCGCTTCTATACCCTGCAAGGCTCCGCATCATTGTCGATGACAAAACCCAGTTCTTCGACACCCCGGAGGATGTCTGTGACTGGCTCGAGCTATACAGGACAGGGAAAGATGGCTTTGGCTCCTCGTCCCAACAGGCAGATGAGCCGGAACAAAGGCGGCGATCCAAGAGGGTCAGGAATCGCCGCGGCCGCACGGGAGGGCCCTCAACTGCGGAGACATCATCAGAACGGAGGGGAGTGCTGGAAGTATTGTCGGAGTTGTCGGGAGCACGGGATGCAGCCATCGAGGAGGAAGAAAACCCGGGTGATGAGGGAGCACCATCGGACTCGGAGGATTCAGTGGCCGATAGTGCCCATACACCGGTGATCACACCGAAATCGGTGGAGGACCTTTTGGATGGGCAAGGGTAACGGGGTATACTGCCTTGTTTTGGGTGGGGGCCCGGCAGGGGGGAGGCGGTTGCCGTCTGTTATTGTTGACAAAGAGGGAGAGAGGGTTGGGGGGCCTCTGCTTTTGCCCCGGGAGGTTTTAGCACTGTTTGGGGCTTGTTATAGTCCTGGTGGCCTGGGCGACGAGGGCCCACTGCCTCCGCCCAGCCCGCACCTGGCCCATAAGGCCTTCCTACGGTGGCGACCGTAGGATTAGTGGGGGTTCTTGGGTTGATGAAAGACGAGGTTTGGATGGGATCTAGATGGAGCAGTTTGGGTCCTGTTCTGGGGTGGGTGGGGGGGGGGTTTGGCTGGTTTTTGGGTTGTTGGGTTTTGGTTGGGGAAAATGGCCGCCATCAGCGCTGAGAGGATTGATGTCTTTTCTTTGTGGGGACCCGGATGGGGGGACTGTGCAAGAACAATCTGGGACAATGGCTGATGTTGCTAACTTGAAATGTGTTACTTGGAATGTAAGGGGGCTTCACACTATGTCAAGGCGCCACAAGGTCCACGCTTATTTAGTGCGTAGGGGAGTGCAAATGGCGCTGCTGCAGGAAACTCATCTGAACAAGGCGGAAGGGGCGGCGCTTCAGCGTAGATGGCGGGGGCAGGTCTTTTCCACGTCGTACTCCGCTTATGCCAGGGGGGCGCTAATATGGATCAGAGCAGGGGTCCCCTTCCAAGTCACGAGGACAGTGATAGATCCAGAGGGGCGGTTCGTGGCCATTTCGGGCACTCTAGGGGGGAGGGACCTGAACGTTTGCTGTGTATATGCTCCTAATGTAGACCAGACTGCCTTCCTTTCCAGGTTATCGGGCTCGTTGGCCCACTTTTTCGCCGGGCCCCTCCTGCTGGGGGGAGACTTTAACTCCGTAGTGGATGTGGACATAGACCGCTCGCATCCCCCGCTTCCCGATTCCCCGGTCCGTCGCACGGCTAAGGGTCGTCAGGATTGGCAGACCCGCTGGAGTTTGACGGACATTTGGAGGGCGCATCACCCCGCATCTAGGGATTATTCATATTTCTCGAGACTCCATGAGTTGCATGTCAGGCTAGACGGCTTTCTTGGATCGCCCGAACTGGTTTCGGCAGCGGTCCGATCGGAGTACTTATCTAGGACCATCTCGGACCATAACCCCCTCCTACTGGACCTTCGCTGGTTTCCTGGGACGCCGGCGGTGCCCACCTGGAAACTGCGACCCGAGATCCTCGAAGACAGTGTCTTCAAAGCGGACCTGGGGGAGAGAATATCGGATTATTTTGCGTCCAACGGCGGCTCCGCGAGTACTAGGGCGTGGGAATGGGACGCTTTTAAGGTAGTGGTGAGGGGTTACTGCATCTCTAAGAAGGTGGGCATGAGGCGCGTCATCCTGGCTGATTTAGACACAGCGGACCGGGAACTCCGTGAGCTTGAAATTCGCCGCCCCGGACACCCGGAATTGCAAGCACAAACGGCGGAGGCGAGGGAAAAGGTAGCGGCAGAGGTCGAACGGCTCCGCTGTTTTGATTATAAGGCCTATACGGTCCGGTCTATCGCGGAGGGTGACAGGTCGAGCGCGTTGTTGGCGTGGTTGGCCAACCCTACGCGCCAGTCACAAACAATGACAAATATGCGGGGGGCAGACGGAAACGAGGTATGCACCCAACCGGAGATTCTTAGTTGCTTCCGGCATTATTATGAATGTTTATACCGCAGCCGCTCCGCACGTGACCCAGACCGGCTTGATAATTATCTTCGCCCACTGGAGCTCCGCACAGTGGAGCAGGAAGTGGCGAAAACCCTGGGATCCGACATTGAATTAGGGGAGATCCGCGGGGCCATTAAAAGGATGGCGAGAAACAAGACCCCGGGCCTAGATGGCCTACCAGTGGAGTTTTATGCAGCTTACGCTGACCTCCTAGCCCCTCGATTACTGGTGGTCTACAGGGAGGCGAAGAGGCTGGGGCGACTCCCGAGCTCGATGTGTGAGGCGTTGGTGGTTCCTCTCCTCAAACCGGGCCGAGACTCATCCGACCCGGGATCCTATCGTCCCCTATCGATGTTGACAGTGGACTACAAAATACTGAGCAGCATCTTGGCCTCGAGGCTGCTAGGACACATGAGCTCCCTGGTGCATGAGGACCAGGCTGGTTTCATCCCACGGCGGAACACGACCATGAATATTCGTAGGTTGTTCCGTTTGCTAGGGGAACCGTTTGTGGATGCCCCGACCCCGGTAGTCTTGTCGGTGGACCTGGAGAAGGCTTTTGATAGCCTGGAGTGGGATTACCTCTGCACGGTGTTACGGAGGTTCGGCCTCGGGGAGGGATTTGTCCGATGGACCGCGGTTCTTTCTGCCTCTGCTTCGGCCAGGGTCCGAGCGGGCCCATTGATTTCATCGCGGTATTCGGTAGAACGAGGCACGCGGCAAGGGTGCTCATTGTCCCCACTTCTTTTTGCGCTGGCGGTGGAGCCACTGGCGCTGCACCTTCGCTCGGGAGCCCACTATACGGGCTTATGGACGTCTGCGGGCCCGCATTATGTCTCGCTATATGCGGATGACCTGTTGCTCTTCCTAGAGGACCCGGTCGACGCTTTACGTGGAGCGGAGTTGGCGCTCACGGAGTTCGGAGAGGTTTCGGGCCTCCGAGTGAATTGGTCTAAGACCTGTCTTTTTCCGGTACGCAGGGGTACCCCCGCCCCTGCGCTAAGTAGGGAGATTAGATGGGAGCCCGACTGCTTTAAGTACCTTGGGGTGTTCGTTTACCACGACCACCCCGACCTCCTGGATGGGAACATTGCCCGCTGCATTCGAGCACTCCGAGGCTGCATGGACTTTTGGGCCACGCTGCCGCTTTCGGTGGCGGGACGTATTGCCCTGCTCAAAATGGTGGCACTTCCCCGGTTATTATATTACTTCCGGACTTTACCGATCTGGATCCCACCGGCCACGTTTCGGCGGTTACGCTCTATGGTGGTCGGATTCCTCTGGGGAACGGGCCGGCGGCGGGTGGCCCTCAACACCTTGATGAGGCCGAAAGACGAGGGGGGGCTCGCTGC
This sequence comes from Lissotriton vulgaris, assembly GCF_964263255.1. Lineage (NCBI taxonomy): Eukaryota > Metazoa > Chordata > Amphibia > Caudata > Salamandridae > Lissotriton > Lissotriton vulgaris. The sequence continues at coordinate 238,846 of NW_028244595.1, forward strand.
GCCGGACTTCGAAAAGTATTATCTGGCGGCACAGCTCCAGACCTTCACCCAGGAGATCGCCAGGGAATTCCGGGGCCCGGAAGTCGGAAGGGGGACGGGTATGGCCAGGCATGTTCTCTCCTTTATAGCGCTGCGACAACGTTTAGCCCTGCGGGACTTGTCGTTGGAGGAGCGGACTGTCCGCCTGTGTTGGAATCGGGCCCACGCCAGAGGCCAACTGAGAACACCATATGCGCCTGAAATACCGTTGGGGATGCTGACGGCCCTCCCCCACGGAGGGGATTGGTCACGTTTGGCGGCCTGGGAGGATTCCGGTTTACAGCTCGTTGGTGATCTGTACGAGGACGGAGCGCTCTTGTCCTTTCAGGATCTGATTGACCGCTTCGGGATCTCCCGGGGTGACTTTCTGCTGCACTCGGCCATTGTGCGAGCGATCCAGGCACACTGGAGGAACGGGCAGGAAGAACCCCACTTATCTCAGGTGTGCCAGTACGTAATGATGTCGGCGGGCACGGTGAAGGCGGTCACTTGCCTCTACGGCAGGTTGATTACCGAGGGACTGGCTCCTCTCACCACTTTGAGAACCCGCTGGGAGGAGGACATTGGTAGGGAGATCCCGGAGACGACCTGGTCCCAGTTAGTGAGAAGAGCCTGGAAGGGCACACGTAACGCCCGTTTCCAACTGGTCCACTATTATGTTCTCCATAGAGCGTACCTGACCCCGGTGAAAATCAGGCGTTATTTTGCCACGGCTTCGGCGGAATGCCCTAGATGCCCGGCTCAGGAGGCGGACCTCCTTCACATGTTATGGGCCTGCCCAGGACTGACGTCCTACTGGCAGGAGGTAGCGACGACCCTGGAGGAGGTGACAGGGAGACTCTTATCATTGGATGCGGCGGTGGGGCTCCTACACTGGTTCCCCCATACCCCCAGGAATAAAATTTCTAGTAAATTTATTGACCTAGGGCTCCTCCTTGCCAAACGAGAGGTGACCAGGAATTGGAAGGCACGAGCTGGTCCGGCAGGCAGCAGATGGCACAGTGAGCTTTTGAAGTGGGCGACGGGAGAGAGCGCGCTGAGATATCAACTGGCTTGGAGGCAGGGTAATGAGAAGGCGCAGGAGGCCGCGTTGGAGTGGGAAATGTTGGTACAGGCCCTCAGGGATTATTGTGCCCCCAGCGACTCTGAAAGTGAAGACGCGACTCACCCCGAGTCCCGGTGAACGTTAGTACTGACAGTCCTATTGCCTTCCCCGTGGGTCCAATAGCAGATCCTATGTTGATAGCTCCCTGGCGCTGGTGGTGGGGGGGGGGTTTCTCTTAGTTACTAGACATTTATGGGGGGGGGGTTTATTTTGGGGGTTTTAGGCTTGTTTGGAAAAGCAGATGACGGACAGTGCATTATCCGGACCAGCTTCAGCATCCTTCTGACCCCCATTGCGTTTCGCCGCCCGACCCCAGGGTTGTGGGCCAGTTGGCTGTGTACGGACTTTACGGTGGGGGGCCAGAGGGCTATATTCTGTTAATATTGCTTATGATACAATGCTGGTCGTTACTGTAATGATCTACTGATTCCTGCAATAAAAATATATTAAAAAAAAAAAAAAAATCACTGCACACTGGGTCTCTTTTTCAGGGGTTAAAGCAAAGCTAAACGCAGGTGTTGACCCGGACCAAGTTTTTAAATCTGCTCGGAAACATGCAACACTAGCCATGTTTGGCTTGGAGAAACGTCACACAGCAGAAAACATTTTGAATGAGTTTAACACAAAGGTCTTTCACTGGCTGTCCCCAAAAAAACGCCAGATTGGTTATGTGTCCACGGATAATGGCGCCAATATAGTTAAGGCCGTGGAGCTGGGTCAATATTTCAGAGTGCCGTGTTTGGCGCACTGTATAAACATGGTTGTTAAAAAATTCTTGAGTGATGAAGACAGTCCAGCGTGCGAGTTAGTGGCGACCTGCAACCATTTCAGCCATTCGTTTGAGGCCCGGAAGCATCTGAGGAGCCTGCTACATGATCTCCTACATGCCCCTCCTCCCTACTACCGCCTCCCAGCTGCTGCCCCTCCCACGCTCCGCCCCCCCACTTTCCATGTTAGACAGATGTCCCAACGCGCAGCGTCCACGCGCTGCGGCCGTGCCGAAGGTGCGCCAGAGGTAAGCCCGTCTATGCCCGTCCGCGCCTGGACCGCGCCCAGCGCCAGACCCCCTGGCCCTCGTACCACCCACCCCACCCGCATTACATACGACGCCACCACCCTCTTAGCCCTAAACCCCGGCCGTCTCCCCAACTGCATCCAAGCCGCTCCTGGACACACCCATGGACCCTTCTCTTGCAACTCCTGCAAGTTCGACGGCACCAAGAACAACTCCTCATCCACGAACGCAAAACAGATATCTGACACCAACCACCTACAATGCATCCTGCTCAACACCCGCTCGGTCCACAGGCACGCCATCGACCTCTGGAATCTACTAGACACCATCTCTCCGGACGTCGCCTTCCTAACAGAAACATGGATGAACGCCTCATCAGCCCCAGACATCACCATTGCCATCCCGGAAGGCTACAAGATCATCCGTAAGGACCGCACCGACCAAACAGGAAGAGGCATCGCTATCGTCCATAAGAATTCCAACCGCATCTCAACCAGCTCAGACGTCAACCTTGCCAGCGCCGAACACCTTCACTTCCAGATCCACACCGACCCCAAGACCACACTCAGAGGCACCCTCCTCTACCGGCCTCCAGGACCCCGTGCACAATTCAGTGACGACATCACTGACTTTATCACCCCACACGCCCTCCCCTCCGAGGAATACATTCTATTGGGAGACCTCAACTTTCACCTGGAAAAGAGCAATGACAGCAACGCCACCACCCTTCTGGACAATCTCGCCAACCTCGGACTCAAACAACTTGTCACTACCCCCACCCACATTGCAGGTCACACACTCGACCCTATCTTCTCCTCCAGCAAACATGTCTCCTTCAGTCACACCACAGCTCTCCATTGGACGGACCACAGCTGCGTCTACTTTATCTACAATAAGACCACAACCCACAACCATTCTCAACCTACTCTGCGAAGAAACTGGAACAAAATCACCATTGACCAGATCTCCTCATCGCTTCTTCAAAACCCCCCTGCCCACTCCTCAAACCCCGACCAAGCAGCCATTAACCTCACCCAATGGCTATCCAACAGTGCCGACATCCTAGCACCGTTGAAAAAACATCAAATCAAACTAGGCAGCAAAAACGCCTCCTGGTTCAACGATGATCTTAAGAAATCTAAGAAACTCTGTCGCTCCCTCGAGAAGGCCTGCAAAAAAGAGCCAAACACCAGCACCAGAGACGCCTTCAAAAACGCCACCCGCGGGGAGGAGCCAAGATGGCGACCGGAGCGGACGTGTAGGCTCCCGGCTCCGCCAGCCCTTGAGCCCCGCATTGCTATCCTGCCTGGAAACCTGCTCTATTTTCTCGGCTGTCAGACCGGGGAATGTGTGCTGACTTTGCCCATGTCCCTCCGGAATCTCTGCTCGTCCGGAGCGCGGAGATGGCCTGGCAACCGTCCCGATGCCTTTGACCCCGGTGTAAACCGCCGCTTGCTGCCGGATCTCGCCGGAGCGGTGACGGCCGGCCTGCCTGCAGGACACCTGGAGCCTGGGAGGAGCTGCTTTCTTTCTGAATCACGGACCACATCGTACTGGTTGCTGTGGATTGCCGCGTACCGCAACTACCTCGCGCTTGGAGGGTAGATCGCACTGCACGAACGGTTCCTTTGTTCAGTGCTGGGTGAGTGCTGTTTGGACTCCATTACGGGGCTTGCCCGGAATCGGTGGATCGCCCATTCGCCCTGACTACCTGTCTTAGCCGATGGGGGCTCCTCGCTGACGACGCTGGACTGCAGCTGGCGGCAACGGAGGATAGGGCAGTTGCTGATTCATGCCGCACCCGCCCATGTTTTTGCGATCGGATTATCGGCATAATGGATATACCAGCTGAATCGCGGAATGAAGAGGATCGCCCACCCTCGCCCTGGGACTGCGGCACCATATCCGGGTTGGGGACTGAATTGAATATACCCTATTGTGATCCAGATACAGGGGGACCGCAGCCTGCCCTGTCCTATGGTTATATCCTGACTGCCCTTGGTGATCTGCGATCGGCGCTGTTTCATGGCTCCCACAGGCTAAGCGAGAAACTCGATGATATAGCTTTCGATTTGGGGCGGATGCGGAGGGACTGTTCCCAGCAACAATTGCACACTCCCTTGTTGGTGCCTGAGTTTGCTACTGTGTTTCCAAGTGGTGGGGTGGCGAGGTGGAGGGGGGGGGTGACAATCGGCACGTGGAATGTTTACTGATTGCTTGTACTTTTGGATTGTTTCGTGCCGCTATATTGCCTCTGTTTCTGCCTGCTTATTACTGCTGATAGTGTTGCCCGCTCATGTTTCTTGATGGTCATCTGGTCCCTGATCCTCCTTTGGTACTATTCTTCATAGAAAAAACTTTTAAAATAAACCTTCATACCTCCTGTTTCCCGGCAATCCCCTTGGGTACAGTGTACCTTGGACTGTTTGTTACCTTGTATTGTGATATTGCTGGGATCCGCCTATCTGCAAGATTGCATTAAATGTTCTCGAGGCCGGCCGGAAGGTTGTAGGCCCGTATTTGTTTTGCTTTCTTGACAATAAAGGTTTTCAAAAAATTCTTTTAAAAAAACAAAACGCCACCCGCATACTCCACCAACTAATCCGGTCTGCCAAGAAAGCCGCATTCAAAGACCGACTAGATAACAACGCCCACAACAGCAAGGAATTATTCAACATCGTCAAAGAATTTACCAACCCCTCAGCCAACTCCAACGACATCACCCCCTCTCAAGCCCTCTGCGACTCCCTAGCTTCATTCTTCCACAACAAAATCGCAGACATCCACAACAGCTGCGACAACCGATCCGGAGACCAACCCACCCAACCTTCTGCAGGACCTTCACCCCCCTTGAACATCCTTAATGACTGGAACCCAATCTCCACTGAGGACACCATCCGCCTGATGAACTCCATCCACTCAGGATCCCCCACAGACCCATGCCCTCACCACATCTTCAACAAAGTAGACTCCATCATAGCACCACACCTCCGAGACGTCATCAACTGCTCCCTCAACTCCGCCACCTTCCCGGAAAGCTGGAAACACGCAGAACTCAGCGCCCTTCTGAAAAAACCCACAGCTGACCCCATCGAACTCAAAAACTACCGCCCCATCTCGCTCCTTCCATTCCCGGCCAAAGTCATCGAGAAAGCTGTCAACAACCAGCTCGCCGCCTTCCTCGAAACCAACAAATCCCTCGACTCCTCACAGTCCGGCTTCCGAGCCAAACACAGCACTGAGACCGCCCTCATAGCAGAAACAGACGACATTCGAACTCTACAGGACAATGGAGACACAGTCGCCCTCATCCTCCTCGACCTCTCCGCAGCCTTCGACACAGTCTGTCATAGCACCCTATTACAGCGCCTCAGAAACATCGGAATCCAAGGAAAAGCACTGGAATGGATCACCTCGTTCGTTGCCGGTAGAACCCAGAGAGTCCGCCTCCCACCATTCAAGTCAGAGGCCACTGAAGTCATCTGCGGCGTGCCACAAGGATCTTCACTCAGCCCCACCCTCTTCAACGTATACATGAGCCCCCTCGCGGTCATCGCACGCCAACACAACCTCAACATCATCTCCTACGCTGATGACACTCAACTGATCCTATCACTCACCAAAGACCCTAACACTGCCAAAACCAACCTACATGAAGGAATGAAAGAAGTAGCCGAGTGGATGAAGCACAGCCGTCTGAAACTGAACTCAGACAAAACAGAAGTCCTTATCTTAGGTACCTCCCCCTCTGCCTGGGATGACTCTTGGTGGCCAGAGGCCCTTGGAAAAGCTCCCATCCCGACGGACCACGCACGGAACCTGGGCGTCATCCTGGACTCCTCACTCTCTATGACCAGACAAGTCAACGCCGTTTCATCATCTTGCTTCAACATTCTTCGCATGCTCAAAAAAACATTTCGCTGGATCCCCAACGAAACTAGAAAAACGGTCACCCACGCACTGGTCACGAGCCGCCTGGACTACGGAAACACCCTATACGCCGGTACCACCGCAAAACTCCAGAAAAAACTCCAGCGCATCCAGAACGCTTCAGCCAGACTCATACTAGACATCCCGCGTAAAGACCACATCCCTGGTCACCTGGAAAACCTCCACTGGCTCCCCGTCAATAAGAGGATTACTTTCCGCCTCCTAACCCACGCACACAAAGCACTTTACGATCTTGGACCCGAATGCCTCAACACACGACTTTCCTTCTACACCCCCTCCCGCCAGCTACGATCCTCCAACCAAGACCTTGCTACTGTACCTCGCATCAACAAAACCACCATGGGAGGTAGATCCTTCTCCTACCTGGCAGCTAAAACCTGGAACTCACTTCCCACTCACCTTCGCCTCACTCAGAACCACCTAGCATTCAGAAAGCAACTTAAAACTTGGATATTCGACAAGTAATTCCCCACCCTTCTTCAAGCGCCTTGAGACCCTCTGGGTATGTAGCGCGCTATATAAATCATTTGACTTGACTTGACTTGACTTGAACGTCGAATGCCAGTGAAAGCACTCATCCAGGAGGTGGCAACACGTTGGAACTCAACCTTCTACATGCTTGAGCGTCTGTATGAGCAGTATACGGTACTCGATCACTATTTCTTAACACTGGGTACAGCTCAGAAGGACCTGAGGCTAGATGCGGCGCAATGGAACCTAGTTAAAAGCCTGATAGACATGCTTCGTCCTTTTGAGGCCTTCACGCGTGCAGTCAGCAAGGAGGACTGTAATTTGGGAAAATCTATCCCATTGTTGCGCATGCTGGAGCACCAACTGAAGGCGGTGTCTTCTATGTTTCAAAAAGATGAAAAAAAGCAAGACGCTTTTGTTTTGGCGGAGAAATTATTAGAGCGCCTACGTGGTGATGAACGTCTTAAAATGATCCACTCAGAACAGCATTACATTTGTGCTACTATTCTGGATCCACGCTACAAAAAGGCGCTGGCAGGCCGAGCATTCTTTCCTTTTGATGATGAAGATGTTACAAAGTACAAACGTTGGCTAGCCTTGTCAGCCAAGAGGTTTGAAAGAGAAAGGCAGCAAATTGAAGGAAAAGGCAGTAGATCAGCATCAGCAGGCCATCCCCAGTCAAAAGAATCCACTTCTGCACCTGTGGCTGTGGCACAAATGACCTCTCAGCCGTTAAAGACACCGGCAACCGGATCATCTGCACCAGACACAACAGTAATATTGGATGCAGAAGAGGATTGGCTAACTCGGCTTGGGTTTGGTTCTCAAAAGGTCACAGCAAAAAGTAAGCAAAGTGGAGGAACCTTGGAGGACCTTGAGTCGATGGTGCAGGACTATCTGAATGACTCAACAGAGGTCTATGTTAATGCTGACCCATTGGCATATTGGCATGGAAAAAAAGAATTGTGGGCACAGATCTCCAACCTGGCTACAAACTACTTGTCTTGCCCACTCGCAAGCATATCTTCTGAACGTGTTTTCAGTGCTGCTGGTGGCATTGTAACTTCCAAACGGAGCCGCCGCCGGCCCATAAATGTGGAGAGGTTAACAATGATCAAGATGAATCAGCACCTCATACCACCAGATTACAAAGTACGAGAAAGCACGCCGAATGAAGACGAGGAGGACAGCAACGTACATGAGGGAATTTTTTCTCTGTTAGGTGACACTGACCTCATCCTGCCTGAATTCGCAGAGTATGATGAAAAACCCTTATTCTTATTCCCTGACACCGAGCCCTGAAAATGAGACAATGAATCAATAACTTTTCTTTTGTCCTTATTCACTTTTATTCCTGTGTGTCTGTCTTTCTTTGTTTTGCACAGTTAATTTAATTCAAACTTTAATCACCTAATCACAAAAACAAGCCCATCAGCAGAACTGTCTTCACTTGTTTGCTTATTGATTTGAAGGTGCCGCAGTCTGCATTCCTCAGGTTCACAAATTCACAAGAACATGCTCCTCTATCCTCCTCCTCCAGACTCCTATTTCCCTCAAAGCAGAGGGCTGGATTACGCCCAATGAAGAAAGACTCTGCACTTGTGGGGGTGTTCTACTTCTTTGCAGGTGAGTTGACGGCTCTGGGGCCATTGATGGGAATCTAATACCGGATAAAAGTGGTTTGGACCAAATCGGAGGCGAACATTTTTGGGCGTTTTTGCTGACTTGCTTGCCTTTGAGGTGCTCTTTGGGGGGGTTCCGGGTGTTTGTGGGTGAGTTTTGGGGTCTGGGAGCACTGCTGGGACAGTCTAATCTTGATTGCATTTGCTTTTCAGGAAATCCGTGGTGGAAAACCGGAGTTAAGACCTAGCTGCACAGCGCGTTTGGACCGAAGGCCGATAAATATTGTAAGTATGAGATTTTCCTTTTTAGCTGTTTGGGGGTGTTGTGCTTTTTTGCGGGTGGGTTGGCGGGTCTTGTGGAATTGCTGGGAAGGTCTAATACCGGATAGAAGTGGTTTGGACAAAATCCATGCAGAATTATTTTTTGCTATTTCTGACATTTTGCTCAATGTAGCGTTTTCGGGGGCCTGTTTGGGGGGCTTCCAGGTGTTTGTGGGTGGGTTTCGGGGTCTGGGAGCACTGCTGGCTATGGATACTTTAGATTCTAAGAGGTTTGAAGCAAATCCATGGTGGCAGAGGGGAGTTAGGGCCTAGCTGCAGAGCGCGCGTGGAGTGATTTTGGAAATTGCCCAGAAAATGACTAAGTCCCCATTTTTGTACTTTTGCTTTTTGGCTGTTTGGGGGTCTTCTACTAGTTTTCGCCTGGGTTGACGGCTCTGGGGCCATTGCTGGGAAGCTCTAATAACGGATAAAAGTGGTTTGGACCAAATCGGAGGCGGAACATTTTTTGCGTTTTTGCTGACTTGCTTGCCTTTGAGGTGCTCTTTGGGGGGGTTCGGGGTGTTTGTGGATGAGTTTTGGGGTCTGGGAGCACTGCTGGGACAGTCTAATCTTGATTGCATTTGCTTTTCAGGAAATCCGTGGTGGAAAACGGGAGTTATTGTCATATGGATACTTCGTTACATATATTGCGTTAAGTTAGCATGAGTGTATTACATGTTTAAACAGCCGTTTTTCCTTCGGCTTCAGTTTTGCACACAACACCTACTTGTTATTGTCGCTTTCAACCTAGAAGCGGTGATGTGATTTATTTGAGAATAATATGTTATTTCTATGCTATCAGCTTTGCCTGGTACACTTGGTACAACTGTCTGCACACTGAGAGCTGCACACTCTAAGAATAACCTAACACAAGGTTGTTGGGAAGCCTGATCCTCGCACCACATTAGACATAACACAAATAATGTTGATGCCAACATTTTGGGCTCTACGCGGGTTTAAGATAGAGTTACACGGAATGAACGTAGACACTTGGTGCTGCGCATGAAGAGAGCTGGTAGCTGTTGATGTGATCTACTCCTACTGACATTTAGAGGTATGGGTCCGCCCTGCTAAAGCCCGAATGAGACCTTCTTAGATATAAAATAATATGCTAAATAGGGTGCGCGAAATATAGGTGATATAGATTTCTATAGATTTTGCATTGTAACATGCTATCACCTTTTGCTTACTATGGATTAGTGACTATGCTGCTAACTCTGATTTTTATAATCTGCATTTTGGTATTATACAAGATACTGCGTTTGAGAACCTTGCATTGAATAATAAATATTTCAAACTTGCACGTGTGCTCTTTGACTCTCAGTTTTGGTTTGAAATGATTATATAACGAAAGAGTGTTCATGTGTTCCACGATTCCTGAGGTATTCTAAAGTTCATGTTCTGGTTTGTCTAAGACATGGATCATTCCATAATGAGCCATGAGACACTGTAGCTAGCTAGGTAAGGGGATTTCTGACACTGAGATGAGTTTTGGATCATCCTAACTCACTGAGGTTCTGGATCTCTATGCACAGTTCTGTGGGAGAACGGAAACCCTGCTACATGGCGCCTGTACGTTGTTGGCCTTATATCATGACACTCGAGTAGTATATCATTCAAACCTTGACACCTTCATTCCCGTTTCCGGTAAACGGTGGTGTCGGAAAAACCTACCTATTTTTAAAATAGGTCTTTTCAAGCTTGAATTCTTCCAAAAACGGTTTCTTTGAATTACTACCCAGTTGTGCTACAAAGTGTTCTTTGTCTTTTTTCTCTTCCTGTGCTGCCATGGCCGTGGACATACCGCAGCATAGCCGCGTCGCGGTTCGCGACCACTTGCGGGCATATAATGTCCCTGTGGAAGGCTTGGCTGTGGTTCTAGTGGTGAGTGCGGAACATGCGTACCCGTACGAATTGTTTTATTCCTGGGTGACATTTCCGGAAGTGGACGCTAATTCGGGTGTCTTCCATTCATACACTGCCTCGGCTGTACCAGCGGCTTATGCTCCGTACAGGGCACTGGAAGTACCTATCGATGCTTGGCAGCACGGAGTTTGGTTTGGTGGCGCCCTACCCCATTCTTTAACGGCTCCGAGGTTAGGTCCTTTGTCCATTCCGGGCACAAATTGGCCCGCTTTGGGTGGATTTACTCCTCACCCTAATCGCGCTACTTGTAGTGTAGCTGACCTGCGGCGTCTTCATGACGTCGCGGTTGGAGTGATTAGGGTGCTTGTTCATTACATTGGTCGTAATGTTCATGGCGCAGCCCCCGCAGGTGCGCAGCTTCGAGCAGAACAGGCTGGTTTGAAAATCAGTCCTGTCTTGGTGAATTCCGTTATGGGCAAGAGGCCCCAGGATAAGGATGATTTTCCTTACTGGCTTGCCGAGAAATTCGACCAGCTGGAGGCTGTGTTTCCTAATACGACTCCGGGTGAAAAACACCGGATTCTTACGCTTAGTTTACCGAAAGATTTAGCCCCTGAACTTGCTGACTGTGAAACATGGGGTAAGACTTTTGCAGCGGTTTACTCGAGGTGCTATGGCACCCCGTCTGTGTCAAACCTTTCTGCGGTCCTTAAATGTGTTCAGGATGATCACGGACCGGAGTCGGCGGTTGAATTAGGTATGCGCCTGAGCGGCTCGTTTGAGACAGTTTGCGGTCTTATCCTTGCAAATGTCAAGGGGGATGCAGTGAACTTTCAGGTGGCCAATGCTCTGGCGTTAATTCCGGATGCCGAGAAACCCCGTCAGCTAGCAAGAATTATTGTGGCGGCTTATAAAATGGTTGGCCGCACTTCTAAGGGTGTAAAGGCTTTTTCTGAAAAAGAGAAGAAGCAGCCCCAGGGACAGTCTTCGGAAACGGGTGGACAACCCAAGTCCAAAAAACAAAATTGGCCTAAAAAGCAGAATCAGGGTAAGCAACAACAACAGCAGACACAGGTTTCTAGTCCGGCGCCTTCACAACCTGCGCAGTCAGATCGAGTTCATGATTTGCGCGATCGCGCGACGATTAAATCGCCTGAAAGATTTCAGGCTTCTGACCAACGCTCTCCTCGTTCCTTTCAGGACTCATCGGCTCCGTCAACCGGTGGTGGAGGGGGCGGCAGGGGCAGGGGTGGCCAGCAAGGACGTGGCCAGCCCCGCACGCGAAGTGAAGGGGATCAGCGGGACGACTCTACGCCAAAGAGACCGCAGTTTGCCAAGAAGAAGGTCGCAGCCTTAACGGCGCATCGATATGCCCCAGATAGTGAGAACGCGGCTTCGGAATCTGACGTGGGCTCTGACCTTGCTGGACAGCGCGGCGGAGATTACCATAGTGAGAGAGGCCCTCCGTCCACTGTTGAAGGTGACAGCGACTGACACTTATGTTGCAATTGAAACGGCTGATACACATGTTGCTCCCCCTGAACGACTTTTTGAAATTGTCCTGTTAATTGAAGGTGACATGCAACGAACTGTAAAAGGGGTATTTTGGGAAAATCTTTCGTCAACGTATGACATTTTGCTTTCGGAGGCTGACTGGCCCCCACCTTTTGTTCTCGCAGCTCCGCGAGGGGAGGAGGTGATCCTCCCCAGTTTCGCGCACACTGTATCGAGAGTGGAAGCGCTGCATTTTGCAGAAGAGTGGGCTCTGGCGCTTGCGCCGGCTGTGTACCGAAATCAGTGTGGCTGGGATAAATTGTCCCCTAGCCATGAGATTCCTTTACGGTCACAGCCACAGCCACAACCTCAGTATCCCATACGGCGTGAAGCTAAAGCTTCTGTCGCGTCTATCCTTGAACAATTGGAATATCAAGGTGTAATTGAAACGTGTGTGTCACCAATGAATAATCCCCTTTTTACTGTGAACAAGCCGGACGGCTCTTATCGTCTGGTTTTGGATTAACGGCATTTGAACTCGCATTGCCGTAACTGTGCAGTACAGAATACTCACGGCTCTGCCCTAGTGAATAGTCTTGAGCGTAAACGGTTCAAAACCACGCTTGACATTTCCAATGGTTTTTATGCACACAGATTAGATGGTCTAAGTTCCCAATGGACCAGTTTTACGTGCGGCGGCGTACAAAAAATGTTTAAACGACTCCCAATGGGCTATAAGAATAGTCCTGGAGTGTTTTCCGCCCGCATAGTCTCTCTTTTGGAGAGCTTCGATCCAGTTGCTTGTTCTTATGTGGATGACATCTATCTCACAGACGACGAACTTTGGGAGCATCTGTGTCGAGTAAACAGCATAATTTGTAACTTTGCAGACATGGGTTACAAGTTTAACTTTGCAAAATCACACATTGCGGAGTACACAGTGTTGTTTCTGGGTTATGAACTTACCCACGAGGGAAAGGGGTTGGCTCCTCCCTTCCTGGAGAAGTGCGCGCAGTTGCGCTCTCCGACAACGCTGAAAAAATTACAGTCTTTACTGGGTTTTTTGAATTTCGGTAGAACATACATTCCGGAATATGCCCAGCGTATCAAGCCTTTGTATGCGCTGATACAACCATCTTTTTCCAAATCATGCTGGCTGCCTGAGCATTCAGCCATTCTGCAGTCTTTGCAGGCTGATTTGCTCGCTTCTGACTACTTACAGACTCGTGATAACCAGACCAACCTGGTGATAAGAATTATCCCTGGGACGGTGGGTTTCACGTACCTGACTTTTAATGAAGGGGATACTGTACCTATTGCTTACAAGTCACACTTGTACACTTCGGCTGAACTGCGTTTTTCCACTGTGGAGAAAGTTTTAACGGCTGTGCAGATGGCAATTCTTAAGGAACGTGCTCTGTCGCAGGGAAAGCGCATGTTGGTTGTTACCCCGTGTCCTGCCTTGGAGGCGGTCACGAAAGCCAGTGTACCGAATTCTAAAGCTTTGCACCCTCTGTGGATTCAGTGGGCTGCATCCTTGACATCCCAGGATGTCACGTTTATTTTTGACGCCGCTTTACGGTCGCAGGAGTATTTACAGTATGAATTTGTTCATCCTGCTCCTTTAGTGATGCGGCCGTTGGAGGATTTCCATTGTATCATTTACACTGATGGTTCGGCGCAGGTTGCGCATGGCTCTAAATATGCCTACGTTTCCGCTTGCGCCATTGTAGTCGGTGCCATGGTGAACGATGAGTTCAAGTCCAGTGTTGTGCACACGCAAACACTAGGGGACTGCACCGCACAATTAGCAGAGCTTCGTGCTCTTATGCTCGCATTGGAGTACGCTGATCCTTGTGTGACGACTTTAATCGTAAGTGATTCTTACTACTGTGTCCAGTCTTACAATGAGAACTTGTTCTTTTGGATTCAGAATGATTTTCGTGATTCCAAAGGTAGCACAATAAAACATAAAATGATCTGGGTCCGAGTGGCGGAACTTAAAGAGAAACTGCCGCTCGTGTTTGTGATTCATACTCTCGGCCATCAGCGCGTGGGGGTCCACGCTGTTGGTAATTCGCTTGCTGATGAGGCAGCGAAGTCTGCGGTATCAAAATACTTAGTTGCAGCAGTCACGAGGTCCAAAAGCAAAATAGATGATGACATCTTGGCGGCTGTTGCTGCCACGGAGAAGGGAGGTAAATATCCTGCGGGGTTCCCTTCGAAGTACACATACCACTTAAGTCCCGATAAGGTTCCTTATGTGAAAATTCCTGAAGTTGGCGAACGTCTAGTTCCCAACTCGGATCGCAGAGCTTCTCTGATTACAGCGGCTCATGAAGGTGTGGCGTCTGCGCATGCGGGCGTCTCAGCCACTGTAACTCAGCTACAACAAAGGTTCTGGTGGCGGGGACTGTACAAACAGACGCGCGATTATGTCCTTATGTGTGACATTTGTCAGCAGATTAAGCCTTCTACTGCTGCGCGTCCGCCTCAGACACAGTTGTACATCTCTAATAAACCGCTTGGTTGCGTTTATTTGGATCACTGCGGTCCTTTTTCCTCTGATACTGCGTATAAATACATCTTAGTAGCAGTTGACTCATGCACACGCTTTGTGTGGGTATGGCCGCATCGAAGCGCTGATTCGCGGACTGTCATTAAGGATTTGCGTGTCTTTGTGGGAATCTTTGCCTGTGGTACTTTCCATTCGGACCAGGGTCCGGCTTTCGCCTCTAAGGCGTATAAGGATGCTATGGTTTCGTTGGGAGTCCAAGTCAAGTTTTCAAGTCCCTACAGGCCTGAGGGCAATAGTGTAGTAGCACGAATGAACCGCGACTTAAAGCAATCTTTGACAGCCCGAGTTATAGGCACTGGTAGAAACTGGCTGACCCACCTCTATGGCGTGCAGCGTGCGCTTAATAATCTCCCTAGAAGGTCTCTGGGTGGGCGGACCCCATACGAAATGCTCTTTGGTATCAAGATGTACGTCCCTGACCTCGATGGTGCAGACTGCCAGGCCCAGGCCGCGGCCTTTGACGTAGATGAACATTGCAATGTTTTACAGAATCTACAAAAGACCAGAGACAGTCTTGCTAAGGAACACCTGCCCTCCACGTCGGATGATGCGTTGCAGATCCTGGTAGTTGGCTGGCTACCCCAAGTTGGAGAACTGGTTCGAGAGAAGATCGATAACAAGAAAGAGTTTGGTCCCTCATATCGAGCACCGGTTCGAGTTCTTGGAGTGAAGGGCACAAGAACAGTCATTTTACCACCACTTCCAGGTCGTAAAGAAAACAGATTTATTTCTATTGACAATGTCAAGACACACAGGGTGGCCGATTCTTCATAGCATGACACCGGCTGTATCCTGTCCTTCCATGGTGAGGCACTCTGTGCTGGCTATTACATCTGGTGCAGAACAGGAGGTGTCCCTCGAGATGCCTGCCATATCCAGTCCTTTATTAAATACAATTCCTGTTACTAACATTGATGAATTGACCTATGCAGATCCTGCTGATTTATCTATGTCCGATTTACAAGCTCGTTTGGCTAACCAGTCCAGATTCTCTTTTGACTCTGATTCGGAACTTTCAAAGAAACCATCGACTATTGCAAAATATGCCACGCTGTTTAAAAAACATTTTCTAATTCCACCTTGGACATACGTTTGGCTGATACTATTTTCATTTTATCTTTTTATGTCAATTGGTTTTGTGTTTTATTTTTTCCGCCTGATCGATGGCCATTATGTGAAAGAAAGAACAGGAATTCGGTACCTTAATGGAACATTGGCCCCTCTTTCCTCCTCACATTCAGCACACAGACTAAAAAGAGACTTAAATACAGTAGAGATTACTGCTTGGCCTGTCCTTGATGGGATTGTGTGGGATGCGGTTAGGTTTCAGATACATGGCCCCACAGAAGTTATTAATGTTCCTAATGTGCTTAGAGTAAACATGGGAGATGTGATTAAGCAAGATATTCGTTCTGATGATTGGGATCTTCAGGCCGTAGAAGAATTGTTCTCTGATTTGAAATATTATGCGGCCTTTGATGCTGAGGAGTTGTACTTAGATTCTGTCAATTATGGTGATTTGTTTTGTTATCAACATTATGGGAATCACTTCTTACACAAAACAAGTTCCAGGAGGGTTCCTGTGAACTACACACAGTGGGAACATTGTCCTGCTCCTTTACAGGGGAGCTCAAGTACATTTCTGGGGAAATTCTCTTATTTTACAGATTTTAATCAATCATATCCTGAGTCGTTTTATTTTAAAGTGAAACAGAAATTCATGTCCAAAGTTAGACTTACCGATACAAAATTGGTGTATTCGAAGTCCTTTCTAGACAAGTTAGCTATAGATGGCTATGAGTTATGGAAGGAGGCTATTGACCTTAAATCGGTTTGGGGTACCAAAGATTGGCAGGTACAAGGCACTGAGGCTTTGCATTGTGCATGTCTCATCCCGAATCACATGTTGTTTTTAAATTCTACTATTTCCCAAACAACATGCTTTGGATTGGCTACATCTAAAAAATTAAATACACCTACTATCCCTGATTTGGAAGAATATTCAGGTTGGAGTAATTTCACTACATTGTCCATCAGTGGGATGCGAGCACTTTTGCACAATTCCCCCTGTAATATTTCCAGTTTTGATCCAGAGGGGTGGCTTTTGTGGCAAAGAAGCTCTGATTCTTGCCAACGTCGTTTTTTGGGTTTGTCTGAAGGTTTTACACACATCAGGCCAGATCCCAGGTTTGAAACAGATTACACTGTTACTACTTATTCAGTAGGCAAATTGTGTCAGAACTGGTTACAACATTCCACTTTGGCTGCAGTTAAACTGCATCTGTCCCAGTTGAATGAGAACATAGAGCTAAATGATTTTATAAAAGGCCCGGCTAGGGGTAGATCTAAACGCTGGTTTTATGCTGTGTACAATGAAATTTGGAAATTTTCACAGATTGAGGCTGCTAAACGCCTGAGAGCTATTGATCAAGCAAATTTGGAAAAAGTGCTTGCAGTGGTCGATAACAGTATTAACATGCTTTCTTCCAGGATTTACACGTTGGATAATATTGTTTCTTCTGTTGTTGATATTGTACATGATGAAGTGTCCACGTTATACCATGGTCAAAATCAGTTACGCTCTGTAATGCAGTTTGCATGGACCCTACAGACACTTAAGGCTGGTCGAGTTCCCTGGAACTCGTTGAACGTTTCGTCCCTTTTCGCCCCTTTTAATCTGACTGAAAAGCAACGCATGCTTTCTATGCGTGATGCGTCATTTTCTATGTTACATATTGAAAAGCTAGAATCCTTACCTTTCTCTGTTGCTGAAACCACTACTGCCACGTGGCTTATTCATGGATTAATTACATTACCATTTCCCTTATCCAAATTTACTAATTGTATGCGGTATATTGCTATAGGACGATATGAACCACTAGGCAATGCATTCCTACATGAGGCATGGTCATTACCATACACATACAGATGTCTGAAGGATGGAAAAGAAGTGAATCTTAATGGTGAGGAATGCACACAGTCACCTGACCATTCATTAATATGCAGACACATTCAGTTACACGGTTCTTGTAATCAGGACCGCCCAAATTTAGCATGTGTTTTAAAAGGCACGCCAGTTCCAGCAGTAGTTCCCACGTTTACATTATTGACTAATGGTAGTTATTTGCTTTTAAACAACGAGTTATGTTGTGGGTTATTAATTGGTGTGGCTTATGTGGTAACTGTATCAGAGCGTGTGGTGTGTTGCAAGAATGTTCTATACCCACCCACGCATGGGTCTTCAGATGTCTCCATCTGGCCACGGATTCCAACCTTGGAAGCGAAGTTCAATGGTTTAAGCAGAATAAGGGCCCTTTTGTCTCAAAAACAAGTGACCCTGAGTTCGGCCCGGGAAAATTATGTCCTTCACATAGCTAACACACGCACAGAGGTGCAGGCGCTTTTAAATACTGATTTGCCGTTTCATTTCTGTGAGCTGGTGCACCAGATCTTTAATGCATCTTCCACGACTGGGCTTGCACATTTTTTTAAATTGGTTAGCAGTGGCCTCGTGACTACATTTGAAAAAGTTTTTGGTATCATTCCCACGTTTTTCCACTCTATTTTTTCGAGTTTGTTTGGTGGACTACCTGTTTTACTGGCTGTAGCCGCTGGCATTTTGTTGGTGTTTTTCTTCATAAAACATGGATGCCCATCCTGCGCAAGAAGCCGTTCAACGCCTCCTGACACTGTGCCATAATCGGATGCTCAATTACTATGGAACATTGCCGCTTGCAGCATTAAGCACAGCTTATAGATTGTCATTTCGGTTCACCGACTTCACGTGTGTCCAACCTGTGTTTCACTGCCTGAGCTGCGAGTTCGATTGGGCCATTGATTTGTGCCTATGCTTGAGGACTGCTCCTGACGTCGATTTTGATCAGCTAATGCGTCCCGTGGTGGCTCACGAGCTGATTTGTTCTGGCGAAAGAGTTATGGCCTTGGCAGCGATAAATGGAGTACTGGGCCAATGGGAGATCTCTGCAGCGGCGCATGCCTTTCTGACACACAGCGTTCTGGTGAACCCACCGAGTTGTCCTCTGACGTTACAGGAGGATCCGATGCTGGAGGAGCACGTATGTTCTTTCCCATTGCTGAATTGGATTGCTGAACTATTTTCGGAGGATGGCAGTGATTTCATACTGGAGGCTGTTGCAACTTACTTTGCATATACTGTCCAATCGTGAGATGCCTGGGAGGATTGCTCTGTTATGGAATATGACTTTCCCCTTGCTGGATTGGAGGGATGAACTGTACTCAAATGATGGAGAGTTCAATCATGTGATGTCGCTGAAAATAACGTCAATGTGGCACATGACTTTGGATATCGGATAAGTGCCTTGTTTTTTCTCTTACAGACATTTGAATTAATGCGACCTGGTCCTACATTTTATATTTTTGAGACCTGGCGGATAACTTTTGGTTCGAAAGTTTTATTTTTAATTTTAGATTTGAGGCCACTGTAGGCATTCATACATATTCATTCATACATATTTTTTAGCTTATTTTAGCTCAAGATTATTGAACTTTGCTTTCATTTTATGTATCTGATTTAGTATTGCCTTTTCCCTTATGTTTGACGGTGCTCGGATCAATGGGGGGGTGTCATATGGATACTTCGTTACATATATTGCGTTAAGTTAGCATGAGTGTATTACATGTTTAAACAGCCGTTTTTCCTTCGGCTTCAGTTTTGCACACGACACCTACTTGTTGTTGTCGCTTTCAACCTAGAAGCGGTGATGTGATTTATTTGAGAATAATATGTTATTTCTATGCTATCAGCTTTGCCTGGTACACTTGGTACAACTGTCTGCACACTGAGAGCTGCACACTCTAAGAATAACCTAACACAAGGTTGTTGGGAAGCCTGAATCTCGCACCACATTAGACATAACACAAATAATGTTGATGCCAACATTTTGGGCTCTACGCAGGTTTAAGATAGAGTTACACGGAATGAACGTAGACACTTGGTGCTGCGCATGAAGAGAGCTGGTAGCTGTTGATGTGATCTACTCCTACTGACATTTAGAGGTATGGGTCCGCCCTGCTAAAGCCCGAATGAGACCTTCTTAGATATAAAATAATATGCTAAATAGGGTGCGCGAAATATAGGTGATATAGATTTCTATAGATTTTGCATTGTAACATGCTATCACCTTTTGCTTACTATGGATTAGTGACTATGCTGCTAACTCTGATTTTTATAATCTGCATTTTGGTATTATACAAGATACTGCGTTTGAGAACCTTGCATTGAATAATAAATATTTCAAACTTGCACGTGTGCTCTTTGACTCTCAGTTTTGGTTTGAAATGATTATATAACGAAAGAGTGTTCATGTGTTCCACGATTCCTGAGGTATTCTAAAGTTCATGTTCTGGTTTGTCTAAGACATGGATCATTCCATAATGAGCCATGAGACACTGTAGCTAGCTAGGTAAGGGGATTTCTGACACTGAGATGAGTTTTGGATCATCCTAACTCACTGAGGTTCTAGATCTCTATGCACAGTTCTGTGGGAGAACGGAAATCCTGCTACATTATGACCTAGCTGCACAGTGCGTTTGGACCGAAGGCCGATAAATATTGTAAGTATGAGAATTTCCTTTTTGGCTGTTTGGGGGTGTTGTGCTTTTTTGCGGGTGGGTTGGCGGGTCTTGGGGCATTGCTGGGAAGGTCTAATACCGAATAGAAGTGGTTTGGACAAAATTCATGCAGAATTATTTTTTGCTATTTCTGACATTTTGCTCAATGCAGCGTTTTAGGGGGCCTGTTTGGGGGGCTTCCTGGTGTTTGTGGGTGGGTTTTGGGGTATGGGAGTACTGCTGGCTATGGATACTTTAGATTGCAAGAGGTTTGAAGCAAATCCATGGTGGCAGAGGGGAGTTAGGGCCTAGCTGCAGAGCGTGCGTGGAGTGATTTTGGAAATTGGCAAGAAAATGACCAAGTCCCCATTTTTATACTTTTGCTTTTTTGCTGTTTGGGGGTCTTCTACTAGTTTTCGCCTGGGTTGACGGCTCTGGGGCCATTGCTAGGAAGCTCTAATACCGGATAAAAGTGGTTTGGACCAAATCGGAGGCGGAAAATGTTTTGCGTTTTTGCTGACTTGCTTGCCTTTGAGGTGCTCTTTGGGGTGGTTCCGGGTGTTTGTGGGTGAGTTTTGGGGTCTGGGAGCACTGCTGGGACAGTCTAATCTTGATTGCATTTGCTTTTCAGGAAATCCGTGGTGGAAAACGGGAGTTATAACCTAGCTGCACAGCGCGTTTGGACCGAAGGCCGATAAATATTGTAAGTATGAGATTTTCCTTTTTGGCTGTTTGGGGGTGTTGTGCTTTTTTGCGGGTGGGTTGGCGGGTCTTGGGGCATTGCTGGGAAGGTCTAAAACCGGATAGAAGTGGTTTGGACAAAACCCATAAGGAAAAGCCTTTTGGCACTTTTTGTAACTTAGGGTTCGTTAGGGTTAGCCCTAGCAGCAGGATTGAATGTGTTTCGGGGTGTTCTAGATTTTTGCAACTGAGTTCTGGGGTCTTAGAGCACTTGTGGGAATGTGTAATTTTGGTTGCAAGTCATTTGAAGAAAATCCATGGTGGGAAAGTGGGGATTTGGCATAGTTAAAGAAAGCCTTTGCCACTATTCTTAACTTAGGGCTGGTTAGGGTTAGCAGTATTTCTATTGCATGTGTTTGGGTGGGGGGTTTTCGAGTCTTGGAGCGATGCTGGGTATGGATACTTTTGCTTGCTTGCAAGTGGTTTGAATACAATCCACGGTGGATAAGGGGGTATTTGGGCCTACTTTTACTTTCAAAGTACGTTTTGTCACCAGTTTTCTGCTAGGCCTCGTTTTTTGAGATCTGATTGGGGGTCTTCTACATTTTTGCGACTGGCTTTAGTAAGGGTCTGGGTGGGAGCACTGCTGGGAAGGTCTAATTTTGTTCTAAAACACAGTTTACAGTACACCTAGCTTGAGGGGAAAGATCCGCTAAATTAATTTGCCCATACTTATTTATCCTTCAAAAGGAGACTCAGACAGAGTACGCACTTTCAAAAATATTGTACTGTCTATTAGGAAACTCAAAGTGTGACTTTTTGCACTACACACCGTACATACCTTATATTTATTTATCAGTGGTGTTCTAATATCACTTCCTGTTTTTCCGTCATAAATTACAGGCCGGGTTTCAGTCTGTGTAATGGGAAAAAAAGGATGGAGTCAGGCTACACATTAGCGAGCTGCAATTCAGCATCCGCCAGGCAGGCAGTGGACAGGGTGTCTTCTGTTTACCAACATTGATGGACGAAGCGTCAGCTGGAATGGAGGAGTGCCGCTAATAAGAGGAATTGTTTGATGCGTGCAACTTACTTACAAAATTCAACAGGACAACTACAACAACATACAGATACAGTATCCATTGTTTTCTTCTATGAGTGTGACTGCATTTCTTGGATCTCTCTCTGCTTCTAAATTGATCCCTACAGCCATTCTATAGGTTTTACTTCGGCTATTTTTTAAACCTAATTTAATGTAAGAAGTGTTTCTCTGAGTGCAGAGATAGGCAAGTGAAAACGCTGCAGCCCTGTACTGTCCCATTCTGTCATTCACGGTGTTCGAAAGTACTACTTACTTTTCAGTAACAATGCATGCAGTAGTGCATGCACTTCCTTTATGTCACTTAAAAGATTTATGGTTAGCATTGTACCCAAAGATTTCTTTATCTTCAATTATTGTTTGTCAATGCTGTGCTTTTTTTTTCTTCTCTCAACAACACCTACCCAAAAAGAAACCCCCATTCCCATCTATTTTCCAAACCCTAACCCTCTTCCCCCGGGCTGCGTGGTTTTGATTGATGTGTGACTAAATGACATCAATAATTCCACACACTTGCTGGGGAGGATAAGGTTATAGCAACAGGCTGGTGAAGGAATCCGAGGATATATTCTAGACTTACTCAGCTTTGGTACTATTTCTTGTAGTAGTAGCCAATGTCAAAGAAATTCAACGCTAGTACTAGTTATACTTTCAATACTTTACCATTTGTTAGGCTACATTGTGGCACTGTTCTAGTGTACTGTCACCTGCTATATTCTCTATCGTACCGTTGTAATGCTACAGTAAGGACAAACCAGGTTTCATTTTCTTTTTTTCCATAGGCATGCAACTGCCACTGTGTCACACCACTAGTACCACCGCAATGAGGAGGACATTTCATCCGCCCAGGATTGCCAACCTTAATCGACATTTCCCGTGGAGCCAGCCCTGGGCCTAGCCCTACTTTGAAACACAAATTATAGGTAAGATAAGCCTTTGGTGGGAGGTAGTATAATGGAGTATTAGGAGAGACGAGAGATTGACGGTAGAACTACTAAAGTCCTAGGACTCTTGAATTCACTTACTGTGTGAGAGGCACTTAGGGGGGTCATTAGGATGGAGGATTTTCCGCATCCTCCGGGCCGGCGGAAGCCACCGCCGGCCCGGAGGATGCGGAAAATCCTCTGCGGACCCACCAGGACCCACCGCCACATTAGGATGGCTGGTGGGTCATGGTTTAGGTCCGCAGCTTTTCCGCCGCGGCTGGCTTACAACCGCGGCGGAAAAGCACTAAAATGGTGAAGGTGTCTCTTAGACACCGTCAGCCAGATTAGGATGTGCTTGGGAACATGCTTTTCCGCGGCGGCTTTTCCGCCGTGGAAAAGCATGTGTAACTGCACTGCAGGGGCCCGTTGCGGGCCCCCAAGGTGTAGGTCTAGGGTGCACATGGGGGGTACCTATGGTACCCCCCTGCATTTGCGTGCACAATGCAGCAGGCACCGCGCGGTGCCTGCCGCTTTTTGCACGCAAATGCTGTGCATGCATTTTTAACATTGCTGCGGGTGCAGCTTGAAGCTCCCCCCGCAGCAATGTTAAAAATAGAGGATGTGACCGCCACCCTGGCGGTCACATCCTAATCTGCACAGAGGGAACGCCGCAGCCCAAGCGGACGTTCCCTCATGCTCTGGGGTCGCGGACGGACTCAAGTCCGTCCGCGATCCTAATGACCCCCTTAGTGTTGAAAACATTTAGACATTTACACTTAAAGGAAGAAAATGACACAGACCTAAGTTTCAGGAACACAAACTTTCTGTTAAACCCCCACCCACCAGACTCAAAAGCAGTAAAAAACAGGTATGCTCAGATAAAGTTTCAAAAAGTATATTTTTGTAGCCCTAACAAAATAATCTCCCGCAAGACCCTCCCTAACCCCAACGATTGTCCTTCAAAAGTCCCAAAAACAACCCAACTCCCAATTCCTACCCCCAAAAGTCTCTAAAAAAGGGGCAAGGACACTACGGCAGGCTGCTGTTCACTTTTGCGGCAGGGCATCAAACTCCTTGCGGAGGGTGGCATGGTCGGAGCGGAGGCCCTCCACCAAGGTCTTATACGTTAGGACCCCCTGCTCCAGGTAGGACACTCTGAGGCATAAGCGGTGCTGGCGTGCCTTGCGACTCCTGTGGGGGGCAGCTGCTGTCTTTGCTGCCCGGCGGTGGCGGTTGGCTTTGGTAGTCCGGCTCCATACTGCTGGAGCACTGCGCTGGCTGGCAGCCCTTGGGGGCCCGGAGGAGGATGCAGCTGTCCCAGTGGATGTTGTACCGGTAGACTGCGTGTCCTCCTCCTCCAGGGCCACCAGCCGCCGATATTCGGCGAGAGTGGCATCCAGCTTCCGTTGCCGGGCCATTCGAGCCAGCTCCTTCCTTGATGGTCTGTTTGATTTGGAAGGAGCAACTATATGAAGAAAGAAAGACATAGTCTGTAACCAATGCTCCTTAAGATTAACACAAAATGACTGAGCAGAAAGTTGTGTCACAGTACAAGTAGCAAATTGAAAGCATAGTACATAACTATTGAGGACAGTATCTATCTAACCTCCCACTTCTTCATCCTTGCTCTAACATTAGTGGGAGTTTAAGGAACAAATTCTACGAGCACTATGGACTTCCATTACAGTCGACTATGACAGTACACCAGTCTTATTCTTCTTCTTCTCTCTTGTTTAGGAAAATTGGTACGTTATCTTATGCAAGCCGGCATAATGCCAGCGCAGTGAACTTGCACCCGAGAAAAACAGACGCACACCATGATGAGTGAGACAGACTTGCGTTACTGTACCGGTCCAGTACATGCAGGTGGTGAAGCTCTTACTTTTCTATTACGGGTGGCACTGAGAATACTCTGTTAAAAGGGCTACAGCTTAATTAATTTAGCTTTCACCCTACAGTGCAAATGAGTACTAGAAAAGGAAAATGAAGAAGCTAAATAATCTGATTATCTATCACTTCACATGGGATGTATTTGATTACATATGGGATGACTTTAGGTGCTTTGCTTATTATTGAGTGAACAGTGATACACCCACACATGAATGACGTACTACTACTAAAATAAAGTTATTAAGAGAGGTAGGGAGTGTCCACCGTAATAACCGGATATATGCTGTGCTTGCAGTTGCAATACAAACTACTGCTACTATTCATGGTAGTATTTGGACAAAATTACAACTTCTTTTCCTTGCCTTTCCTACACTGGAACGGACGTGCGGGTGCGGTGTTACATGCTCTTCAAAGTAACACTTAGTTCATCCAGTGACCGTCTACTCTCTCTAGATACACATATGCTATCTAAGAGTCAGATAGTACCATGATCCAGGCATCCATCGATTCAAAGTATAAGCACATATACAGTTTCTGTTTCACCCACCCAGGCTGTTCTCCTTCCACCCATCCTTGCTTCATCATTCACCCAGCCATGCACCATACCATATTCTTTCCTTCCCAGCCGCCTCGGGGACCAAGCAAACACATATCATTCTTCTTTGCCAGTCATCATTAAATTTCTCGTCCTTCCACACTTACTTACACCCTTCTTTCGCTTTTCGTTCATCCCATCCATCAAGTTCATCTCAGATCTGATTGGGATTCTTCTCGATAAAAACTTCACAGCTAAGTCGAAGTACATTTAGAGGAGGCTACTACCTGGTTGATTTATAATACACCCGTGCAGAAAGCACACTCTGCAGTCTTCAACCTCAATAAGTAAGGAATATATAGCTTACCTCTTCCCGCCACCACCGTGTGAAACCTCACAGGCACACTGGTGTCATCCGGCACCTGCACCGCATCCTCCCCAGAAGTGTTCCCCTCATCCACCACCACCACCTCCGCGCTGGCCCCGCCACCAGATGTTCCACCTACAAAGTACATTTAAGAATGTTAGAATACACCACTCACTACTATATAATATTAGGTCTAGAAATAAAGAAATGTTAAAAAAACAGCAAACAATGTAATAATTTGTGGCTGTCTACTCTATAGCAAAAATGTCCCTTTTTCCAGGGAAGGCTGTTGTCTTGCTGCACTTTTTGGCACAACTGATGAATGCTTGCTTTTTATTTTTAACATGCACCACTTTTTCTCCTAACAGACAGAAGCTTGACTTCTAAGTACACTAGCAAGATCAAGTTCAAACCAGGTGAGAGCTCGGCTCGACCGCAAGAAATGTGTCCAATTAATCGTCAGCACTAAGCACTTTTCCATTTTCAGTTAAACGTTTAGTTTTATGACAAACTTGATTTTAATAAATGTGTTTACTTTTAATAAAGCTTTTAAACTTAAATAGACTCTGTGGTTTTTGGTCCTCCAGAATAGAGTGGCTGAGCTAAAGGTTTTGGAATTTTTGCAAGCATGAGCCCGTGCCTCTGACACTTCCTGACTCTGACTCCGTACTCTTGTCATGCGTTGGATAATCTAATCATCATTGGGGATCAATCATCGGTGACTTTGGGAGCTAAATGACTCTGCCACCCTATCTAGTCAGTAAGGAGATTGGGGGTTCAACTACAAAGTCTGTTATCACTGAGGTATGTGGAAAGTCTAACAGCGCCTATTATAATTGATAAGCTAAGCAATGCATTATTTAGTGTCCATAGTTCTGTTTGTGCAGATTTGTCCCTGCAACAGTAGTAGAATGGATTGTCCTCCTATCCAAACCAAAAGTAAAGTAGTATCTTATTCTTTCTTGGTGGTCATTCACCTTTTTATTGTTGGCAATTGTCAAAGCATAAACATTTAGAAGACTTGAAAAGACAGTATGGACAATCCCAGAGAACTGCACTCAGTGCATAGAGCTATTGCTGACTAGAATGGGAGTCCAATGGAATTGCCAAATGTGCAATCTTAGTTAGCTACACAGACAGACTAATAAGAATAATCTAGTAATACCACAGGGAGTCATAGTCGAGGCAGGATAAGAATTTAGATCCAGTCTACAAGAAAATCAAAGACGATTTAGAAAAAATCGAATGAGGAATGCTAGGAAAAATAGGTACTCTATATTAAAATTAAAAATTACCGGGGCCAGCAAAGGAGCCCTCGCCTGCCCGATCCTGGCCTGCATCCTGGCGAACAGCAGCCTCCTCCTCCTGTGTCCTCTTGCCCCTGGGGGGAGCTGATGTACAACATGAAAGAAAGAAAGACCAGAAAACATGGATGATATTTGTCAACCAAATCAAACATTTCAAAAGAACAATAACAAAATATTTTGGCGAAATAGCAAATAGACAACTATTCCACAGGATATATTGACCGATCTCATGTGGTCTACTACGTTATTAGTATTGCTTGATTTGCTGACCGTCGACTTGGAAAGTTCTTATGTAACTCACTAAACAAAGTACTAAAAAGGTTTGCTTAGGACTGGCAGGCAGCAGTCCGCAGCACGCGAAGTGACAAACAAAGTCCATTGTGATTGCAGATCAGCGACAACACTAAAGTTTCCTACTACATTAACCAGTCATTAAAATACTCAAACTATCAATCCACCACCACTATTTCTTCTTATCGCCATGTGTACAAAGGAAGGACTGGACTTGAGTCTGTAGGGGCTGATTTAGAAGCCCTTTGCGGCTCTTTTGCTCCATTGTTGCGTGACTTTTGTGACGCAGCGGCAGAACAAAAGAGGCGCCATGGTGCGGCGTATATTAACAACGTGACGCATATGGGAGATGCACCACGTTGTAAAGCCCTGCGCCATCAGGGGGCGTTCCGGCGCAAGGGAGGGCGTTCCTGCGCAGGAACGCATCCTAAAAGTGGCTGAGGGAAATCTACAAGATTTCAATCAGTCACTTTGAGGACAATGATGCGTGACTCAAACCCTGCGCCTGCTTGAAGCAGACGTACGACTTGACGCAGCATTGGGGAGATAGGGCAACCCATAGCATTGATGGAGCTGCGCCATCGTTGCGACGCAACTCCAGCAATGCGCCGCCTTTATGGCACAAATGCGTAACGCTTTGGTGACGTTTTGGGCCCATGGTGCACCGCATTGTAAATACGGCGCACCATGGGTGGTGGTGGCGTGGCGCACAATTACTGGCGCATCCCTGCTACTTTGCAGGGATGCGCCGGTAATTAAAAATCTGACCCTTAGTGTCTAACATTACGCAGTTCTTTAAACTACACTCATACATAATTTCACAGGCCAATGGAATGAACACAAAATCGAAAACAAATAAGCATAGTAGCAACACTACTGAGAAGGAGAGCAGTGCACCTGAAATGCACAGAGGATTTTGAAATATAATTTACCTTCAATGTAATCAGCAGCATTATTGCTCTTGGTAAAAAACACAAATTTGCAATATAATAACACACAGAGCAGGAGAAAACAGAGTAGTAAAGAAATAGCTACTACTACTCACCAAGCCCGGGGATCTCAAGGCCGAGCAGGTCGAGCAGATCGAGTTCCCGGTCCAGGACATCCGTCCAGCGGTGGGTGGCCTGGTTCTAGGTGCGCCGGACCCGAGAGTGGTGGTACATGGCCCGGCACACCTTCTCCCACCGCTTCCGACGCTCCTGGATCCTTTACCCGCTAGCGATCTTGCCGCCTGCCATGATGGTCCTGGGGAGGCGGCGCGGAACATAAAAAATTAGTGCGGCCACCTCCTCCGGGCTGAAGATCTCCCGGGGTGCGACCTGCTCCCCCCTCAAACGCCCGCACGGGAGCCGGGCACGGGGTGCGGGACCCTTCCCCTTCTCGGGATGCTTCCCGGCTCCCTTTACCATGGTCTGGGCAGAAAGGAAGCTAAATAATAAAGAAAATAGAATAGAGAAGAGAAGAAAAGAAAAGAGTTTAAAAAAGTAGTTTAAAATTAACCAAAAGTAGCAGAAAACACAAAAATATAGAGCTAGAAAAATAGAGGGATAGATAATAAGTAAAATAGTTTTAAAAAAACTTCAAAGAAGCAAAGGATGGCAGAGATTCAGAGAGGATAGTAGAAGCATGCCCAGAACCATAGCAATGAATGAGAAACAAGATGGCCGCGCCCGTTCACGACCGCGTGGGTAAGTTCGCACGAGATTTTCCTCGCGAACACACGCAAAATTGTACTGGCTTTGCGAGATTACACACCATGCCCGGAAACGGAAATACATCATGCAAACAAGATGGCCGCGCCTGTGAACGACCGTGAGGGTAACTTCGCGCCGTTGCGCTACAAGCGGCTCGCTAAAACGCACAAAACCTTGCGAACTAACAGGCCGCAAAAAAACAAATCGCATATTTGCACGAATTCGCAGCTTCCGAATTCGATCTCGCACACGTTCACGCCCCGCGAATCCCGCGAAATTGCAGAAAAACGAATTTTGCAAAACTGAAAGCACTCAGCAGGTGCAAAAGTTCAAACTCATCATTAGTTACCATTCACTGTAGTGCTTCCTGACTGGGGCCCCTCCAGAGTTCAGTTGCTAGTTGCAACAATTGTATGACCCTGCTCTGACCCTCACAGCAGGCTCATAGAATAGCTACAAGTAAGCCACAAAGGTCCTGGGAAAAAAATTGCACTGCAACAGAAAGCAAATTACAGATAAGGAAGCAGGTGCCAGACTGGAATTTTAAAACAGTGACACATTAATAAACCAACCCCAAATTAATTCATGTCAGTTGAAGCAGGGCAGGTGTGCTTGCTTTCCCCCCCCCATAATCTACAATGATGATGAACCAGAGGGTGGCATTGATGTACCAGAGGGTGGCATGGGGGAAACAGAGGGTGGCAGTGGTGAAACAGAGGGTGCTGGGAATCTGTGATGATGAACCAGACATAGAAACAACATAGTCGCAATCGTTGCGAGCCGACAAGTAAGTTCGCAATTGCGAACTGGTACCAAACCCTCGCGAACTGGCAGAAACCCTTGCGAACACAAAAAAAAAATAATAATCTGCAAATTCGCGAGAATTCTCAGATTTTGCGGATTGCGAGTTCGCAAATACGCAAATTCGCGAACGCCAGATTCGCAAAATTCGCCCATGGGATTCTTTCTAAGCTGTAGATAAAAACTCAACACAGTCCATCAAAAGGGGACATTAATAGTGTGTTTATCCTCTTCCACTCCTTTATAGCTCTGCTGCTCTACAAATCATGTATTTCTTTAATAACTTTTAATCCATTTGAGCTATATACTTAGTTAAACTATTTGAATTGTGCAGTATATATAAAACTAAAACAATGGATTAAGAATTAGGGAATGAGGAAGGAAAAAGAACTGACTTAAAATATTAATATTAGTCACGTGAAGCATTATATAAATTGATAACTTTAACAAGTAAATAAATACAAGAACATTTGGGAGCATTGCTAACTTCGTCTGAAGTATAAGAAACTACAGCATCGATTGATACACATTTGTCAAAGGAAACCTTAGTTTATCAAGTTTATTTGCAAACTGAAGGAAATTCAAGTTGTATCTGTATAATCCATGGCTCTTTATACATTGGGGCGGACTTCTATCCCCCTTCCCTAGCGGTCTGTTCTGTTCTCCCAAGGGGGTGCAAATGCCTCAGTAAGTATTTGTAAATCAGGCTCCACACTGATCCGGAGATTGTATTCAAGGAAAATTACGGCACGGCCATGGCTAAATTGGAGGATGATGTAGAGCTATGGTGCTGTCTCCCATTGTCTTTAATAAGGCGCATTTCGATCATGACGATGATAGTCCTGCCTAGACTCCTATTCCTATTTACAAACATACCCTTAGTGCTCCCGCGCACCTTTTTCCACAGGCTTAGATAGTCCATGTTAAAATTGGCTTGGGCAGGTAAGCAGGCTAGGGTGCAGTGGGGTATACTCACACTTCTGTATCACTTGGGCGGTCTTGATGCGCCGGATTTTGAATTGTACTACAGGGAGGCATAAGGAGCCCAACTCCATGCCTGGATACATGGAAAGGCAGACATCCCCTTCCTGCGTATGGAGAGTCTGTTTGCGGAGCCGATACCTTTACCGGCAGTAATAACAGAACCAGTAGATCGTGGGACTGGTATTCTGGACTCCTTAAACTCTACTAGACTTACTTGCCATTGGCTGCTACTGAATCAAGCTGGTGCATTAATGTATTCCCCAGCAATGCCTATAGAGTGGATGAGATGGCTGGGACCGTGAACAGAAAGGGGCGTCATTCAGGCTCTGCGTGCATTGAATATGGTGGTTGCAGGGGATCTCTTTCAGGACGGGACTGTTCGGACTTCAGAGTAGATTTCAGGGGCTCTGGGAGGAGGCACACTCCTCAGTAAATTCCAATTTCACAGGGTGCGCTGGGCCCTTCGGGCACTGCTTTGTGAAGATGTGGAAGAGCCCCCCTGAGCTTCTGGAACTAACACACGTCATTAAGACTACATCCCCCACAAGATGATTACAACTCTTTACAAGATTGCCATGTCACACAGGGAGCATAAATACACGGCGGCCAGGCTTGCATGGCAATGGGACTTGAATATACAGCTAGAGGATGCTAAGTGGTCCTACTGTTGTATGAGCACTAGGAAAATATCACTTCATGGCAAGCACAGGCTTGTCCACTTCAAGTTTCTTAATAGGACCTACTATACCCCCAAATGGCTATGCAGATATGGCTTACGTGGAGACGCCAATTGTGAGAGATGCCAATCTTCAACAGCTGATTTTCTACACTTAGCCTGGCTGTGCCTGGGAATTTATTCCTACTGGGAGGATATATTCAGGGAGTTGAGAAGGGTGGTGGAAACTGAATTCACACCGGATCCATTGATGGCGCTCCTGGGGTACACCAAGGCATTGCCAAAGGCAATACGTAGGTAGATCGACATGGGGCTACTAATGGCCAAAAGAAGAGTAGCACTGTGCTGGATGAGGGGTCCTGTCCAGACGCTACAGCAATGGTCCCATGACATGATGTATTCTTCTACACAGTTGGAATATTATAGTGAGCTGCTTCCGTCTAGGTACCGCCCGAAATTTTTGGGGGGATTATATACTTCATACATGCTTGGTACTGTGAGTGAGGCGGGGAGGAGACAGCGGATGTTTGCAGCAAGGGAGATGCAGTAGCGGATGAGGCCGCTGGAGATGACTGATGTCCTGCGCGACTGGCCTACCCTCTGCGATGCACGGAATGCTTCAGGTGTATGGTTTGCCAGATGAGAGTTTGGAAATGAGGAGGTCCCACGTGCGAATGACGTCAGGGAAGGTTTATACCGAGGATACATAGCTATTGCGCACGCTAGGGCAACACTACACAGTGGGGTGCACGCAAATGACACAACTTGGAGACACTTGGCTTACCGTCTATTGCAATGTTTGTTCGTGATTTACCGTCTGCCGCCGCCTGCCCGGACTGGGATGTTGGCATAATGGCTGTGTAAGAAGTTTGGTGAGCGATTTTGGAAAAGGTGATGGACAGAGTTTCTGAATGATGCAGAATACTCCTACCCAGTCAAGAGATCAGGGCTTGATCCATCACTGTTTTTTAGCTCACTGCACCATCCCAGCTCAGAACCTGGCTATATGCAAATTAGTCTGTTCCTGTCCCAGTGCATAATGGGAACAGGGCAAACCAAACTACCAAGCCAATTCTTATACTGGGAAGGAGACAAGCTTCCGGGGACCGGTTTCTGGCATTTCAGCCGTCGTCGGCCCGGCTTGCTTGAATCCTGATGGTGCAATGAGCTAGGGACTCACGTCTGAGTATACCCTCCCACACTTAGTGTGGATAAAATCAATTTTGGAAAAGGTGATGGACAGAGTTTCTGAATGATGCAGAATACTCCTACCCAGTCAAGAGATCAGGGCTTGATCCATCACCGTATTTTGGTGAGCGCACAGAGAGGATTATATGATGGGAAATGAGTTGCACTGTACCATGGCTTGTTTTTGTTTGCTGCTGCAATAAATGAAGGTGGTGTGGCAGCCAGACTTTGTTTATGTGTGATGTTTACAAATGTCTTCGTTTAATGCAGATTTTTAATTGCTTAAAAAGTATGGTAACTGTGATCCAGAGCGCTTGGTGGTGGTATCAAACAGGCACATGCATCAAGCGATTTGGGAATCGCAAACGGTGCGAATCGCAAAAATCGGCCGTTTGCGATTCCCAAATCACTATTTGGGATGCATCAACCTAAAAGTGAATAAATCGCTATTTTAGCGATTTTTTCAAGTGCGATTGCTTTTAAGGAATCGCAATTTTGCGATTCCTTAAAAGCAATGCATGAAACTTAAAAAAATTGCGATTTCGCAATTAGAGAGAAAAAATTACCATGAGGTTGGACCTCATGGTAATTTTGCGAAAAGTTAGAAATATGCAATTTTGTTCATATTTTTAACTTTCATGTTGTGCACACACATGCCCTTAGGGCATGTGTGTACACAACATATGTGCATTGTTTGATTTCAGGGGTGCAACAGGGTGTCCTTTGGACACCCCTGCACCCTTGAAATCGCAATCTCAATTTGCGATTAGCTAATTGCGAATCGCAAATTGAGATTGTCTTCCCATTCATTCCTATGGGCCTCTAGGCCCATAGGAATGAATGGGAAGGGATTCCTTAATTGCGATTCGCAAAATGCTAATCGCAAATAAGGAATTCTAAGGAATCGCAATTTATTTAGCGATTTCTTGATGCATAGGCATTTGCGATTCCTTATTTGCGATTCCTTAAAAATCGCAATTAAGGAATCGCAAATGCCGAGATTGATGCATGTACCTGTATGTGACTAAAAAGAACAAAATATTCTACAAGTAGTTATGTTGTTTTTTTACCTTTAGAAATATGCACATGTTAAACAAGCATTGTCTAAGCCAATAGGTCTCGCCTATAAAAGAGCTATCACTTTGGCAATGTGTTTTTGTGATGTTGAACACCAGTGTGGCTGCTGTTCAGCATGGCTAAAAGTTAGTGGTGTGGAGTTGGGTGGCGTGGGGGAGTAGACTGTTGTAGAGTGGAGTGGGGGAGTGGAGCGTTGTAGAGTGAATTTGTGCAAGTACAGTGTCGTAGAGTGGGACAGGGGGAGTAGAATGTCGTAGAGTTGACTAGAGGGGAGAAAAGTTCAATGGTCAGTGGCAGAGAGTGACGTGGCGTGTGATGGAATAGGATGGAGTGGATTAAGGTAGTGGGGTGGATTGAATTGGAGTAGATTGAGGTGGATTAGACTTCAGTAGAGAGGGGTGGATTGAGTGGAGTTGGGTGGATTGCAATTGAGTGAGGTGGATTATAATGGAGTGGATTAGATTGGCTTGAGGTGGGTGCATTGGACTGAAGTGATAGGTCATGGGTGGGGTGGATTGGAGTGAGATGGTTTGAGAGGGGTGGATTGGACTGGACTGGAGTGCAGCTGATTGCACTGAAGTGGGTGGGGTGGATTGGGCTAAAGTGGAGTGTGGTGGGCTGGATGGATTGGGGTGGGGAGGGCTGGATTGATTGGGGTGGGGTGGACTGGTTGGAGTAGAGTGGGTGGGGTGGATTGGAGTAGAGTGGGGTGGATTGGAGTGTGGTGGATTGAGTGGGGTGAATTGGAGTAGGGTGCACTGGAGTGGAGAGGGTTGGTGTTGGGTCGACTGGATTAAAGTGGGGTGAATTAAATGGGGTGGATTGGAGTGGGTGGATTGAAATGGGTGTATTGGATAGTGGTGGGGTGCACTGGAGTGGAGTGTATTGGATTAGAATGGGGTGTATTGGAGTGGGTGGTATCGATTGGATTGGGGTGGGGTGGATTGGGGGAAGTAGGGTGGATTGGTGTGGGATGGAGTGCATTGAGGTCGGGTGGATTGGAGTGGGTTGAACTGGATTAAGTGAGATGAATTAGGTGGGGTGGATGGGACTGCAGTGGGTGGAAGGGAGTGTGGCGGGTGGACTGGATTGGAGTGGATTGGATTAGACTGATGAGAATTGGATTGGAGTGAAGGACTGGTGTGAGGTGGAATGTTTTGAGTGGGTTGCAGTGAGGTGGATTGGAGTGGAGTGGACTGTATTTTAGTGGGGTGGATTTTAGTAATCCGACTGGAGTAGGTTAGTTTGGATTGGAGTTGGTTGGACTTGTTTGGAGTGAGGAGGATTGGAGTGAGGTGAATTGGACTGGGGCTGAGTGGGGTGGATTTGATTGGAGTGGGGTGGGGGGAATTGAGGTCGACTGGAATGGTCTCGAGTTGGGTGGGGTGGATTAAGGTCGATGGGATTGGAGTGGGCTGGATTGGAATGAGTGTGTGGATTGGTTTTGGAGTGAGGTAGGGTGAGCTAGGTGGATTGAATTGGGGTAGAGTGGAGTGGACTGAACTACTATGAGGTGGATTGGATTGAGGTAGATTGGAGTGGAGTGGGGTGTATTGGAGTGGAATGAGGTGAGATGTCTTAGAATAGAGTGAGATGGACTGGAGTAGAGTACGGTGGATTAGAGTTGAGTGGGGTGGATTGAAGTAGTGTGGGTTGATTTTGAGTGGGGTGGATTAAAATGGGATGGGGTCAGGTAGGGTAGACCTGAGTGGGGTGGATTGGACTGGTTTGGAATAGGGTGGACCGGGGTGTGGTGGATTAGAATGAAGTGAGGTGGAGTGAGGTGAGGTGGAATGGGGTGTGTTGGATTAGATTGATGTAAAGTGGATTAAGTTGGTGTGGACTGGATTGAGGTGGATTAAAGTGGGGTAGACTTTATTCATGTGGGGCAGATTGCATTAGGGTGTATTGCATTGAGGTGGGGTGGACCTCAATGCAATCCAGCAGGAACTGACATGAGGTGGACTGAGCGGAGTGAGGTTGACTGGATTGAATGGGGTGAGGTAGATTGTATTTGGGTGGATTCAATTGGGGTGGATGGGATTGAGGTGGGAAGGATTAGAGTGGGGAGGATCGGAGTGGGGAGAATTAAACTGGGAAGGATTAAACTGGAGTATATTGGAAAACTGGGCGGAATGGGCTGGGGTTGAGTGGACTGGACTTGAGTGGACTGGACTGACATGAGGTGGATTGGATGAGAGTGGGTTGGAATGGACTAGAGTGGAGTGGGTTGGAATGGACTGGAGTGTGCTGGATGGGACTGGAGTGGGTTGTTTTGGATTGGATTTGACTAGAATGGAGTGGGTTAGATTGGATTGGTGCGGATAGGATTAGGTGGGGTGGATTGCAGTGGTTTGGAGTGGGGTAGATTGGTTTGGAGTGGGGTGGATTAAAGTGGACTGGACTGGATTGAAATGGGGTGGTTTAAAATGGATTTGATTTGAGTGGGACGAGTGGGGTGGATCGGATGGAGTTGATATATTGGTTTGGGGGGATCGGTAGTGGTTGGATTGGATTGGAGTGGGAGGGATTGGATTGAAGTTGAATGGCTTGGACTGGAATTGGGTGGATTGGACTGGAGGGAGTGGATTACACTGGATGGGTTGGACTGGACAGTAGAGAGGTGGATTGGATTGGAGTGGGGTGGATTGTGGTGGATTGGAGTGGAGTGGACTGGAGTGGGGTGGATCAGATTTATTGTGAGGTGGATTGGGTTGGTGTGGGTTGGAATGGATTGGAGTCGGGTGGAATGGATTGGAGAGTGGTGCATTGTGGTGGGATGAAGTGGGATGGATTGGGATGGAGTGGGGTGGATTGGATTTGGGTGAAGCAAATTCGATGGGAGTGGGGAAGATTGTTTTGGATTGAATGGGGCAGAATGTGTTGGACTGGAGTGTGGCAGATTGTGCTGGATTGGAATGGAGCAGATTGTTTTAGATCAGAGTGGGACATATGGTTTCGGATTGGAGTGGGGCAGATTGTTTTGGGTTGGCGTGGGGCAGATTGTTTTGGCTTGGAGTGGGGCATACTGCTGTAGGCTGGAGTGAGAAATAATTGGACTGGAGCAGATTGTTTCTTATTGAAATGGGGCAGATTGTTTTGGATTGGAGTGAGGCAGATTATTTTGGAGTGGGGCAAATTGTTTTGGATTGGAGTAAGGCTGATAGTTTTGGATAGGATTGGGGTAGATTATTTCAGATTAGAGTAGGGCAATTTGTTTTGGATTGGAGTGGGATAGATTGGAGTGGTGCAGATTGTTTTGGAGTGGGGAAGATTTTTTTGTATTGCTGGATTAGAGTGGGGCAGATTGTTTTGGATTGGAGTGAGGCTGATTGTTTTGGGTTGGAGTGGGGCAGATTGTTTTGGATACGAGTGGGGTATATAGTTTTAGATTGGAGTACGGCAGATTGTTTTGAACTGGAGTGGAGCAGATTGTTTTGGGTTAGGTGGGGCCGACTGTTTTGGATTTCAGCTGGGCCGACTGTTTTGGATTTCAATGGGGCAGATTGGAGTGGGGCAAATTGTTTTGGATTGTAGGAGGCAGATTGTTGTGGATTAGACTTTCGGATTGGATTGGGCAGAATGTTTTGAATTGGAGTGGGGAAGATTTTTTGGGGATTGGAGTGGAGCCGATTATTCTCATTGAAGTGGGGTAGATTATTTTGGATTGGAGTGGGGCAGATTGTTCTAGAGTGCAGTGAGAAATAATTGGAGTGGAGCAGATTGTTTCTGATTGGAGTAAGGCTGATAGTTTTGGACAAGTGTGGGGTAGATTATTTTAGAGTGAGGGAATGTGTTTTGGATTGGAGTGATGCAGATTGTTTTGGAGTGGGGCAGATTATTGGGGATTGCTGGATTAGAGTGGGGCAGATTGTTTTGGATTCGAGTGAGGAAGATTGTTTTGGATTGGAATGTGCCGATTGTTTTGGATTGAAATGGGGCGGATTATTTTGGAGTGGGGCAAATTGTTTTGGATTGAGTAAGGATGATAGTTTTGGATTGGAGTGGGGTAGGTTATTTCATATTGGTGTGGTGCAGATTGGAGTGGTCCAGGTTGTTTTGAAGTGGGGCAGATCGTTTTGGATTGCTGGATTAAAGTGGGCAGATTGTATTGGATTGGAGTAAGGCAGATTGTTCTGAATTGGAATGGCAGATTGTTTTGGATTGGAGTGGGGCAGAATGGAATAGAGCATATTATTTTGGATTGGAGCAAGACAGATTGTTTTGGTTAGCAGAGGAGAAGATTGGCTTGGGTTGGTGTGGGGAATATTGTTTAAGAATGGAGTTGGGCAGATTGCTTTGGATTAGATTGGGCCACATAGCTTTGGATTGGCACCCAGAAGTCTTTTTCCAGTCCCGACTACTGCTGAACCTTCTAGTTGACACGTCGGTAAGGGATAGTTGCTGCTTGATCCAAGCAATGTATTTGGTTTTGTTTTCCACGTCGGGGTGACCACCGCCCATGCTTCCCCCCACAAGTCACCACTGTGCCCTCTTGCTGCTAGGCGACTGTGCCAGTATTGGATATTTTCTCCCCCAGAAAAGTTGGTGTAAATTGTGTCCCGGAAGTCCGGTGACTGCTGATTTTCACCAAGGCCTTTGTGCTATAATGCGGATTACACCAGTGTTGGAGAAACTCTCTCCCACTGAATAGTTGGCGTACCTTGTGATCCCCGGAAGGTAGCTCTTGGGCATAGATGTTATGTCCTGTTGATGATCCCGTTATTTTACATTGGGATCGAAACGTCGTTGACCACAGTGTCTTGACTTGAATTTGTTTACTTGTATATGTCATATATATTTGTATTGTGACATAGAATTTGAAGTGTACTGGAAGTCACTTAAGATAATGCCTGATACTTGAAAATCTTTTGATTTCCACGATGTATGTGGCCATTAAATGTCCTTCATGGCAGTTTTTTACTTTTTTTTTAAATTATGCTTGTAAATAAATAATTCAAGTCTCCATTTGGAGTAAACAGACGTAGTTTCCATTGTGAATTCTATGTTACATTAATTAATTCTCTTTGGAAAGGATCCTGGCTCAAATAACATAATTGAATTGGAGTAGGGCAGATTGTTTTGTATTGGAGTGGGGCAAGCTGATTTGGGCTAGGGCAGATTTGAGCGGGGTGAGGTGGGTGGACTGTAGTGGGTTAGATTGGATGGGGTGGACTGAAATGGTGTGGGTTATATTGGATTGGAGGAGAGTGAATTAGGATGGAGTGAAGTGGAATGGATTGGAGTGGGGCAGATTGTTTTGGATGGGAGTGGGACAGATTGTTTTGGATAGGAGGGGGCGGATTGTTTTAGATTGGAATGGCTAGATTGTTTTGAATTGGAGTGGAGCTGATTGGAGTGGGGCGGAGGTTTAGGATTGGTGTGAGGAGAACGGTTTGGATTGGAGTGGGGCTGACTGGAGAGGCAGACTGTTTTGGATTGATGGGGGCAGATTGGAGTTGGGAAGATTATTTTTGAATGTGGCATATTGATTTGGATTGGAGTAGGGCATATTGTTTTGGACTGGAGTGATGCAGATTGTTCTGATTTGAGTTAGGTAGAGTGGAGGAGTGACAATTGTTTTGGAGTGGGGCAGATTGCTTTGGATTAGAGTGGGGCAGATTGTTTTTGATTGGAGTGGGAAGGACCTCAACTCAATTCCGCAAGGACCCCAAACCTGGCTCTTTGACTGCCCCACAGCGCCTTGATGGTCCTGCAGCTCTCCCCCTTCCCTCCAGCGCCTTGAGACCCTCACGGGTGAGCAATCACGCTTTACAACCTTTGACTGATTGAGTGAATGGGTAGATTATTTTAAATTGGAGTGGGGCAGCTTGGAGTAGGGCAGATTGTTCAGTTCAGTTCAGTTTATTTCAATGATTAAAAACCATCATAAAAATACACAATACATAATCAACAATCATCAAATACATTACATTTCTGAACTATACACTATTAAAAAGAATTACGTTTTAATAGTTTAAAAGACATTTAGTGCAACCCAAGTCAGCCCCTAGTATTTCTTAGTTTAACAGCAACTCTTAAGAAACTCATGATAGAGCACAAGGTGCGCATATCAGTCGCTCTTTGTAAAAATAATAGTGCAGATTTAGCGTGGCGCAGTTTTGACTCCTTTAAAATATCTACAAGAAATCTACGGCGGGGGTGTGATAAAAGGAACATAATAATACAAAATTAAGGGTGTCCTGCGGAGACCTATTGTCACAGCTGCAGGCACCATTCTGCTCAATTGTTAAGGTTAAACCGGCTGGATAAGCTAAAATATTAGGTAACAAATTGAACCTAAAACGGCACATTAAAAACCTATCTTGGTGATTATACATTAAAAATAGATATGCTTCCATACCCTCTCCGTTGTTTACTAAAGAGTGCGCAACTACAGATGTTTTTGTAGAGTCAAATTGTTTCCTACTAGAGTCATATTTGTCAAGTAACTGTTTGTGGATCCGGGATTTACAAGAGGTATCAATCAGAGATGGGTCAGTGCATAATGTTTGATAGTCTATACACTCCAGAGTTTCTTTAACATATTTAAACCAGGGAATTTGTAGGTGCCTGTTTCTCTGGAGGCAATCTTTCATTATTTGCCTACTGAGCTCAGCCTCTGGGTTGACCCATATTCTGAGCCAGGACAGGATGGGTCTCACTTTAATCAAGTCAGAGATATACGGGATGCCAAGCTCCGTGTGTGCAATTGCTGCTGGGATGCTCTGGGGTATCTTCAGCATTTTCCTTAGGAATTTGTCTTCCTCTCCTTGTAACTGCTGTACATTTCTAAAACCCCACACTTCTGCCCCGTACATGGCTTTGGAAGTGCTAACAGCTCTGTACAGCATCATTACTTGTTCTGATGACCAGCGTCCCATCCTACGTGCAAAGTTTAGGATGGCACCATTAGCTGAGACCAGTTTTCTGCACCTTTCCTCCAGCAAAGGGGCAAACCTTATCTCTCCATCAAACAGGAGACCCAAGTATGAGAATGTCTTCACAGTTTCTAAAACATGCGTTCCTATTTTAAATACAAATCTCTTGTGAGTTTTTTCCCTGCCACCATGACAAACGACTTGGACAGGTTCACCGAGAGATCCAGATTTTCCATGAATTTCACGAATCCATTCACCAAATGTTGTAGGCTCACTGCTGTTCTGGCAAGCAGGACCGCGTCATCCGCATATAACAGTACTGGTATGTGGCGCGATCCTGCTTTGGGGCAGTCAGTCTCCAGAGCCCCCAGTGAACCCTTCAAGTCATTTATATAGAGGGAGAATAATAAGGGGGCCAGGATACACCCCTGCCTCACCCCGCCAGTGAACGGGAAGGAATCTGTACTCACCCCCCGCGCTATAGCGGACTTTGGCAGTGGTGTTCCAGTGGAATTCCCTTAAGATGTTTATAAGGTCTGGGTCAATTCCCAATTTTGACATAAGGGCCCCCAGTTTCTTTCTATTTACGTTATCGAATGCGGCTGCCAGGTCCTGCTCCCAGCAGAAGTGGTCGCTCCACACGCTGCTCCCTGCCTCACCTGGTATCGTAGACTGCTGAGTGCCCATCTCACCTTGCACCCACAACTGCTTAAGCCACCGCCATTTGCATCGCGCTATTTCAGATTGTGCCCCAGTCTTGTTTAGATATTAGCTTGCTGCCAATTTGTTGTTGTTGTTCTGCCTCCCTGCCCTGATCTCCACCCCGCTCCCGCCTCCCAGATGATCCTCCCTCCCACTGATACTGATCTCCCCGCTCTGCCGTGGCAGCGCTGTGACCGTCCTGCTCCCAGCAGAAGCGGTCACTCCACACGCTGCTCCCTGCCTCACCTGGTATCGTAGACTGCTGAGTGCCTATCTCTCCTTGCACCCACAACTGCTTAAGCCTGTATAATTATTTAACTTAGTTCGTAGCGCTAGATTGCCCCGCCTGCTTATTATTATTTATTATATTTGCTGAGGTTAATTAGATCGTAGCGCTCGACTGCCAAGATGCGCTTGTCCGACATTTGAACTTGTGCTGTGCTGCCTGAAGATTTATTTGTGCCTGATTGTGCCGGCGCCACCGCCATTTGCATTGCGCTATTTCGGATTGTGCCCCAGTCTTGTTTAGATATTGGCTTGCTGCCATTTTGTTGTTGTTGTTCTGCCTCCCTGCCCTGATCTCCACCCCGCTCCCGCCTCCCAGCTGATCCTCCCTCGCCCCTCCCCTTCCACTATCCTCATATGACAGATGCTTTTGCGTGCAGCGTTCACGCGCAGCGGTCGCGCCCCATGCGCGCCGAAGGTGCGCCAAAGGTAAGCCCGTGTACGCCCGTCCGCGCCTGGACCGCGCCCAGCGCTAGACTCCCTGATCCTCGCAATCCCCACTCCACCCGCATAACTTATGACGCCACTACCCTCCTTGCCCTTAACCCCGGACGCACACCACATTGCTGCGAAGCTGCCCCAGGACACACTCATGGACCTTTCGCCTGCCACTCCTGCAAGTTCGCCTGCATCAGGACCCACACCAAATCCAATTCCTCCAAACACAGTCCTGACTCTAACCACCTGAAGTGCATCCTGCTGAACACCCGCTCGGTCTACAGACACGCCACTGAAATCTGGGACCTACTCGACACTGCATCGCCGGACGTCGCCTTCCTTAGAGAAACCTGGATGAACGCCTCATCAGCGCCCGACATCACCATAGCCATCCCGGACGCTTACAAGATCATCCGAAAGGACCGCACCAACCAAACAGGAGGAGGCATCGCCATCGTCCATAAGAACACCATCCGAATCATGACCAGCTCCGACGATAACCTCGCGACCGCCGAACACCTTCACTTCCAGATCCACACCGACCCCAGGACCACACTTACAGGCACCCTCATCTACAGACCACCAGGAACCCGCACACAATTCAACAAAGACATCACTGACTTCATCAGCCCACATGCCCTTACCTCCGAGAACTACATTCTACTGGGAGACCTCAACTTCCACCTGGAAAAGAAAAACGACAGCAACAACACCACCCTTCTGGACAACCTGGCCAATCTCGGACTCAAACAACTTGTTGGCACCCCCACCCACTTAGCCGGACACACGCTCGACACTATCTTCACCTCCAGCAAACTCCTCCCATTCCCTGCCAAAGTCATTGAGAAAGCCGTCAATAGTCAGCTCGCCGCCTTCCTTGAATCCAACAATTCCCTCGACCTCTCACAGTCCGGCTTCTGAGCCAAACACAGCATGAAACCGCCCTCATCACTGCTACAGATGACATCCGAATGCTACTGGACAAAGGAGAAACAGTTGCCCTCATCCTACTTGACCTCTCCGCCGCCTTCGACACAGTCTGTCATAGCACCCTCATACAACGCCTCAGCAACGTCAGAATACAAGGAAAAGCTTTGGACTGGATCATCTTGTTCATCGCCAGAAGAACCCAAAAAGTCCGCCTCCCCCCATTCAAATCAGAGGCCACCGAAGTCATCTGCGGCGTACCACAAGGATCATCACTTACATGATTCCCCTCGCATCCATCGCGCGACAACACAACCTCAACATCATCTCCTACGCAGACGACACCCAGCTGATCCTCTCCCTCACCAAAGACCCAAACACCGCCAAAACTAATCTACACGAAGGAATGAAAGAAGTAGCCGAATGGATGAAGAACAGCCGTTTAAAACTAAACTCGGACAAAACGGAAGTCCTCATCTTAGGATCATCCCCCTCTGCCTGGGACGACTCTTGGTGGCCACCGGCCCTGGGTACAGCACCCATACCTACAAACTACGCACGTAACCTGGGCTACATCCTAGACTCCTCCCTCTCGATGACCAGACAAGTCAACGCCGTCTCATCTTCATGCTTCAACATCCTACGCATGCTCAAAAAAATCTTCCGTTGGATCCCCACCGAAACAAGAAAGACAGTCACCCACGCACTGGTCACTAGCCGACTGGATTATGGAAATACCCTTTACGCCGGAACCACAGCCATACTACAGAAAAAACTCCAACGCATCGAAAACGCCTCAGCCAGACTCATACTGGACATCCCCCGTCAAGCTCACATTTCCGGCCACCTGAAAGACCTCCACTGGCTCCCCGTCAACAAGAGAATAACGTTCCTTCTCCTCACCCACGCACACAAGGCCCTCTACGACCTAGGACCTGAATGCCTCAACACACAACTGTCCTTCTACACACCCACCCGCCAACTACGATTATCCAATCAAGCCCTCGCCGCAATTCCGCGCATCCACAGATCCACCATGGGAGGAAGATCCTTTTCCTACTTAGCGGCCAAGACCTGGAATTCACTCCCCACTCACCTCCGCCTTACACAGAACCACCTCTCCTTCAGAAAGCAGCTAAAAACCTGGCTATTCTATAAGTAATGCATCCACCCTCCCTCAAGCGCCTTGAGACCCTCTGGGTGAGTAGTGCGCTATACAAATTACTGACCTTGAACTTGAACTATAAACCCCATATACATTGTTCCATTCTCGGTTTTTGTATATTTAGCAACTAGTAGGTACAGGTTTAAACATTGATCACTAGTTGATCTGCCTGTTTTGAACCCGTATTGGGTATCTGCTAGTGTGTGGTGTGCTTCAGTCCACTCAACAAGGCGATTTAGGACTGCCTTTAGGACTGCCCTACCTAGAAGTTTAGCTGGTACATCTATCAGCGAGATTGGCCGATAACATTGCGGGTTATCCCTACATCCTTTCTTGTAGATGGGGACAATCAACGCTGTTGAACAAGATTGTGGGAGCCCAGTTTTTATCGCCGCATTTAGTACTCTGGTCGTAATCGGTGCCCATAAGTCAATATTGCTTAAGTAGAGGTCAGGGGGGTGCCATCCAGGCCTGGTGCCTTATTTTGGGTCAGGCCTTGGATTGCCTTAGTGATTTCCAATAAGGAGAATTCTAGTTCAATAGGTCTCACCCCCTCCCATGCCCCAGCTCTGGCTGTCTCACCCTCTTGGTTGTATAAGCCCTCGAAGTGAGTGATCCATTGTTCAGGAAGAATATTGGTACTGATGACAGGGGAACTGGAATCTTGTAGGCAGGGTCTATTAATAATTCTCCAGAATTGGGTATAATCCCTATTTTCGCCTGCTTTCGTCAGGTCTGCCCAGACTTCATTTTGGAGGGTACTCTTTCTCTGCTTAACCTGCATTTTATAATTGCGTCTGCACAGGGCAACTTCATTCTTATCTCTCGGGCTTTTCTTGAGGCTTAGTTTTAGCTCCCTCAAAGCCTGCAAACAATTAGAGTCAAACCATCTTGGGGATGGTGAATCCTTTATAGGACGATTGGTTTTTAATAATCCATCAACCACC
This sequence comes from Lissotriton vulgaris, assembly GCF_964263255.1. NCBI lineage: Eukaryota > Metazoa > Chordata > Amphibia > Caudata > Salamandridae > Lissotriton > Lissotriton vulgaris. The sequence goes on from NW_028244595.1 coordinate 283,761, forward strand.
CTAGTTAAAGCCTCGAATGCCAAGACCACATCTCTACCCTCTATTGTAAGTTTGAGGCAGGTCTCTATCTGTTCTTTCCCGCTTACCATTAGGGTGCTATAGAATTCTTGTGCATTGATCTTTGCCCATCTTAAGCGCCTCCCCTGATCAATTGGACGGATTTCAGTATCTGCACCTGCATTCCTTACTGGCAGGCCATTATATGGGAATTCAAGGGTTAAGGGGTTGTGGTCGCTAAAGGGACTCCACTCCGTTCTTACTTCTTTAACCTGCACTTTTGCAAAGGTGGATATAAGAATAAAATCTATGATCGATGTGCAGCCTCTTCCCTTGAATTTTGGTGTGAGAGTTTCCCCTGCTTTCAGGGCCAACAGGTCAATAGTATGGGTGAGGGCAAACCTATCAAGTAACTTCATGAGCAGTGTTCCCTCTTTGTTGTGTTCAAAGTGTGGTCCACTTTCTTCAGGGCAGGAGGTCCAATCCGGACTTACGGGGAGAAGTTTTGGGCACAAGTGACAGTTAAAATCACCCATCAACAGAATAGTAGGTTCTGGGCCCCCCTGCCTTCGGTCAGTTTCTTCGCTTAGTCTGCTCTATAATTCTTGTAGAACTGGGTAGTTCCCATCGACTGGACCCGAATTATAAAAGTTTAGTATTAGGAACCTCTGTCCCTGTCCCTGGAATGCCACTGCTTGTAAAGTATCTGATACCCGGGGGCGCTAGAGGGCGCACTGCAGAATGGCCGCACTAACGTGAGGCTCCTGCTGCCCGGAGCTAATATCCGCCTAGGGATCCTGATTGCCATCGATGCGCCCTGATCTGACCCTATAGATCTGCTGAGATATCGACTGCCCACCCACGGTCCAATTCCTGGGCCGATCGGAGGTAGCTGGCCGAAGTTACGAGGATCCCAAGTTTCCCCGACTTGCGCTCTGGAGGACTGGTGTCCCTTGGCCCGGCGTCATCATTCATGCCAGCCCGTGGCTCTGCACGTGGGGTGTAGGCCCTGATCTGCCCCTCTCCACCGGGCCTGCTCGCTGGCCGGGCGGGCTGCTTGTTTCTTCCTTGCCATTGGACTGACTTCTTGGCTCCTGCATCTACCTGCCCAGATACCATCGCTCACGGCGACACAGCGCATCTCCTTCTGATCATCTGGGGGATCGCCCCTTTGATCTGGGTGCGGAGACGGCCATTTTTTCATCGTTGGGAGTGGCGGGGCACGCTGGCCTGCTCGTGCCCCCACGGCTCAACTGTTTTCCGTGCCCGGTGACCGGCCTACATCCTAATTCCTATTTGCTCTGGTCCCCTGCGGCACTACTAGCACACCATTATGGGGAAGCCGGACACCAAGCAATCCAAGTTGTCCTTTGACTCTGGAGGAGCTAGGAGGGGGACGCGATTGCTCCAGGATGCTGGGACTTCGCGGTCTCCCCCCCCCGCCGGTTGCGGAGAGTGTGCCGCAGCCACCACCACCGGACTTTGCCCAGATGATGCAGGAGATGAGGCAAGGGTTTGCCATGATAGTGGACAAGGTGGACAAGATTTCGTCGCGCATGGATGCGGTCGTCCAGAAGCTGGACGTGCATGAGGAGCGCCTGACGACGGCGGAACAGCGCATTTCGGACCACGACGACACGGCGGCCACTCATACCACCCAACTGGCGAGGATGGACAATATATTGCGTGTAATTGCCGCTAAGAATGAGGAGTTGGAGGCGGGGATTAGGCGCAATAACGTTCGCATTGTAGGTGTGCCGGAGTCCACAAATGTGGGCAAAATGGAAACTTATGTGGAGAGACTACTAGTGGGCGCCATTGGGGCGGGAGCATTCTCGTCCCAGTTCATCGTTGAGAGAGCGCATCGGTCACTGGGACCTCGGCCGGTCTCTGGGGCCGTGCCGCGCCCCATCATCGCGCGTCTCTTAAACTATCGTGACCGGGACGCTGCCCTCCAGGCTGCCCGCACTAATCGGGCCCTTTCCTTCGATGGGGTGTCTTTCACCATGTACCCCGACTTCACGCCGGTGGTTCAGGACCAGCGTCGTAAGTTCCTGGGGGTGAAAAAGAAACTTCGGGATCTGCAAGTGGACTACGCTTTGCTTTACCCTGCCAAACTTAGAGTGACGCACCAGGCTAAGCAACACTTTTTCACCAACCCACAGCATGCTGAGGATTTTGCAAAGCGCCTCCAGCGCGAACGAGCGGCTGCAGATCGAAGAGGTGATCGAGACCCTGAGGATGAACATTCGGCGGCTGAGGAGGAGGTCGCTTGATTGTGGTGACTTTGGCCTATGTTTTTCTCTTTTTCTGTTGCTGGAACATTCTGGACGTCTGTCTTTTACACTGACTGCTACTGACTTCCTTGTCCGCATTAGTGGCCTAACTGATGTCCGCTCTTTATTTTTGTTGGTGCGGGGGTCATGTCTTGCCTGAGGTGAGAGTGTACTTATTGTTTCTTGGGGTCGGTGTGGAATCGCGGGATGGGGATTTCTGGTGTCGCGCTCTGGGCACCCACTCCCCCCGCGCTGCGCCTGGGGCCGTTTGATACTCGTTGGCTCGGACACTGGTGTGGTGTGAGGGAGTGGTATCGTGCACCTCTAGAAGGTTCCCCGGAGGGTGTGCCCCACTTGTACCTTTGGTTTGGATTCTAGTCCTTTGTTGGTTGACTGGATGTGTGTTGGGGAACGGGGGGTGGGGGTGCGCATGGCCTGATAGTTGGGGTGGCATCAGGTGGGTGGGAGGGTTGGGGTTGAAGCTGACCACACTTGCTAGCTCAGGCCTCAGGGGTCAGCGGATGGCTTGCTGCTATTGTCTGTGTGCACAGGCGCGTCTCCATGCTCGCTGCTTCGGCTGGCCCATTTATCTTCTCGACGGAATTGATCACGGGGCCCTTGTCCCCGTCCGCCATAGGCCCGGTTGGAACGGCCGCCATCTTTGGCAGCCGCGTGGCGGTGAGCGCTTTGCACGAGGAACGCGTGTGCGAGTCATGAACCGTTTGAGCTGGATTGGCTGCGGGCTGTGCGTAGGGTTATCTGAGTGCTTGTTGCGTGGATGGTTCAGCTGGGAGGGGGTTGTTGCGGTTCTGGTTGCTTGGTTTGGAGATGGCTGGGATGTGTGTGGAGTGTATGCGGGGGGACGACTGCTACCTAGGGTGCGGTCCTGTCGCTGGCTGTTGATGGGAGTTGGATGTTCCATATTTGCCTATTGGGTCCTGTGGGGCCCGGAAACTGGCTAATGTCGACTGCTGTTATAGATCAGATATCGATTTTGTCTTGGAATGTACGGGGACTTAATGATGCCAGGAAATGTCGTAGTGTGATCCAGTATTTGGACAGGCATGCTATTCATGTTGCCTTCCTCCAGGAGACGCATCTGCGACCCGTTCCTTCCCCCAGCTTTGGAGGGAGGTGGGCTGCGTCCAGGATGTTTGCTTCCTATTCTTCTTATGCTCGCGGGGTTGTTATCCTTGTTAAAAGATCGCTCGCATTTCAAGAACTGGGTTCTATGGGGGACCCTGAGGGGCGCTATGTGCTACTGTGGGGGCGGCTTGGGCAGAACACTGTACTGTTTGTTAACTGTTATGCTCCTAATGTCGATACGCCAAGCTTTTTCGTTACATTGTGGGGTCATGTGCTTGCTGTGGATGCCACTTACATTGTGTGGGGGGGTATTTCAATCTTGCATTTGTTGCCCAGTCGGATAGATCAGAAGGGAGCCCTCAGTATAATGTGCAAGCTAGGGAAGTGCTGCGTGGGATTGTGGAGGAGGCTGGGTTGATCGACAGCTGGAGGTACACCCACCCTGCCACTAAGGAGGGTACTCATTACACTACACATGCTCGTTCATGGGCGAGACTGGACTATGTGTTTCTCTCTAGAGGGTTGGTAGCTGGCCTGCATGAGGCTACACATCTGGCTCGGACGTATTCTGATCACTGTCCGGTGAGGGTTGCTCTGGACGTCCCCGGGCTGCATAGGCCGCGCCCGCCTTGGCGCCTTTTTCCAACTGCATTGCTTGACCCGGTCTTCAAGGAGGAGCTTGGCGTGGAGGTAGAGGCGTTCTTCCCTAGAAACAAGGGCTCTGTTGACAGCGTCGAGGTTATATGGGAGGCGTTCAAAGTTACGATCCGGGGAGTCACTATTTCTAAAAGTTGTGGAATCCTCAAACTGATTGTTCGGACCCTCGAGGGCTTGGAAGCTGACATGCGCGACTTGGAACGCAGGTTGCAAGTTGACTCTGATCCCGATCTTCTGGCCCAGTTCCGTACTAAACTCTCCGAGTATGAAGAGGAGGCTGCTAGAGAGGCTAAGCATAGGGGAAAGTATTGGACGGCGAGGCGATACTGTGAGGGGGAGCGTCCTGGCAAGGTCCTCGCTGCCCTTACTAGGCATCCAAGGCATGGATCGGACGTGTTGGAATTGGTGGCGCCGGATGGCGCTCGCTGTCGGGACACTGCGGAGATTCAACGTACGTTTATTGACCATTACGCACACCTTTACACGACGCAGCAGACTGGTGAGGCACGTTATGGTGGGTTTCTTGATGAGCTGGCACTCTGCTGGCTATCGGATGATCATCGAGCGTTCTTAGGTAGACCCCTAGAGGTGGAGGAGGTCAGGAATGCTATCATGTCTTTGAATAATGGGAAGGCCGCCGGCCTGGATGGCCTTCCTGCTGAATTTTATAAGTGTTACGTGGACATCATGGCCCCTGTTCTCCGCGAGGTTTTTGAGGAGACCCTGGAGGAGGGGCGTCTGCCGTGCTCCATGCGGGAGGTCGCCATTACGTCGCTGCTCAAGCCGGGGAAGGATCCGTTGGATGTGGGCTCCTATAGGCCCCTCTCATTGCTCAACTGCGATGTCAAAATTCTCGCGAAAGTCTTGGCAGTGAGACTTGCCGAGCTCATGCCCGTTATTGTACTACCTGATCAGTCGGGGTTTGTGCCCGGCCGTGCTACCTCCCACAATCTTCGCACCTTGTTTTCGCTTGTGTCGACCATTGCTCCTGATATCCCGGTTGCTGCCATCTTTCTGGATGCCACTAAGGCATTTGACTCCGTCGAATGGGGCTATCTTATCGATTTTCTTTGTCGGATGGGCTTCCCCCGGATCTTCATCTCATGGGTTAAGCTTTTATATACTGATCCGATGGCGAGGGTGGTGGTGAATGGTGTGCTGTCCCCCTCGTTCCCTCTCACCAGGGGGACCCGACAGGGATGCCCCCTCTCGCCCCTCTTGTTTGCCATTGCCATCGAGCCGCTGGCCTGCAGGATTCGTCAGCTTCACCAGCATAGCGCCTTTAATTGTCTGCAGCGGCAGGTCGGTATTTCTTTATACGCTGACGATGTTACACTTTATGTTAAAGACCCTGAGAACAACCTTAATTCGTTTTTGCGGGAGTTGGTCGCTTTTGGGGGTGTCTCCGGTGTCCATATTAACTGGCAGAAGTCCCAACTTTTCCCCCTCACTGCTGCTGTAGCTAGGTTTCCCCTTGATTACCCTCTGGAATGGTGTGATTCGGAGCTGCGGTATCTCGGCATTGTTGTGTCATTGGATAGAGAAGAAACGGTTCGGCTCAATTATGGTGTGGCTATCACTAAACTTGCAGATGATGTCACTAGATGGATGTCCTTGCCTCTCTCCATGGCCGGCAGGGCGTCCCTTATCAAGATGGTAGTCTTGCCCCGCTTTCTGTACCTGTTTCAAAACCTTCCGTATCATCCTGGTGCTTATTTTTTTCGTAGACTTCGATCTGAGCTAATTCGATTGTTCTGGGGGGGCAAGCAGCCGCGGGTGGCTTGGGCTACCCTTACATTACCCTATTCTGATGGCGGTTTCGATGTCCCTGACTTTGAGCTTTATTATCTTAGTGCTCAGACGCATTACTCTTATCACTGGATGCGCCCCACGCCGTTTATGCCCCAAATTGCTGCTGAACATTGGGTTGCCCACCCACTCCCACTGGAGGGGATGGTATTGGGCAAGGTGTCAGATGTGGAAACGCCTCGCACGACGGTGACATGCACGGTGGATGCTTGGAAACGGGTGGCTCAATTGTTGGGCGTCTCCTTTCTCTATTCGCCGGCCCTGCCTCTGTCTTATCATCCTGCTTTGTCTCTGTTGCTGGAAACGGGGTTTCAGCGAATGTGTAGGCGGCTTGGTGTCCTTTCATGGGGTGACTTGTTTCATGAAGGTGCCTTTCGTACGCAGGCTCATTTCTTCGGAGTAGCTGCCTGCTCCCCTTTAGAGCTGTTCTACTTTGTCCGCTTGCGGCAAGGCATGCGTGCCTTGTTACCAGATTTCCCTTCGGAGCCGGAGGTTACCCTCCCCCTCCACGTGCTGTTGGTCTCAGATGGGCGACACCTGGTGTCAAAATTATACGGCGCTATTCGCAGACAGCGATCGGTTCCGGCCAATCGGGTGCGCGAGCAGTGGGTTGCTGAGCTGGGAGCCCCTATTACAGACGAGCAATGGAAGTACTGCTGTGGACTCACAGCCAATGTTTCCTCCAGTTGTCGCCTTAAAATTATCCACTATAAATTTGTCCAGAGGTACTATTACACCCCGGCGAGGAAACTTCGGTTTCATTTAGCGGAGGATGACAGATGCGCTAGGTGTCGGGCGGAAGGCGCTGACTTTCTGCACTTGGCTTGGAGTTGTGCGGGGGTGCTGGAATATTGGACTCAGGTCCATGAAGCCCTGCAGATTATGGCGGAGGATGGGGTGACATTTGACCCTTTGGTGATGTTGCTGGCTTATTCTAAGGATGTACCTGCCTCTCACCGCAGATTTGTTGACGTGGCCCTACTGCTGGCTAAGCGTAGGGTTGCTTGTTGCTGGGGTCGTGGCAGGGTGCCGCGCTTCCAGGATTGGTTGACTGACCTCATATACTGTCAGGACCAATATAATATCTACTCTGAATTGATGCCTGTCAGATGCAGACCGAAGGATTTTTGGAGCCCGCTCCAGGTGTACCTCCTAACTAGAGCTGTGTAGGATTCTGATTCTGAACGTGGGGACCGTGTAGGGGTTGGTTGACGGCAGCATGGTGTGTTGGGATTTTGTTTTACACATATTGATCCTCGAGTATCGGGGGAGAGCCTCAGCTGTTTACTCTTCCTGCGAGCCTTTGGGGGCGGTGGCTCCTCCTATGGCAATTGGATGGTTGTAACTTGAGATCGCACCCCTGTCAGGATTTTTTTTCTTGGCCCTACTAGCTGACGCTCCTTTGTTTTATTTTCCATGCGCTAATAGAGTGTGTCTATGATGTATTGTCTTATTAGCTTGTCTGTGCAAACTGGATCATTTCTTTCTTATTTGTATTGTGCATTACGATGTGGCTATATGTATTGATTGATATTATACCCTGTACTTGCTTATGTCTCATTCTACGAGTCTGACGTCCCATTGTGATAGCCATATGTGACTGTATGTACTGTGTGTACACTTCCTTTGACCTTGCTTATCTCCAAATAAAGGTTTAAAAAAAAAAAAAGTATCTGATACCCATGGGGGTTGAGACCATGTGCCTTTTAAATCTAGGTCAACATATATGGCTAACCCTCCCTTCGCCCTCCCTGACTTGCCCTCCTGCGCTGGTGTAAAGAAGCATTTGTAGCCCTCCAGTTGATAGGGATCGAAGTTTCGGGCCCAGGTCTCTTGTAGCGCTATAATGTTAAAACCAGTGATGTACTCTCTCCACTCCTTATTATCAAATTTCTCCCCCAAACCCGCCGTGTTCCAGGACAAAAAGAGTAACCCTGCCCTAGATGCTTTATTTTCCTCTGTGGCCTGGTCGTTTATTCTGCGCACTCCTCTATTAGGGGTGTTTGAGACTCTACCGCTCTCAACCCTCTGTATTGGGGCAGCTTTGTTCCTCATATCTTCCCCGCTTCCTCCTACCTCTTTCCCACTGCAATCAGAGCCATCCCCCATTACTATATTTTTTTCCCTGTTGTCTATAGGTGGTAGTCAGTCGTTTTCATCAAGCGACTGTAGGGGGGCAAATCTATTTCTCCACTGTGGGTAGTCTCGGGGTGATGGAAACTGGCCTGGGTGATACAGGTTTCTGTCCCTATGATTGATAGATCCTTTACTCCACATTGGATAATTCAGGTTATTAGTGCTCCGTCTCCTTGGGTAAAAGTACCCCAGGGACAAGGTGCAGATTGTACTGGTGTGGTTCCTATTTATATTTCCCAGTATGTATTCCACCAGGTTGGCGTCTCTGAAATTTGCCACAATGCAGTCCCCTATTATATCTTTTTTCCTGCTTCCTAACCATTTCACTCTTCTTAGATGTAATATCTCCCCCCTTTCCCCGGTATCCAAAGGCCTATGAATATTCAGCCATTTTGAAATCTTTGAGTGTAGCTGTAAGTGTGATTCTTTTTCTGTGTGCCTAAGTCCGGTACCCCTGCAAATACTACCACATAGGGGCCAGCTTCCGGGGGTAAATATATGTGTAGTAGTGGGGTTTCTGGTCTATAGAATGGATCATGGTCAATTTGAAAGGAGGTAGTAGGACCTTGACTTGGATACTGGTCTTCCCGCCCCATTTGTATGAATGGATGCTGTTGACCTTTGTCTGTATGTTTAGTTCCAATCATCTGATTTGGTCCCCTCTCTGTAGTTTGTGGGGCTATAGGTGGGTCATGTACCTGGGCGATCGTGTGTTGAGTGTTACTAACACAGTTATTATTGACCGCTATTTTATCTGTGGCAGTGTTTGTGGGTTGGTTGGGGCCCGTGGTGGGATTCTTACTTGCTGGGCACATTGTCTTGCCCTGTTTAATCAATTCATTCGCTATTTTATCAATCCTACTCATAATTGGTTTTATCTGGCTTGTAATAAAAGCTTCTAGATGTTTTTTTAATTCTCCAATTACCTTATCTATCCACCCTGGTGGCCTTACGTTAGTTGACCCTATTTCTACTTCAGGGGTGAACTCCTGTCTATTTTTGGATCAGCGGGCTCCTGAACTCGATTTGTTTTTCCTATGCAGGCCCTTTCCCTTCCACCCCCCGTTGTTTAGATTTACTTTGTGTGGTGAGGTTGCTGTTCACTAAATTATCTGCCCCAGGTTGTGCTACATATTGTGTGCAGGGAAGGTCTCCAATTGAGTTACTCACTTGCTCTATATTGGGGCTTTCAGGTAGTGTTTGCTCCCTGGATAGTAGGGCAGATTGTTTTGGATTGGAGTGGACAGAGTATTTTGTGTTGGAGTGGATCAGATTGAAGTAGGTCAGATTGTTTTGGATTGGAGGTGAGGCATGTTGCTTAGGATTGGGGTGGGGCAGATTGTTGTGGATTGGAGTGGGGCAGAGTGTAGCGAGGTATATTGTTTTGGAGTGGGGCGTTTGTTTTGGATTTCTAGATTGTACTGGAACAGATTGTTTGGATTGGAGTAGATTGGAGTGAGTGAGGTAAACTGGTTTGGTCTGGGGTGGATTGGATTGAGTGGGGTGGATTTGATTTAGTGGATTGGGGTGGGGTGAGGTGGGGTGGACTGGCATAGATTGGAGGGGCCAGATTTGATTGGAGTGGAAAGGACTGGGGTTTACTGCACAGATTAATTTTGAAAATCACACATAAATAAGAAACAATGTTTGCAATTTATAGACCAAGATAAAAGTCATATTTTTAGAGCAGTGCCTACGAGCACAAACAAAGCATGAGTAGAAAGTAAGCAAAGAATACTTTGCAAAATAAGTGAAAGTTAACGAAAATAAAACTGCAATTTTGTTTGTCCTGCTGGGCACATTAAAATCTGTAGTTTAAGCAGCAGGCGACTAAATATTCGGCAAATGTGGAAAATCCATAATTATGCTGAAAATACTGCAGTTGCAGGCTCACTTTATTCCAGTGGCACTAAGTATAAAATAGGATGCTACAACATGATTTACTGTTTAAGCTGAAACAAGTGTTTTCAAAGAATACATTTTCGTGATAGTTAATCAAAATGTATTTAGTGCAAATATTTTTCCAAGTTCATTAAAAGGACACTTTCTCATTAGTGAAGATGACGCAGTGGCACTGGGGCCCAGATTTGTAAGGGGGCTACTGCCTCACTATTGATTGGCTTGCTTAACAAAAGAGGCATGTGGGCTCATTTTCCTTGTTAGCTTTAGGGATGAGGGAACCCGTGCTGCAAAAGAGATGGCAACATGTGGATGCTCATTTTTTTCTGATAGGGACAGAGTGCCCTTTTCAAGATTGAAGAGATGGCCAGGCATGGTAGGGAAGAGGTGAAAAAGGGATTGGAGACAGCAGTTGCTCAGGGCTGTAACCATCATTAGTGTAGCATCTGCAGCTGCTTTGGGGCCCAGGAGTGTGATAGGCATAGGCACACAACTTCCCACTTACAGTGAGTAGATTTTTATAAATCAATTTCTGTTTTTGTTTGATGTATTTTTTCTTTTATATGGCTCATTTTTACTCCTACATATTTTCATGAGGCACGCACTCTCAGAGGCGTAGCTAGAGCTTCTGCCGCCCGGGGCTATCTCTCAGATTGCCACCCTTGGCAGGTAGCGGGGTGGGGTGGGTTTGATGCTGGGTAAAAAGAACGGTGAGCACTTGAAAGAGGTCCAAAAAGACACGTGGTATAGCGCCAAGGCTCAGTTGAATGCAGTAAAACTAAAGGGGGTGATGGACGGAGTGTTGAACATTGCAAGTACTCACCCCCAGTGAATTGATATGGGTTTAATCCATCACCATTCTTTAGCCCACTCTGCCACCCCAGTTCAGACATGGCCATATGCAAATCAGTCTGACCCTGTGCCTCATGGGAACAGTCCAGCCCGAACTGCCAAGCCATGTCTTCCCTGGACCAGAAACAAGCATCCTGGGACCGGTTTCAGATCAGTTGACTGGGGGTGAGTGCTTGCAATGTTCAACATTCCGTCCATAATCCCCTTTGGTTTTTCTTTACACAGTTAAATACACCAGCAGTACAAAGACATACAATTGATGGACGGAATGCAGAACAAATCAAAACATTCACCCCCAGTCAAGTGATCTGGATTAAATCCATCATTCGTTTGCTCACCATGCCACCCCAGTTTAGACTTGGTCATATGCAAATCAAGACTGATTTGCATATGGCTGGGTTCAAACTGGAATGGCATAGGGAGCATTTAGGCCCAGATCTCTGTACTGGGGGGAATGTATGACATTGTTCAGTATTCTGTCCATCAATTGTTCTTTTTCCAATAATAATATATAAGTGCAGAGGTAATCAAGGTTGACTTATTTGCAACCTCTAGCATATTTAACCAAAAATTTGACTATGTGGTGGCAATGTGTGACATTTTCAACTTTTCAGTGTAATTGTGAGTGACATTCAACAACTATGCGTGGCTTTTTCTCGCAAGCAAAATTAAGCAATGAAGATGAAAATATATAACTATGAGAATTTATACCAATTTGAGCAATAAGAGCTTAAAACTGTTGTAAAGAACCAGAAATGGAAAGGCACTAACCTGGTAAAAAGTAGTAACTCACAGCTAATCCTACCAAACACAGTTTTGTGAATATTTGGTTCATGTTCTTTCTCTCCTTCTTCCCTTGTGTCCTCTTTCTTGCTTTTTCCCTTCTTCCCAATGTCTTGTGTCCCATTTCCCTCCCTTGTACTCTTTTTCTTCCTCCTTCCTCACACCTACCCCCTCTCTGCAATCTGGACCTAAAAGCGCTATGAAGCATTCAGCACAGTCCGCTTTCTAATGCTTTTTTTTAAATCAGTCAGTTATCCAACCTTCCTCCCCCGTTATCCATCCCCCACTTGGTTGCTAAATTTAAAAGCTGTCCTAGAGGGGAGAGCTTTTTGCTTTGCAAATACTTGATATATCTACTCTTCCTCTGCATAATCTAAGCTGCACAACAACTGCTGACTTGGCCCTGGGTCCGTCGCGCTCTCATGAAATAAAGAGCCTTGCTGGGTGTTCAAAAAGTCCACGCTGTGATTAGCTTTCCAGTAAGGGTTGGAGCCCAAGTCTGGCATGTGACACCTGTCACTCTGTCATGTGGCATATGCCACATCTGATGTGACATATGCCATAGATTTTGGACACGTGTCACATGCCAGACTTGGGCTCCAACCACTTCTCTAGCTTTCTTGTGTGCTGCAAGCTTCTCTTGCTGGACAATCAGTGATAACACTTCTCCCCTGCATGGCCGCATCTCCCTGCTCCTCTCGACAGTGTGTGCGAGCGGGAGAGAAAGGTCTGGGTGAACAGCTAGGGGGCAAAGATACACTCCCCCTCTACCCCCTTCCGCCCCACACTGAAATGTAGAAAAAACAGCCTTTCAAAAAGGCAGAGATGCTCCACATGGCGTCGGAAACTTGCATTCTATTATAACGAGAAAATCAAAATGAAACTATAAGTGAACTCTAGGAATAACAACATGCAAAACTCGATTCTCTGAGGACAGTCAACTCAGATCCCCGACGACGGTGTTGTGTCGGGTAATGGGGGCAGGATAGCCCTAGGGAGATCTCTCTGGGACCTACACTCAGGGGCATCTAATCCTGACTAGGCCTAACACGTGGCCCTAGAATAAATTCAGCCGGACACTGGGAATAAGTTTGCTTGCTCGGTCGGCGCGTCTCTCTCTGAACGCCCTCGCACGTGCTCGACCTCTTTTTATTATAGGGCGGTCACATGACCAACATGTCCGTCCCTCGGGACATCGGGGCGGACCTTCAGGAACATAACATTCCTCCTAAAATAAGGAAACACCAAAACAACTGCAAACATTAAAACATATTTCAACCATAACTTTTTCTTAGGAATATCAGGACCGAGGCCTTCAGCGTCTTTCAAATGCCAGGGCATTCAGTTCAAACATTACGTGCATATATGTAAATGGGAACAGTCTTACGTAAAGTAATCTCTCAGCCAGCCGGAGGGGGTGGGATTGTCACGTAGCTGGCGTTGAGACCCCCGATGAGTCATCAGTTCCGTTCCAACCTCCACTTCGTGTCTTGGCGCCTCGCTGTCGGCCCCCTCCGGATCTGGGGCCTCATCCAGGGCCTCCGTGTCACCGCCCACTTCTTCGCTAGAAACCTGATGCTCGTCACGTGGCCTGACCTCGTGCCGAGATGTTGATTCACCAGCCGGCAACGTAGTTGCAGTTTCGGTTTGTCCGCCGCCTTGCTGGCGCCTTGGCTCGCTGCTTGAAGGGTGATACAGTTTGAAATGAGACACATTGCGAGTCACCCTGTCTCGTCCTCGAGTGGCTGTGATGCGGGTGCCTTTCACCCCACTGACTCGCCATGGTCGTTTCTCGTAATTGAGTTTGAATTTGCCACCAATTGCACGATTCCTGATAAGCACCAGGTCGCCTCTTTTGAAGTGTGGGGCCACAGCCCGGCGTTTCTTACTGATCTTGTCACATGCAGAACTTCTTTTCTTCTCCACTGTGTGTTCATCTATCATTTCAGGCGCCCACTGGGGGTGATGGGGAATGGAGTCAGTTATTACCCTTCCTAGGAGAAGATGTGCGGGAGCTACCCCAGTTGTGGAGTGCGGGGTCTGTCGGTAACTTCGGAGGAACGTGAAAATGGCCATTTCCACTGACTGTCCCTTGTCATGCGCAATGCGGATGACCTTGTTCAAAGTCCTCATGAACCTCTCGGCCTCCCCGTTGGCTTGAGGCCACCTCGGTGTGATGCGCCTGTGACGCGTTCCCAGAGACGAGAGATATTCCGCAAAGTCTTGACCCTGGAATGGCGGTCCATTGTCCGTTCTGAGTTCCCTCATGGCTCCATGGATGGCAATGATTTTTTCTATCTTGGGGATCACACAGTCTGCACTGGTGCTGGTGACAATTTCGACCTCAGGATATTTGGAGTGGTCGTCTATCATTACCAGCGTGTGTCTTCCATCCGGAAGGCTACCAAAATCCATGCTGACTCTTTCCCAGGGACCTCGGGGCCTGGGTTCCACAATGATGGGGGCCTCACAGGGGCTGTCGCCCGTGGCTTGGCAGGCCGTGCACGTTCGCACCACATTCTCCACCATGTCGTCCATGAGCGGGAACCACACCTTTGTCCGCAGCCGGGCCTTCGTCTTGACCATCCCCTGGTGCCCCACATGTGCCAGTTGAACTACTCGTCCTGTCAAAGCCGTCGGGATTACCAGGCGATGCCCTCGCAGAAGGCACCCCGCCGCGTCTTCATTCAGTTCAGCCCTCACGTGGTACAGACTGTCCATGATTTTCTGGGCCTCTGGTGTGAGTACTTTCCAGCTCTCCTTGGCTTTCTGCCAGTTGGCCGTTCGGAGTAGGTCCTTGGCCCGCTGTATGCAGGCATCCTGAGCCGTGACGCTCACAACCTCTTCCAAGGATATGGGGCGCGGGCATGATCTGGCCACAACCCATTGAACATAGGCCTCCGTCTCTTCTGCTTCATCCATCTCCTCCGGGGTAGCCGGCCTGGGGTGTCGTGACAGGTAGTCCGCAGGATTCCTTGCCCCTGGCTGGTACTCAATGGCGCAGTTATATTCTTGCAGTTGCAATATCCACTTTTCAATCCTAGGGGGTGGCTTGGAGGAGGTGCCTGAAAACAGAGCCAGCAGCGGCTTGTGGTCCGTCACTACTGTGAAAGGCTTGCCATATACGTACAAATGGAAGTGCCGGCATCCCCAATGTATTGCAATGGCCTCCTTCTCGATTTGGGAATACCTTTGTTCTGTGTCCGTGAGGGACCGGCTGGCAAAAGCAACAGGGGCCCAGTCTATCTCATCTCGGGCTCTCTGCATCAGAACGGCCCCCAATCCCGCTGGTCCGGCATCTACTGCAATGAGAGTGGAATGTCTTGGGTCAAAAAATGCCAATGTGGTGTTGCTGGACAGCGCACTCTTAATGTCTTGAAATGCCCTTTCCTGCTCAGGTCCCCAGTTCCATGGTGTGGAATCTTTGGTTAATTCACGCAGAGGGAGGGTCAAGTTGGCTAAGTCTCTTATGAAGCGACCACAGTAATTTACCATCCCGAGAAAGCTTCGGACCTCCGTGACAGTGGTAGGCGGAGGTGCGTCCTTGATGTCCTTGACCTTGTCGGGATCAGGGTTGACGCCATCGGCTGAGAACACGTATCCGAAGAACCCTTGTTTGGTCTGAAGAAATTCGCATTTGTCTCGGTGCAGAGTGAGTCCAGCGCTGCGGAGCCTGCGGAACACCTGCGCCAAGCGTTGGTTGTGTTCGGGGATTGTTCTTGCATGCACCATGATGTCATCACTGACATTGATTACCCCCGGTATGCCAGTAATTAGTTCTTGGATAACATTCTGGAACACCTCGGCAGCGCTGGATATCCCAAAACTCAACCTGGTGTACCTGCGCAGTCCGATGTGGGTGGAGAACGTCGTAATGTTCCGGGACTCTTTGTCCAGTACGAGTTGATGGTACCCCGCCCGGAGATCCAACTTGGAGAACCACCTGGCCCCAGCCATCTCTCCGATCAGGTCGTCGATCGTGGGGGTGATGTGTCGTTCCCTTTTGATGGCCGCATTGGGTAGGCGCATGTCCACGCAAATCCGGACCGCCCCAGGCTGTTTTGGTTTCCTTGTGACCACGATGGGTGATACCCAGGGGGTGGGGCTGGACACCTTCTCAATGATCCCCGCCGCTTCCAGTTTCTGTAGTTCTTCCTCGACCAGTGGTCTCAAATGGAACGCAACACGACGGTGTCGCAGGGCCACCGGTTGAACAGTGGGGTCCACATGCAGGTGTATTTCCCGACCCTTGAAACAGCCAATCCCTTCAAACAGGTCAGAAAAGTCTGCAATCAGTTGTTGCACCGATTCCTCATGCACCCCAAACGCAAAGGAGACCACCCCCAAGTCCTCTGCCGTCCGACAACTCAGGAGCATGCCTTGACCTTCTTCCGACACGAAGATGTTGGCTCGCGTGATCTTGTCTCCGTGCCGGACCGCTGCTTTAAACTTTCCCCGAATGCGGAGGGGAACGTCCTGACCATAGGCAAAAACGGTGATCGGAGTGGAGCGGAGGCTGGGGGGAGTAGCCATGTCTCCGTAGAGGGATGCACTCATGAGATTTATCGAGGCGCCCGTGTCCACGGTTGCCATGATGTCCTGATCAGCCACTTGTATAGCGCACTGTGGTAGTGTCCTGGTGCGTCTGGTGGCCGTGCCGATCATGTGCACCTTGTGTACGGATCGCTCCTCCTCGTCGTCGTCCATATCACTGTTACTGGGTCCTCCTTCCGCGCCTTCGGGCTCAGCCACCGTATGTATTGTCTGGCGGGGCTTGCTGAACTTTTTTGACCGGCACACTTTTTCAAAGTGATTCATTTTTCCGCAACCGGAGCATATTTTGCCCCGTGCTGGGCATTCTGGCGCCGGGTGTCTCGGGCCTCCACAGTAACCACATGACTGCGCCGAAGCTCCGCCCTGCGGAGTTGTTGTTCGCTTCGCCCATTTGGGCTGTGGGCGGACTTGTAATCTATTAACCGGTTCCACTTTCATGTTGGCCTGTAGAGCTGCTTCCATGTGGGCTGCCCTGGCCTTGGACAGCTCCTTTGTGCGGCCCAGCGTGAGAATATCTGGGAGGGGTTTCCCCGACTCCTCCAGTATTCTCTCGCGTAGTTTAGCAGAGGCGCATCCCTGTATTATCTGGCCTCTGATCTCTTCCGTGACATCCTGAAATCCACACGTTAGTGCTAGTTTCTTTAGCCGGGAGTGATAAGCGTCCAGCGATTCATCTGGCAGTTGCCGCGCTTGTCTAAAAATGAATCGTTCATAGTCTTGGTTGGCCATTGGTTCGAAGTGCGCGTTGAGTGCATTTATTAGTGTGTGGTGGGTTTTGGGAGTTGCCTCCGTGAGGGTGCGGGCAATGGAATGAATGTCCTTGCCACCAAGATGGAGAATCATGGCACGCTTCTGTTCCTTATGGACCTTGGTGGCCTCGAAGAATATGAAGAGCCTGTCCACCCATTCCTTCCACTTCGGTGCGAGAGTGGAGGGCGCACCCTCCACCACAAACGGTTCAATGGGCGGAATGTTAGCCATCGCTTTGGACGCTCAGGAGGATGTCCGTGTGCAGCCCGGAGATGATCCGGTGGCGACCGGAGCGCCTGGCCAGGCGTACCTCGGTGCGGTTCACACACGTGCAGCCCAGCACGGTGCGGCACCATGCATGGAGGGTCCGCAGAGGGAGCACCTCGCGCGACCAATCAGACTCCTGTGCGCCGCAGGAAGATGCAAGCCAGCGCCGCTCACCTGTTGAGAGCTAGGGATCAGAGTCTTTCCTCCAGGCAAGCAGAGCGGGGGGGTGTGTGGTGGCAAGGCACGAGCACCGCAGACACGTGGGAGTGCCCGCAGCCGCCTCACCCCAAGAGGGACACACACACGCACCCCGAGCGAGGGATCGACAACCACCCTCGTCGCCAATTGTTGTGTCGGGTAATGGGGGCAGGATAGCCCTAGGGAGATCTCTCTGGGACCTACACTCAGGGGCATCTAATCCTGACTAGGCCTAACACGTGGCCCTAGAATAAACTCAGCCGGACACTGGGAATAAGTTTGCTTGCTCGGTCGGCGCGTCTCTCTCTGAACGCCCTCGCACGTGCTCGACCTCTTTTTATTATAGGGCGGTCACATGACCAACATGTCCATCCCTCGGGACATCGGGGGCGGACCTTCAGGAACATAACAGACGGAGCAGCTTCTGTGCCCTTCACACCTACCCTAATGCGCCAAATTACGTACCTGCGGTGGTGACTGAATCCATGTGAGTCATCCACACATTCCAGGCAGGTCGGCCGGCGAGAGCAGATCCATACACCGGCCGACAGGCTGTCTGGGTCGCCTCTGTGCCGGTGACGAGGCTCGCTCAGCTACTAGCTGCAGCCCTCTCTGGGCACTGCAGTTAAAAGCCACCACTTTGCTGGCCGCTGAAGTTAGCCTGTGTTTTAGACGCCATCCCTGCTTGGGCCCAGCTGTGTGGCGGCATCGCAGAGGCAGCAATCTTGATTGCAGGAAGCACTGCAACATTTAGCAAACAAACTAAACTGATTTTAAATACCACGCCAAGTAACACTAAGTTGCAGACACACCCCTGACCAGTGTGCCGCGCCGCGCAGGATGAATTCAAGTGTTGCACTTAAGCTCAGCCACCCCTCCCTCCACCTCTAACCTGACGCCGAGCAGCACGCGCTTCCTGCCACTCTGTTTTAACCAAATCGTATTTTTTAACAATAATCAGCCATAGATTTCGGGACCTTGACAGCGAGCCGAGTTGAGGCACTATTATGCGTGATACATGGTACACAACCGCACAACGCACCACCACCACTTTGCTAGGTGGTGTGCGTGTGTGCATTGCAGCCAGTGCGCTTTCCCTTCACAGTACTCCAACCTCAACGCCGCCATGCGCAACCCCCAGCCGCCACCACCCCCAAAGTAGTGCCGCCTGGGGCGGATCGCCCCCCCTCAACCCTGCCCCCCCTTGCTATGCCAGTGCGCACTATGCGATCTACCGTCTTGATCCTGCTACTTAAAGTCTTGCAATAAAGGTACCGACTTCAAAATATTTTGCTTAGGGGGACTCAGAGCAAATATGTTTGAAGAAGTCTGCTCTAATCTAGGATCACACATGAATTCCACCCAGTTTGAAGTGTTAAATTGTTACCCAACTTCTAATTGGTAGTTATTAATTGCAAGGTAATAGCAATCAAAATATTGACTAACTTACACAAAAAACTGTTATTAGAAAATTGATTATGAGCTACATCAAAACAAATGGTAGCAACTAAAGAACTGAGACATTGAGAAGCCAATTATTCTCAGCCAGGCCTTTTTGTTTTTTGGACACATAAAAAGTGTTTAAAGACAAGTACCACTAGTCACAAAATGAGCAAACATTGTGTTTTATTGTAATTTCCCGTAGATAATGTGCAGTGCAAATCCTAATGTAAAAGAAAAACAAGGATTGTGTCATAAGTGCAGAAGTGGAGTAAATCTTGGACTAAATTGAATGCCGAATGGAGAGGGACCAAAATCAAGTTATTTTAATAATTAAGTTTGGGTGAAGGCTTCAAAGAAAACAGTACTCAAATATATTACTCATACCCCTTGAACATAATTGTTTAAATGCATAGTGAGAAATGGGTTCTGCCCATTTGATCTTCGTGGATCCTTATCTTTTGGACTAAGATGTGAATGCGCTTGAGCAGTGAGTGACACACACTCCCTGTAAGCAATATATGGTACGCTGCTGCACAGCTAGAGTAAGAGGTTCTGGACGGGGATGCACACGAAGATATGTGGGTATGAGACTACTGTCTAACTTAGTCAGGTAGCTGCAAGTCGGTAGTCTGTGATGAAGGGACCCTTCGGGGATACGTGCATACCTGCTTAGGCCCTTATATTATGAATGGGCATTAACTGTATGAGCATGTATAGCCACAGTGATTACTAAAAAACTTTGTGTGCAAAACCAATACTAAACTACAGGTTCACCATAGTTAAGCCTAGAGACTCAGTTGACACACCAATATCATACTAAATCACAATCCTGAATGCAGATTTGAGATTCATTATCAAAAATGTGCAGTCCTTCTAGAACTTCAAGATTATAATTGTTCTAAATGTTTGGGCCTTTGAATCCCCCTGCTAGGTCAAGTTAATTGCGTTGCTGCCTTCTGGAAGATCAAAGGCCTCCCCACACAGAAGATCCATCATGCAGTAATTAGGCCTGCCTCTAGTACAGGAAAGGACCTGGCATTACATGAAATTGTGACAATAGAAGTGCTTGCTTTATTGGTTAGAGGGCGAGCAGTGAGTGACATGAGTGATGGAAAATTAGAAATAGTAGAGCATAAATAGTGGCACAAAAACAGAGGAGGTATCCTTAGTGACCAGTATGCATCAATAATTAAACAAATACAGAGCTAGAAGGGGACTCGGGGGTACCACTCACCGAGCCTATTGCAGATGCCTCCAGCCAATACTACCAAAACATTTATGCATTTCAGACAGCGCATACGGAGGAGGAGGCGTATTCCTTTTTGAGGGATATATCACTGCCAATGCTCACCGAGGAGGAAAGACTGGATTAGAAACAAGACTTAACAGAGATGGAGATAGAAAAGGCGATACAAGAATTGAACGCAGGTAAAGCACTGGGTCCAAATGGCTTACCTATTGTGCTGTACAAGCTTGTCCTGAGCAAAATAGCGCCCCATTTGGTTAATATGTTCCAAGCCAGCAAGGAGAAGGGTCTACTTCCTGCAGATCAAAGATTGGCGACAATAGTGGTCATTCATAAGGAAGGGAAACCCAAAAACAAGTGTCCATCATATAGACCTATATCGTTGCTGAATGCAGAAGCTAACATTTTGGCTAAATTCCTCGCCAATTGCCTACTGGGTGTGATTACACGATTAGTGCACCCTGATCAATCAGGCTTTATGCCAGCCTGAAATACCTCTCTTAATTTGCGAAGACTTCATGGAGTGATGGCCCGAGCAGAGTCGATTCAAGAAGATGCTGTGGTGGTGTCCTCGGAAGCAACCATGGTATTTGACACGATCGAATGGTCCTATCTGTTCTTGGTATTAAGAAAGCATGGATTTGGTCTGCCACTGGTATTCATGATATGTTACTGTTTCCAGTGATCCCCGGTATTCGGGGCAATGAATTGTATGTGAGTCCAGACAAATAAAATCTCTTTTTAAAAAAAAAAGAAAGCATGGATTTGGACCCGAGTTTGTGGGATGGGTTTGTCTTTAATACACAAAACCACTAGCTCTGCTAGTAGTTAATAATAGGAAATCCCAGTATTATTGGTCAGCCCAATTAGCAGCCATTAACCTATGGCAATGTGGGCGATCCAGGATACGCCATGGACAGATGGATCCTCCCTGGGGGAGATTAAAGCAGGGCACTCTATTCTAGACCTGGTAAGCATCACTTAACCGGGCCCACTGCACATTTAGTCCATATTTGGCATGTAGTGAATAAATATCTGGGGTGGGACAGACGACTTACCCTGGCAACCCCTCTGTGGGACTCCCAAAAACTGGAGTACTTGTAGCAAACTAAGGGCTTCGATAAATAGGATCTGATTGGGATCTCCCAGATCAAAGATCTCTGGGTCAAGGATGAAATCGTCCCCTTCATTTCCCTCCAGAAACAATATAGCCTGGCAGAAACAGAACGTTATAGATATCTCCAAGTCCGCCATGCCCTCCAAACACACCTTTCTTCAAAATCTGCCCTCCCGCCGGCCTCCTCACTGGAAGAAAGGATACTTGACGGCCACTTGCAAGAAAAGACTGATGAAGGTATTTAACCAGAAACACGTGTCTAGGGATATGATTTAAGAATATACTGGCACTGGCCATGAACACTTTGAACATTTGACGATCCTTGAACCAAAGCGAAGAATAACAAACTACAATGACCATGAGGCAATGGGGTAATCCGGCAGTGACATGTTCACGGCTCTCCCACCCCCCTTTTGTATTGTATAAAATGGCTCCCGTGAGCCATTGCTGACGAGCATTGGGAGACGCCTGCACACCGGGAGCGGTAATAGTCCTGAGGAGATGACGGTGGCATGTCGAGCACCCTCGGAAAATATTTTTCCCTACTGATAAAAGTATTTAACCAGAAACAGGTGTCTAGGGATATGATTTAAGAATATACTGGCACTGGCCATGAACACTTTGAACATTTGACGATCCTTGAACCAAAACGAAGAATAACAAACTACAATGACCATGAGGCAATGGGGTAATCCGGCAGTGACATGTTCGCGGCTCTCCCACCTCCCTTTTGTATTGTATAAAATGGATCCCGTGAGCCATAGCTGACAAGCATTGGGAGACGCCTGCACACCGGGAGCGATAATAGTCCACGAGGAGATGACGGTGGCATGTCGAGCAACCTCTGAAAATATTTTTCCCTACTGATGAAGGTATTTAACCAGAAACACGTGTCTAGGGATATGATTTAAGAATATACTGGCACTGGCCATGAACACTTTGAACATTTCACGATCCTTGAACCAAAACAAAGAATAACAAACTACAATGACCATGAGGCAATGGGGTAATCCGGCAGTGACATGTTCGCGGCTCTCCCACCCCCCTTTTGTATTGTATAAAATGGCTCCCGTGAGCCATAGCTGACGAGCATTGGGACACGCCTGCACACCGGGAGCGGTAATAGTCCTGAGGAGATGACGGTGGCATGTCGAGCAACCTCTGAAAATACTTTTCCCTATTGATGAAGGTATTTAACCAGAAACACGTGTCTAGGGATATGATTTAAGAATATACTGGCACTGGCCATGAACACTTTGAACATTTGACGATCCTTGAACCAAAACGAAGAATAACAAACTACAATGACCATGAGGCAATGGGGTAATCCGGCAGTGACATGTTCGCGGCTCTCTCACCCCCCTTTTGTATTGTATAAAATGGCTCCCGTGAGCCATAGCTGACGAGCATTGGGAGACGCCTGCACAGCGGGAGCGGTAATAGTCCTGAAGAGATGACGGTGGCATGTCGAGCAACCTCTGAAAATATTTTTCCCTACTGATGAAGGTATTTAACCAGAAACACGTGTCTAGGGATATGATTTAAGAATATACTGGCACTGGCCATGAACACTTTAAACATTTGACGATCCTTGAACCAAAACGAAGAATAACAAACTACAATGACCATGAGGCAATGGGGTAATCCGGCAGTGACATGTTCGCGGCTCTCCCACCCCCCTTTTGTATTGCAGAAAAGACTATCTCACTGATATATAAAAAACGAATTAACAACATGAAGGATCCACTTCAGTCGCTCAAAGGAAAATGGGAGAGGGATGGCCTTGTGTCAGAAACGCCCCCGCCAAGTCCCTGGCTTACTCTAGTTCTGCTAATCACCTCGATCTTTTGGGTATGGTGATTATCATTTCTAGCCTGCTGCGACATGGTCTGATCACTTCTATCCCAACTCGCGCTAAGGTTTGGTCCCGTTTGGTGCACAGAAACCTATTGCGATGTTGGCGCAGGCATTCCAAGATGGCCGCCGATGTTGCCAAAGCGGTTGCTGGTCTAGTTGTTTGCCGGTAAGCCGCCTCAGCTGTTGTCATGCGCTTCTGAATTGAAGACTGCACACCTCAACTGTCGTTTGGACGAAGCGGCTGCTATCTGTTTCGGTGGCACTTCACCTGAGTTTTGGAAGGTGTTCGTGAGTAGAAATTCACTACGCTAGAGTTTGGAACTTGCCACGCCTGTGGTTAGATTATCATTAGACATTTCCAGAGTGTATTTGAACTGTATTTTCTTACTACAAGTTTGTGAAGAGGTATTAAGACATTGAATTTTGGAACACGACTTCTAGAGACATTAGAGCCGTAAGGAATGCTCGAAGTCTGATTCCAAATTGCAGAAACTTACCTTTTGAGGAAGGACAGAAGAGAGAGACTGTAGCAAGGCTCCATTCTTAAAAGACTTTCCACTTCCTGGAGGGTACAAGTTGGCAGCAGACGCTCAGCAAGTATGTGTACATTATATATATACATATAACGATGCTTACCACCTTTAGAGAAGACCATCTCCAATTCTTCATTTGTCAAATTTACTAGAAGACCATGTGTACTTGAGAAAAGACAAGAATAAGGTTGTTTTGGTAGGTAAAAGGACCCAGAGCATTTAGAAGGTAGTGAGCAGAATAACAAGGAGAGACTAACCTGGTATTTTATATTGTAGGTTCTTACTGCAGTTAAGTGAGACCAGAATAAGTACATGAACACAATAAGAGAACAGCTAGTCACTCTGAAGGTTAAGGTAACATAGATATAAGGTGTAGAGATCAAGTAAAGAAATTCTGTTTAAGATTGTATGCATGCTATATCTGCGTTGTACTCTCTTGACAGGAAGAAGCTAGTAGCTGTAGCTGAACCACCTTCAGGAAGAAGACGTGGCGTGTTTCTCTTTCATTCCAATTCCCCTTTCCCCCCACCTTGCTGTAGGATCTAAATGATCTGTATAGCGGGGTGTGGGAGTTAGAGGATAAGCATCGGCTCCTGCGGAAAATCAGTTTGGATCTCAGGTACTTGACAGATTGAAGTGCCAGAAGACCAAAATTCCGCCTGGGCGCTATGGCTGAAGGAATAGATCTTAAGTCTCTAGCCACAGTATTAGATAGCATACAAGCACAATTGAGTGACACCATGTTGGAGAATCAAGTCTTAAAGGAGGAAATAAAGAGGTCCAATCAGGAAACTCAGTTTTTGCGTAAAAGAATAGATGATATGTCTTCAGTGTCAGTAGGGAGTCATAATGAGAGTAGGCCACAAACGTTTGCCCCAGCTCCCACCGCCTCAGAGCTAACCACTCAGGTAATCCATGCAATGTCCCCTACTATACCTTTAGCGGCACCCGAGAGGCTCAATGGGGATCCCCATAAGGCACAGATCTTTCTTACACAATGTTCCCTGCATTATATTTGTAAACCGGTTATTTTTAAGGAAGATCAGTCGAAGATGGCTTTCATGTTGTCTTACCTGAGCGGTGACGCAGCTGCTTGGTCAATGCCTCTCGTAAATAAGGATGACCCAATTCTCTATAACTTCGCTGACTTCAAGAAGGAATTTTTGTGAATATTCGATTGACGTTCAGTATCACAAACTACAGATAAGGAATTATTGGATCTCAAACAGGGAAATCGTGATTTGGTGGCCTATCTGGCGCAATTCAATAAGCTCATCATGGAGACTAATTGGCCGGAGGCAAAGAGAGCTTCCATATTCTATCGAGGCCTCAAAGATGAATTGAAGGACAGTTTGGCCCAAATCCCAAAGAGGCCAACAGAGGTTTCTGAGTTGATAGATCTGGTCCTGCAGATAGATCAGCGTCAGAGTGAACGAAGAGAAGAGAGACGGAAAGATGTTAGAAGTTTTACCCCTCGTTTTGATCGCAGTAAATTTGAAATTACAAAGACAAGAGAAGTCCAGTCAGAGGAAGAGCCAATGCAAATTGGATCGGTTCGTGGACCACTCTCAAAGGATGAGAGAGAAAGGCGGCGTGCAGGGAAGTTATGTTTGTATTGTGGACACCAAGGTCATTTTTTGAAGGATTGTCAGAAGAAACCGAAGAGCAATATGCTGGTAAAAGACCGGCTCCACCAGTAAGAGGAGTTGCCCTGGTGGAAGCTAAAGAAGAGTCAACTCCAGAAATACAATCAGCAGCAAATACGCTGCAATCTGCAGCACCTCATTTAAATTTGTCCGGTAAGATTGAGTTTGGAAAGAATCGCCAAGGCGAGGTTTCCGTGATGATTGACTCCGGTGCCACTGGGAATTTCTGTGATATTGGCTTAGCAAAGGATTTGGGTATTCAATTCGTCAGGAAAGAGAGACCTGAACCTGTTCGGGCCGTCAATGGCACTAGTTTAACTGGTCCTAGAGATCATGTTACTTTGATGAAATTCAGCTTAATAGACGCTCCTCAATTTCAATTAATCCTGGGCTTGCCGTGGCTAACGGAACACAATCCGAAGATTGATTGGGCAAAGAGAACAATACAGATGAATTCGGAATATTGCATAAAAAATTGTGAACATGTAAAGACTGAAGTGGTTTCTTTGTCCTCTTGTCGCTTGTTGGCCAGTACGGCAACTTCCATTTGTTCAGTTACTTCCCAAGAGATACCTGTTGAAGACGCTGATTTGGCTGCAGTCTTTGATGAAATAGAAGCAAATAAGTTGCCACCGCATCGAGACTATGACTATAAGATCGAGTTGGAGTCGGGAGCATCCTTGCCCTGCAGTCGAATCTATGCCCTTTCTGAGCGAGAAAACCAGTATTTAAAGGAGTATTTAGATCAGTATTTAGCTAATGGCTTTATCCGACCTTCCAAGTCTCCAGTTTTGTCTCCGTTATTCTTCATTCCAAAGAAGGATGGCAGCTTAAGAACTTGCATTGACTATCGTGCCTTGAACTTAAAGTTAAAGAAGAATCGGTATCCGTTGCCTCTGATTTCGGAGCTGCTAGACCAAGTAAAAGGGGCCCAATATTACACCAAATTGGACCTGTGCGGTGCTTACCATCTGGTTCGAGTTGCGGAGGGAGAAGAATGGAAGACTGCTTTCCGTAACAGATTTGGGGCTTTTTGAGTATCAGGTGATGCCTTTTGGTCTCTGCAATGCTCCTGCAGCTTTTCAGCATTTTGGTAATGATGTATTGCGGGAGTGTTTGGATCGATTTGCAGTTGTCTATATAGATGACATTTTAATCTTTTCTGAGAACTTACAGGACCATATTCAACATGTTCGATGGATATTGAAGAAATTACTGGAACATCAGTTATTTGTTAAATTGGAGAAGTGTGTATTCAATTCTAAGCAGGTGGAATTTTTGGGTTTTGTGCTCTCCCCTGAGGGTATTGCCATGGATGAATCAAAGGTGAAGGCGATTGAAGATTGGCCATCTCCTCTCACAGTAAAACAGGTGCAAAGTTTTATCGGTTTTGCCAATTTCTACCGACATTTCATTGAAAATTTTTCGGAGAAGGTTGCTCCTTTGACAAGGTTGCTGAAGAAGGGAGCAAGATTTGATTGGACGAATGAAACTGAAGATGCCTTCAAGACCTTGAAGAGGTTGTTCATCTCTGCTCCCATACTTCGACATCCTAATCCAGATGAGCCTTTCTACGTTGAAGCAGACGTTTCAAATTCTGCTTTGGGAGGAATTCTTTCTCAGCGAGATAAGATCACTGGTCTGCTTCACCCTGTTGCCTTTCGGTCTCGCAAGCTGACTCCTGCGCAATTAAACTATAAAATTGCAGATAAGGAGCTGTTGGTGGTTAAGGATGCAATCAGGGAGTGGAGGCATTACTTATTGGGAGCTCGGCACGAGGTCACCGTCTACACGGATCATCGAAATCTTCAATTTTTAAAGTCGGCTCGAACTTTGACCCCCAGGCAATTGCGTTGGTCACTTTTTTTTGCTGATTATAATTTCATTCTGACTTACAAGCCTGGCAGTAGTAATGGTAAGGCGGATGCCTTGTCCCGCTTGGATGTTACTGAAGATGTCTCTGTGCCACAAACTGAATTAATCATTCCCAGTGAAAAAATCATTGGGTTGATTCAATTTCCTGACCTAGAGGAATGCCTGAATCAGGAGTATTTACAACAAGGGGTGGTGAGGGACAGAGTCTCTGAATTAAGCAGAAAGCTCTCACCCAGTCAAGAGATCAGGGCTAGATCCAACACCGTTTTTTAGCTCACTGCACCATCCCAGTTTCAGAACCTGGCTGTATGCAAATTAGTCTGTTCCTGTCCCAGTGCATGATGGGAACAGGGCAAACCAAACTACAAAAGCCAATTCTTACACTGGGAAGGAAACAAGCTCCCGGGGACCGGTTTCTGGCATTACAGCCGTCTTCGGCCCGGTTTGCTTGAATCCTGATGGTGCAATGAGCAAGGGTCTCACATCTGAGAATACCCTTCCACGCTTAGGGTGGACAAAAATATTTACAACAAGGGGTGGTGAGGGACAGAGTCTCTGAATTAAGCAGAAAGCTCTCACCCAGTCAAGAGATCAGGGCTAGATCCAACACCGTTTTTTAGCTCACTGCACCATCCCAGTTTCAGAACCTGGCTGTATGCAAATTAGTCTGTTCCTGTCCCAGTGCATGATGGGAACAGGGCAAACCAAACTACAAAAGCCAATTCTTACACTGGGAAGGAAACAAGCTCCCGGGGACCGGTTTCTGGCATTACAGCCGTCTTCGGCCCGGTTTGCTTGAATCCTGATGGTGCAATGAGCAAGGGTCTCACATCTGAGAATACCCTTCCACGCTTAGGGTGGACAAAAATATTTACAACAAGGGGTGTGAGGGACAGAGTCTCTGAATTAAGCAGAAAGCTTTCACCCAGTCAAGAGATCAGGGCTAGATCCAACACCGTTTTTTAGCTCACTGCACCATCCCAGTTTCAGAACCTGGCTGTATGCAAATTAGTCTGTTCCTGTCCCAGTGCATGATGGGAACAGGGCAAACCAAACTACAAAAGCCAATTCTTACACTGGGAAGGAAACAAGCTCCCGGGGACCGGTTTCTGGCATTACAGCCGTCTTCGGCCCGGTTTGCTTGAATCCTGATGGTGCAATCAGGAGTATGCCACCTTGAATTTGACGGAATGGGTAAAGCAAGATGAGGATCGAGAAGTGAAGGACGGTCAACCATTTGTTCGAGGGAAACTTTTTGTTCCAAAGGAGGAACTACAAATTCAGATTATCCAACATTTCCATGATGAGTTGTTGGAACCAAAAAGGCTTTGGAACCAATTCAACGAAATTTCTGGTGGCCGTCAATGGATGCTCAGGTGAGACAATATGTGGCTTCTTGTGAACAATGTTTTAAAGTAAAGACCACCCGGCAGGCTCCACAGGGGTTGTTGATGCCATTACCAGCTGCACCTTATCCGTGGCACACTGTATTAATGGATTTTATCTTGGAACTCCCTTCTAGTCATGGTTATTCTGTCATCTCGGTGGTGGTTGATCACTTCTCTAAAATGAGTCATTTTGTTCCTCTGCATACCCTTCCAAATGCTTCCCAATTAGCTACTCTTTTCACCCAACACATAGTCAGAATACATGGTATTCCCAGAGTGGTTATTTCTGATAGGGGACCTCAATTTGTATCTAGTTTTCGGAGATCTTTTTTAAAGAGACTAAACATTGATTCCCGTTTGTCTTCCAGTTTCCATCCAGAGACGGATGGTCAAACTGAGCGGGTAAATCAGGAATTGGAGCAGTATCTGCGCTTATTTCTGATGGATCATGCAGTGGAGTGGCCCGACATTCTTTGGGCAGCAGAATTTGCATATAACAATGCAGTTCATTCCAGTACGGTATTTTCTCCTTTTTATTTAAACTCGGGGAGACATCCGAATACAATGGTTGGAAGACAAGACAGTGATGTTCCAGCAGTGGAGGAAGTAATACAGAAATTACAATCAGTATACAAGCAGGCAACAGTTACTCTCAATAAGGCTAAAGCCTCTTATAAGAGATATACAGATAAAAAAGACGTCCCAGTCCTAGGTATGAGCCAGGAGAGGAGGTTTGGGTTTCTACACGTAATCTCAGGTTGAAGGGAAACAGAAAGCTTCAGCCAAGGTACAGTGGCCCTTTTTTGGTAGAAAGAGTAGTAAATCCAGTCAGTGTGAAATTACAGCTTCCTCAGAAGTATAAAATTCATTCTGTGTTCCATGTTTCTTTGTTAAGAAAAAGTCCACCCAATCTAAGACAGAAAGGTCCACCAGATCCAATCCAACTTCAGTCTGAAGAAGAGTATGAGGTTAGGCAAATCCTGGACTCCAAGATAGGGGAAAATTGTTTTATTTGGTGGATTGGAAGGGGTTTGGACCGGAAGAGAGAACATGGGAAGCAGTGGATAATATTCATTCCCCTAGGCTGGTCATGGAATTTCATAAGAGACACCCACTGAAACCCAAAGAGGCGAAGGGAGGAGCTTTGGTGGGGGGTACTGTCAGGAATGCCCCCACCTAGTCCCCGGCTGACTGTAGTTCTGCTAATCACCTCGATCTTTTGGGTACGGTGATTATCATTTCTAGCCTGCTGCGACATGGTCTGGTCACTTCTATCCCAACTCGCGCTAAGGTTTGGTCCCCTTTGGTGCACAGAAACCTATTGCGATGTTGGCGCAGGCATTCCAAGATGGCCGCCGATGTTGCCAAAGCGGTTGCTGGTCTAGTTGTTTGCCGGTAAGCCGCCTCAGCTGTTGTCATGCGCTTCTGAATTGAAGACTGCACACCTCAACTGTCGTTTGGACGAAGCGGCTGCTATCTGTTTCAGTGGCACTTCACCTGAGTTTTGGAAGGTGTTCGTGAGTAGAAATTCACTACGCTAGAGTTTGGAACTTGCCACGCCTGTGGTTAGATTATCATTAGACATTTCCAGAGTGTATTTGAACTGTATTTTCTTACTACAAGTTTGTGAAGAGGTATTAAGACATTGAATTTTGGAACACGACTTCTAGAGACATTAGAGCCATTAGGAATGCTCGAAGTCTGATTCCAAATTGCAGAAACTTACCTTTTGAGGAAGGACAGAAGAGAGAGACTGTAGCAAGGCTCCATTCTTAAAAGACTTTCCACTTCCTGGAGGGTACAAGTTGGCAGCAGACGCTCAGCAAGTATGTGTACATTATATATACATATATAACGATGCTTACCACCTTTAGAGAAGACCATCTCCAATTCTTCATTTGTCAAATTTACTAGAAGACCATGTGTACTTGAGAAAAGACAAGAATAAGGTTGTTTTGGTAGGTAAAAGGACCCAGAGCATTAAGAAGGTAGTAAGCAGAATAACAAGGAGAGACTAACCTGGTATTTTATATTGTAGGTTCTTACTGCAGTTAAGTGAGACCAGAATAAGTACAAGAACACAATTAGAGAACAGCTAGCCACTCTGAAGGTTAAGGTAACATAGATATAAGGTGTACAAATCAAGTAAAGAAATTCTGTTTAAGATTGTATGCATGCTATATCTGCGTTGTACTCTCTTGACAGGAAGAAGCTAGTAGCTGTAGCTGAACCACCTTCAGGAAGAAGACGTGGCGTGTTTCTGTTTCATTCCAATTCCCCTTTCCCCCCACCTTGCTGTAGGATCTAAATGATCTGTATAGCGGGGTGTGGGAGTTAGAGGATAAGCATCGGCTCCTGCGGAAAATCAGTTTGGATCTCAGGTACTTGACACCTTGAGCTAGGCGAGTAAGACTGGCAAGTCGGTCTCTCCTCCCCGAGGGAGGTAGCAATCCAGGCACGACTGCGGTTAGTTCAACTCAAAATTCTTCACAGAATATATGTAGATGGCCCCAGATTGGTGCGCATGTGTAGAGCAGAGATTGGGGAGTGCAGACGTGGATGTGGGAAGGAGGGCACCTTTTTCCATATTTTATGGGATTGTGAACATGTTCAGACTTATTGGGCTACTATACACCGCACACTTAGCGACATCCTAATGATCGACTTACTCCTGGAGGCGCGAAGATGCCTTTTAAACATCTGGGAGCCAACTGACCTCACCTCATGCACTAAACGATGGGCAATATTAGCAGTATTGATCGCAAAAAGGAATGTTGCGCCAAACTGGGGAGCTTGTCAAGCACCTACGATAGGAAAGTGTAGGGAGGACTTGGACTGGTGCATGTTCCACAAAAAGCCAGAGGATGTCCCGGGAAATGGAACAGGGGCTGGGGTTCATTGAACTCTTACACGAGATTCATATGCACCCTGCCAACACCACTAGAAGAAGACGAACACCTTACACCCCCCTAAGTGTTGTGCATATTACGCTGGGTATTAGAAATTCTGTGTACTAGTCCGGATGCCTGACATGTATTCTATCTCCTAATTGTATATAAAAATTGCTTGATATGTCGATGATGTTTTAAAGAAAAATAATTATTAAAAAATAATAGGAAATCTCCTACTTTCAAACTCAACAGAGGTACCAGGCAGGGCTGTCCCCCTCTCCCCGTTGCTTTTCGCCCTAACACTCAAACCATTGGCAATATGGATACAAAAGGACTATTGAAGTCCCTTCTTCGTCCTTTAGAAGCAAGACTTGCCCAAATGGAAGCAAGACTGGCAAAAATAGAACAAGCCACGGGGGCCGTTGTAGACCATCTTAAGATCATTAAATCTGCACAGGGGCACTTGACCAGCAGCAACGTGATTGCCCCCGTGGCGAGTTCTCACCCCACACTAACTATCTGTCCCCCACCCCAGCCTACTTCAACGTGGCCTGCCAACGCCCCCCCCCCTGACAGCTCTCTCACTAACCCTGTCCTAGGGTCCAATAAGATTACTGCGATGGAAGGGCAGAAGGCACCGGAGGGCAATAGCCTAAGTAATAAGCAGGCAATACACTTACCCCCCAATGCAGCCCCTTACGTGGTTGTCCTCAGTGGAGTCCCCGTGCTTGATGCCTTAATTTCTGAATCACATGCATCATTGAAAAACAAAGTTGTCAGTTGGCTTAGTAAATTTAGACCCCTCCCCCCCAGGACTAGCAGTGAAATTATGTTGGTCCGAAGGGTGCCCTGGGTGGGAACCTCGAAGAAAAATATCACGGGTGACTGTGTCCTTGTTAACTTCAGGGACCCGAGGACTGTTGCCCACATTTGTAACTGGCCTTTGGAAAACCGGGAAACTTTAATTCAAGCCCTGCCGCTGTCCGCCTTCTATCCTGACAAATCAGTGCGGTTTGGGGGGGGGGGGGTGGAGGGGGGCTGGTCCTGGGTAGCCCCAGAGGACAAAGCAGGGAGGTTTGGCCCAGGTTGTCATCGAGAGGCCACGCTGGGAGGACTGGAACATGCCCTATTCCCCCCGCCCGCTCAATCAATTTACGCACTACAACCGGTTCAGTTGTCTGGACACGGTTGATTGACCATAAAACAGTGTTCTGGACGGGCTAATAAAACTGTACACTGGATTCCCTGTTGGACCGGTTGTTGCCGTGGTCTCTTCCCTGTACCTGGATCTTCACTTGCTAACGCAGCTCCTCGCCGGACCCGCTCCGCGGGTCCCGCTTCGCTGTGTGGTGCGAGGCGCTCTGTGAACTGAGGGGCTTTGTTTCCTGACTTTGGACTTGGGAGAAAGGACAGGCAAGCTCAGGGCTGCGAGCGGACCCGCAGGGACTCTAACTTCCAGGAGTCCCTGCGTGCGGTCAACCCACACCATCTGGGTCGCTCTCCCTGACTGCCCCGCCCCCTGCCCCAGCATTGAAAGCTGCCTCCATCTCGAACGTCGTGGGAT
The DNA here is from genome assembly GCF_964263255.1 of Lissotriton vulgaris. Taxonomy (NCBI): domain Eukaryota; kingdom Metazoa; phylum Chordata; class Amphibia; order Caudata; family Salamandridae; genus Lissotriton; species Lissotriton vulgaris. The sequence goes on from NW_028244595.1 coordinate 316,585, forward strand.
TCCCTGTTGGACCGGTTGTTGCCGTGGTCTCTTCCCTGTACCTGGATCTTCACTTGCTAACGCAGCTCCTCGCCGGACCCGCTCCGCGGGTCCCGCTTCGCTGTGTGGTGCGAGGCGCTCTGTGAACTGAGGGGCTTTGTTTCCTGACTTTGGACTTGGGAGAAAGGACAGGCAAGCTCAGAGCTGCGAGCGGACCCGCAGGGACTCTAACTTCCAGGAGTCCCTGCGTGCGGTCAACCCACAACACCTGGGTCGCTCTCCCTGACTGCCCCGCCCCCTGCCCCAGCATTGAAAGCTGCCTCCTTCTCGAACGTCGTGGGATTCCCTGTTGGACCGGTTATTGCCGTGGTCTCTTCCCTGTACCTGGATCTTCACTTGCTAACGCAGCTCCTCGCCGGACCCGCTCCGTGGGTCCCGCTTCGCTTTGTGGTGCGAGGCGCTCTGTGAACTGAGGGGCTTTGTTTCCTGACTTTGGACTTGGGAGAAAGGACAGGCAAGCTCAGGGCTGCGAGCGGACCCGCAGGGACTCTAACTTCCAGGAGTCCCTGCGTGCGGTCAACCCACAACACCTGGGTCGCTCTCCCTGACTACCCCGCCCCCTGCCCCAGCATTGAAAGCTGCCTCCATCTCGAACGTCGTGGGATTCCCTGTTGGACCGGTTGTTGCCGTGGTCTCTTCCCTGTACCTGGATCTTCACTTGCTAACGCAGCTCCACGCCCGACCCGCTCCGCGGGTCCCGCTTCGCTGTGTGGTGCGAGGAACTCTGTGAACTGAGGGGCTTTGTTTCCTGACTTTGGACTTGGGAGAAAGGACAGGCAAGCTCAGGGCTGCGAGCGGACCCGCAGGGACTCTAACTTCCAGGAGTCCCTGCGTGCGGTCAACCCACAACACCTGGGTCGCTCTCCCTGAGCGCGCAGGAGGGTTCCCGGGAGAAGCCCGGGACAAGGGCGGGACCGTCTGTGGCCGTCCGGGGCCAAAGGAGGCCGGGCTGGGCCACCTCTCTAACTTTTTCTTCCTATTTTAATTGTTCTTCATGGTATCAATCAATTGTTGTTTCCTGTGTTCGCTTATAAATCACTGCACTATACTAAAGTCACGGTTGAGTCTTCATATTTGGTAGAACAAATTTGGCACATTGTTGTTTGAACATTGAGGTTGGTGCTAATCTCGTTTCTTGTATTTTTAAAAATGACTTTAAGGTCAGGTAAAGAAAGGCAAGTTCAGGTCTCCACCTCCAATGGTACTTTTACTGGAACAATTGATCAATTTTTTAAACGCTCAACTGCTATATTGGAGAAGGAGATCGCTCTAGCTGAAAAACGCCTTTCGCTTGACATTATTACAGGCAAGCGATCTTCTCTTGGCAAAATGAATGAGGCTGTCTCCCCTGTCCCACTTTCTTTGTTGATCACAGATAGCCACGATGTTAATGCAGAGTCAGTGTTGGCAACTGCTCCTGAGATTCACACTGTGGAGTCAGTGGGGACAAACCAAGAAAGTGCATATAATACTGCACATGATAATCTGCCAAACGGTGGGACCATTTACCTAGATCAGTCTAGTGAGAAATCTGGTCTTTCTGACTCACCAAATCTTAATATTAGCACTGAACAAGTGAATTCCCCTTCCCATTCACAACATCCACCTACTCATAACCCTGGGAAACGTAAAAGGATAGATTCACCTGACCTCGAGGAACAAACTGAGGGTCTGGGAAATCCTATTATATCCCCCACACAGCTACTTAACACTAATGCGGTTGTCCAGCCAGAGGAACATAACACCACAATTAGCATTGCAGAAGGAATACTCCTGGCTAAGATAGAGTTGCTAATTAAATCTTTACTTATACCGCTATTTGAAAGGACAAGATTATTAAACACAAAAATGGACTCCTTAGATATGCTGGTGAAAGATAATATAGCGACTTCCAATAGAATCCTTGCCAGCTTAGCATCTAAAGGATTGACCCCCTCTGTCCCGATCATTCCGAAGACTACCACCATGAATAATAAAGCAGGGGGTAACAGCTCTAAAGCGGGACTTTCTATATCAAAAGTCCCGCAGCAAACAACTGTACCTGTTCCTAAGAAAACAACTATCACGGAGAGTACATCAAGGCCCAAGACTGCAAAACATCCCCAGGCTAAGAAAAACTCCATTCCCACCAGCAGTCACGACCTAAGCTCTCGGCCTAACACCAAACCTATCCTACATAACACCTCCCTCCAGAGTCAGTGCCTTATACTATCATCTTAACGGGCGTGGCCCCCTTGGACATGGTAAGAGGAAAACACACAAGGATCTGTATAATAAGGTTACATTCTGGCTGAATAAAAATCGCCCGCTCCCTCCTAACCTAAATCCTGAAATCCTTAATGTAAGGAGGGTGGACTGGGTAGGTTTTGGTAAGAAAGATCTTGAGGGAGATTGCGTGGTAATTAGCTTTAGAGAGCCATGGGTGGCTGAATTTATCAGTAGGGAACCAAGATTCGGAAGAGTTGGGGATGTGCAAACACTATCGTTGCATTATTTTTATCCCGCTTTATATGTAAATAGACCCCAAACTCCGTTCCATCACTCTAGAAGGGACAGGCCCAGAGGGAGATTTCATTTTGACACTCCTATCTACCCAATGTTTTATCCCCACCTTGCGAACCGGTTTGCCCCCCTATCCGGTCTGGAAGGTGTGGATTGACTTGACAAAGAACCCTCAGCTTCTGGGCTGTCTGGAGCTGTAGTGAATTGCTCCCCAAATAACTTTATATCCCTTAGGGAAGAGACTGTTTCAGGGTCTAGTGAAATAATACAGGGGGAGATAGTAAGGGAAACATTCTTAAACTGTACTCCTAGACCTTTGATCTTTGGGGAGACTGTGAATTTAGCTGTTAACCCGCCAGAGAAATCTACTCATACCCTCACAGTCTTGTCATGGAATATAGCGGGATTAAAGGGGAAAATGTCAGAGGATGATTGGGGTTCCTTCATGGATTCTCACGATGTAATCATTTTACAGGAAAGTTGGTCAACTGATGCTATCTATCGGGTTGGTTACCTCAATTATTATAAACCAGCCTGTAAAGGTCCTAAAGGACGTCCTTCGGGAGGTCTGGTTATTTGGATAAGACAATCCTTAGCTTTTATAATTACAGACCTTCCCACTTTAAGCAATGACATTCTAGCCTTGAAACTATCCGGTAAAAATAACCAGGACTTCTTCCTGATTAATATATATGCAAGAGGGCAACCTGGTGGGAAGCCCGCGAGAGCGGCAGACAAATTAGATTCCCTATTGAACAACATTAGCAGAGATAAATGTGTTATGGTGGCAGGAGATTTTAACTGTTCTTTTGAACCGTTTCCCAATCTTGACAATGGGGGATATGGGGAAATTGATCAGATTTGGAACATTCCCCATTTATCTATCCCTCCAGTTAAAAAAGTCACTGAGGCTGCTATGCAGTGGTTAGGTCTTTGTCTTGAATGGGATCTGCGCGCAGCGAATGGTAGGACTAAATCAGATTTGATGGGAAAGGTCACATTTGACAATTCCCAGCATTCGAGCCGTATTGATTATTTTTTAATAAGGTTAGAGTTCTGGAAAATATTGGAGGACATGGAAGTAGTCACAAGACCAGAAAGTGATCACAATCCTCTGGCAATAAAACTATTAATGAATGAGGGTTTTCTTATGGATTCTGCAACCAACATCGTTACAGCAGATGCTGTTCTTACGAACGATTGCAGAAGGGTACGATGGGCTAGGTTCTTAGACAACCCCACTACTATCAATAAGGTTGCTGCTGAGGTCTTAGCTGCCACAAACTTGATGGTACCCATATTTGATGAAGGAACCTCACTTGATCAAATTGGGATGATCCATGAGTCTCTTTTTAATAAAATAAAATCTTTTTTTATCGAACCTGTAAAAGGAAGAAATAATGGTCTAGCACAAACTAGGACTAAATGGTATGACAAAACTTGTCGTATTGCCCATAGCTCCCTGATAGCTGCTATTAAATCCAAGTCAGCTATGAACATAAGGTCAGCAAGGGTTAATTACAGGAAAGTACTTAAAGTGGCAAAAACTAACTGGGATGAACAGCGCTGGTTAGACTTATATCAAGCAAGTACTTCATCTAACCAACAAAAATTCTGGGAGGTTGTGAAATGGGGAGGGACAGGGGATCTGCATGTTCCTGTTAACCATGTCCCTGCAGAGCAATGGGTCAAGCATTATGAGGCGCAGTTTAGTAACACGGAACGGATCTCCCTTACTATTAGGGAAGATGCCAGTGTACAGTCTGCGGTGCCCTCACTTGATCACATTGTTTTTACTGAAACTGAAGCTATCTCTGCTCTTAAGCAAGTGCAGAATGGCAAAGTCCCCGGTATGGACTGTATCCCTGCGGACCTCTTTAAGTATGACCAAGCGCACTGGGTCCCGTACATAACTATCTTAGCGAATGCGATAGCTAGAGGGACTAGGATCCCAAACTCGTGGAAAGGGGCTGAGATCTTGCCCGTGCATAAAAAAGGGGATAGAACTGATGCAGGATATTATCGACTCATCAGCCTTATCGATGCCCTACAAAAGGTAATAGCCAGAATGCTGTTAGGGAAAATCCACTCATGGATGATAGAAGTTGTAGGAAGGTACATCCTGACTATGGTTGCCCCCAACTTTTTGCCCTGTGTTTTAGCTGGTTTTGGACATAGTCGACCTGGGACCCTGCCAATCAGGACCCCAGGCCTACTGCTCTCTCTTTAAAATGGATTCCATGTACCCTAGGTACATTTCCAATTGGTACTGGGCCACCTTGTCAGACCCTGTAACTCAGGGCATAGGTGTACCCAGGGCCGCCAGGGGCTGCAGCATGTATTATGCCACCCCTGGCTGGCCTCCTAAATTTGACACAACTGGCTGCATGACAGCTGGGGCGAAGTCGTGTAATCACCCTTTGCTTTAGATATAGTAGCTCTATATCTAACCATACAATGGACACCCGAGTCCCTGTCAGTCACTCCTATGGCAGGCCTTGACAATCCTGAAGGCAGAGTGCATGGGCTCGTGTGAACTGTGTTCTGGCCCGAGCCGAGCCGGTTGCAGCTTGCGGAGAAAAGACCCAATGGCTGTTCCAGGATAACGCGTACCACATCGGTAACTTCGGTGTCGCGTTATCAAGACATGTCGAGTAAGGTGTCATACGAATCGGGGTGCTGCCCTCTCACCAACCCTGGCGACGAGGTTAGCATTCCGCCCTTCTAGAGGGACACGGCATGTACGTAACTGTGAACCCCGGTTAAAGTTAACGAAAGCCTCAGCTCCACAAAATGGACGCTGCCACCACAGACACGAGTCTGACCTCCTGCTGCTGGGAGTCCTTCCAGCGAGGAGCGCTTGGACAAAGGGTTTCCTGTCGAGGGCGGTGTTCGCACCGTCCCAGACAGGGTTTGTGTATTCTGGGTAGGTAGGGCTTTTGCGAGAAGGTGACTGCGGAGTGGCACCCCGGTGCTCACTACGCATCTGCCGGTTAGAACCAGTTCCAGGGGCGACAGCCCTGGCCTGGGGAAAGTCCGGCAGGGGAGAGGGGTGTAACTACCCCCCTTCCTGGTCCCACCCTTAGGGCAGGACCTAGTCATGTACCCACCCCTTTCTTTAGGATAAAGGCCGGAGCGGGGACCCTTCCAGATTAGATCATCTTTGAATCAAGAATACTTTTCTACGAAAGGACTTCAAGACTCTTCTCAAGATTTCTCCCTTGTGGCTAAGGAGTAGTCACCCTGCATCAGCAGGCACCATCTAAGAACTCTGCGGTTTGCTGTAAGTCCTTCCTCAAGGAATCCGACGGCCCAGCTCGACGTGAACCGGCTTCCCTGGCACCTCTGACCTCTACCCACGTCATCAGCTCAGCTGTGATCTGTGGGTGCGACGAGACCTCGAGGGACCGGCCATCATCAGAACCTGCACGCTCTTAAAAACCAGCACGACCATCGAGGTAACTCTCTGGTGAGTGCTCTGGGGTCCGAGAAGCCCCGACCCTGAGCCGCTCCAGCACCGAAGTGCAGTTTCCCAGCATCTCCACGATCTGCGTGGGGCCCTTCTGCTCGCTGCTCAGCACGTTGTCTGGTCACTAGCCGCTGGCTTGTGTCCTTCTGTGACGACATCCGAGAATCATCACTGCCGGTCTGGTTGCTCCAGACTGGCCCTTGCTTCCATCTTTTCGAGAAGCACCCCGGACCCTCCTGGTCCACTCAAGACGCCGACAGCGACATCCGTCGTGGGACAGCTCGCACCTCCACCGTGGTCGCCGATAACGCCTCCTGGTCCGTGAGACTGCAGAGCCTAGCGTCGCCCACTCACCTGGTCGAGGTGACGGCCAACCGGTGCCTTCCTGGTACCCTCTGACTACTGGCTAGTAGTACGAACTTGGTCCCCTCTGCTTTCAGGTTTCATCAATCTCCGATCCAGGCTTGGATCTCTACGAACTATTCAGCACTGGTCGCCGGCCAGCAACTCCTTTTCTTCCGGCTCCTGGCTCGTCAGCGAAGACCCCGACGCCTGTAAGACTTGTGCAGCCGCAGCCCTCGTGGCTAGGTAACTCGGCATTTCAGTGCCTGCATAGCCTCCTTACTCTAGGGTCCCGAGTCCCTCGCTTCCGACTTGCCTTAACCTTCCCGTGTCCTCGGACACTTGTTTTAACTGTGCACTTAAAGTATTTGCTAAAGAGATTTGGTTTGTGCTAAGTACCCTGTCCTCATAAAGAGTACAGGGCTGTTGTGATTCTTAATAAATATACCGTTTATTTTCATAACACTTGTGTGGTGTCCTTTCACTGGGTGTTCAAGGGATACATGTGTGGTAAACAGCTGGCTTAACGCGCCCTCTCGAGTCTTTAGCCTTAGACTGCTCGTATCCACGCTACTAGGATGGCTGGTCTATAGGTTGACTTACAACCAAACACCATAAGGGTCGTTGGAACGATACATAGCGGTCGCTAGAATAGCGAACGTTGCATATCGGGCAAACTTCTCACATTGGTGAGCAGCGGTTGGGATTTGAGCTTGCTGTTGTTTTACCACACGTATCCTAAGAATATCTTGTTGAAAGATCGCGCAAGTACTGTTAGTACATATAACTAAAGCTTAGAATACTCTGAGTTCTACTGAACCAGCTGTTGTAGCTCCTCAAGGCTTAGCACACCTTGGCTACAACTCTTAGCAAGGGATCAGTAGGAAAACACATAGTGTAGGTAGGTGCATCACTTACGCCACACTAGAAACAGTATGTCGGGCCAAGGAGGAAACTCTGAGTCTCCCCTTGTGTCAGTTGACCCTCCACAGGTCATCCCTTCAGGATATACTGTGCTGAGCTTCAAGGAGTTAAGACGATTGTGTCACTCCCGGAAGATTCAGCAGGGGTCTAACCCCACAACGTCCTTTCTGATTGGTCTCTTGGAGACTTATGATGCCAGGAGAGCTGAGAAACTTCGTAGCTCTTCTAATCCAGAAGGAGACATGCCTCCCCTCGAGGGAACCCGGGACGATCCTGACCTCATTCACCTCGCAACCGAGAACGAGGATGTGGAGGAGGATGAGGATGAGGATCTCTCTGGGGACGAGGCAGATAAGGGACAGGTAGAAGTCGTCAGACTAACACGGTCCACCTTAAGCAGACACGATAGTGGTACTGGGGGAACCCCGGCGCTACTATCGGTTCCGCTTAACCTGGGGAATGGACGAGCCCGATCTCTGTCAAGAGACTCTGGCAGATCCCTTCATACCAACGGCTCTCACCACTCTTCTCAAAGAGGGATGACGTCCCCTCAGAGGAGAGTGTACGAAGCGAAAGAAAGGGCAGCTAATCTAAGGATCGAAAGGGAAGAACTTGCCCTGGCCAAGGAAAAGCTTGCTTTCGCTAGAGAGCAACAGTTAAGTGGGGCAATCCCCACTGGTGGCAGCAATGTACCTAGTAATAGGGAAAAGAGTTTCGATACGAAACACCTTGGGAAGATAGTGCCCCCCTTTAAACAAGGGGACGACATCCACAAATGGATTACTGCTTTGGAGAGGGCCTGCACTGTGCAGGGTGTTCCCCAGAGTCAGTGGGCAGCTATCTTGTGGCTCTCCTTTGAAGGAAAAGGAAGAGACAAGCTCCTCACCACAAGGGTAGAGGACGCTAACAATTACCAAGTCTTGAAGAATACACTCGTTGAAGGGTTCGGCCTAACCACTGAGCAGTACAGGGTGCTGTTCAGGGATACCCAGAAAACGCAGGCTCAAGATTGGTCTGATTTTGTCGATTGTGCCACTAAGGCTTTTGAAGGCTGGCTACTGGGTAGTAAGGTTACTGATTTTAAAGGATTGTATAATCTAATTATAAGGGAGCAAATCTTAAATAATTGTCAGAACCAGCTATTACATCAGCACCTGGTAGACTCTGAGTTGACCTCTCCACAGGAATTGGGTAAGAGGGCAGACAAATGGGTCAGAACCAGGGTTAGGCCTAAAAACCAGGGTGGTGACCAGAAAAAGGAATCGACCAAGCCTCAAGAGAAGGGTGGGGATAAATCCACAGAGAAGACTTCCCAAGGGCCCCAAAACTCCAACAAGGGTGGTGGGTCCCAGAACACTCCTTCCGAACAGAAGAAACCTTATTGCCATACCTGTAAACAGGTGGGCCATTACAAAAGTGATGCCAAGTGCCCTAAAAATAGCAATAAGGAAAACATACCCCCAAGTAATACTCCTAGACCTCCTGTTACCACTAGTAGTAATCCCCCAGGTGGTGGGAGTGGCCCCAAGAATGTGGTGGGCATTACTTTGGGACAGCAGGAGGACTATGGCCTAGCCAGGTTCCCTGACCACACTCTTGTCTGTGAGACTGGCATGGGGTTTGCCAACTTCACTACTGGACCCCACATTTTGGGAAAGTATAGACAAGAAGTTTTATTGAATGGTCAGAAAGTTGAGGCATTCAGAGACACAGGGGCCAGCCTCACCATGGTGAGTGACCATCTGGTCCCCTCTGCTCAACTGACCCCTGGTTTTACTTATCAGGTGACAGACATTCATGGAATGAAGAGAAGGCATCCCATGGCAGTAGTCAAGCTCAGCTGGGGTAATGTCACAGGGCCCATGAGAGTGGCAGTGACAGATAACCTACCTGTAGATTGCTTACTGGGGAATGACCTGGAACTCTCAGCATGGGCTGAGGTGGAGCAGGAAACTCATTCCAGAATGATAGGCCTATCCAGACAGGTTAGTGGGGCAGTAATAGCTACAGCCCCAGTCCAAGCACCATTCCTCCCTGAAAAGGTTGGAAGGGCAGTGGTAGCCACTGCCCAGGCTCAGACAGACTTTCCAGAGCAGGATAGGAGAGCTGTGACAGTCACAGCCCAAACACAGACTGAGTGCCCTCCTGAAAAGGTTGGCAAGGTTGAAATGGTCGCAGCCTCTACTCAGACCGATAGTGAGGTTGTGAAGCCTGAAACAATGGATCACTCCACTCAAACAGAGAGCATTGAGGAGGAAGAAGAGTCTTCCCCCTCCCAGACACTAGGTGAGAGCCAGCCTCCTCAGGGAACTGACTCTACCCCTGTTGAAGGAACTGCCCCAGAGGTAGTCAGGCCTAGCCTGGCAGAACCTCTGATGTCAGTGGACCCTTCCCAGGTGGGACCCAGTCTGGGGCAGGTAACCTGCACCTCTCTACCCTGCCTCAGTCAGCCCAGGGCTGAAGAGATCAGGGAGGCCAGTGGTGGACCCCAAAGGGCCCCCTGTCCAAAAGAACCACTTAATCAACAGATTAGGATCACTGAAGCTGGTAAACCTAGCCAAGTGAAAATAGAACAGACTCCTGAGGGATCCCCCTTAAAAGTAGTTAGGGAACTCCCACAGCTGGACACTGTTGGGCACAGCCAAACATGGGGCCTAAAAACCCCAGACCTGACCTGTCCCTCCAGTAAGCCAAACAGAGGGACTCAGCCTCCAGCTTTAGGTAGCCAGAGGCTGACCCTGAGAGCTCAGTGCATCTCAGCTAAAGAAAGGAAGGCACGCATGATGGATGGCGATTGGAGGAAGTTGAGCCCAAAGGTAGAGGAGCCTCACTTCAGTACTCCATCCCAGCATCAGCCTTCTTCTTTCCCAAGACACACCAGAGACAGAGATTCCCTATGGTGGAGACCCTCAGATACCCTTAGGGTGAGGGGTTGCCTAGTGGACCATGACGCAGGGGGAAACCAAGCCAGAGCTGGTCCTTCCTTATAAGGCCACTTAGGTAATAGAGGCTTACCTGGACAAGGATAGCCTTATCTCCTTTCGTTTGGGGGGGGGTTGTGTAGGAAGGTACATCCTGACTATGGTTGCCCCCAACTTTTTGCCCTGTGTTTTAGCTGGTTTTGGACATAGTCGACCTGGGACCCTGCCAATCAGGACCCCAGGCCTACTGCTCTCTCTTTAAAATGGATTCCATGTACCCTAGGTACATTTCCAATTGGTACTGGGCCACCTTGTCAGACCCTGTAACTCAGGGCATAGGTGTACCCAGGGCCGCCAGGGGCTGCAGCATGTATTATGCCACCCCTGGCTGGCCTCCTAAATTTGACACAACTGGCTGCATGACAGCTGGGGCGAAGTCGTGTAATCACCCTTTGCTTTAGATATAGTAGCTCTATATCTAACCATACAATGGACACCCGAGTCCCTGTCAGTCACTCCTATGGCAGGCCTTGACAATCCTGAAGGCAGAGTGCATGGGCTCGTGTGAACTGTGTTCTGGCCCGAGCCGAGCCGGTTGCAGCTTGCGGAGAAAAGACCCAATGGCTGTTCCAGGATAACGCGTACCACATCGGTAACTTCGGTGTCGCGTTATCAAGACATGTCGAGTAAGGTGTCATACGAATCGGGGTGCTGCCCTCTCACCAACCCTGGCGACGAGGTTAGCATTCCGCCCTTCTAGAGGGACACGGCATGTACGTAACTGTGAACCCCGGTTAAAGTTAACGAAAGCCTCAGCTCCACAAAATGGACGCTGCCACCACAGACACGAGTCTGACCTCCTGCTGCTGGGAGTCCTTCCAGCGAGGAGCGCTTGGACAAAGGGTTTCCTGTCGAGGGCGGTGTTCGCACCGTCCCAGACAGGGTTTGTGTATTCTGGGTAGGTAGGGCTTTTGCGAGAAGGTGACTGCGGAGTGGCACCCCGGTGCTCACTACGCATCTGCCGGTTAGAACCAGTTCCAGGGGCGACAGCCCTGGCCTGGGGAAAGTCCGGCAGGGGAGAGGGGTGTAACTACCCCCCTTCCTGGTCCCACCCTTAGGGCAGGACCTAGTCATGTACCCACCCCTTTCTTTAGGATAAAGGCCGGAGCGGGGACCCTTCCAGATTAGATCATCTTTGAATCAAGAATACTTTTCTACGAAAGGACTTCAAGACTCTTCTCAAGATTTCTCCCTTGTGGCTAAGGAGTAGTCACCCTGCATCAGCAGGCACCATCTAAGAACTCTGCGGTTTGCTGTAAGTCCTTCCTCAAGGAATCCGACGGCCCAGCTCGACGAGAACCGGCTTCCCTGGCACCTCTGACCTCTACCCACGTCATCAGCTCAGCTGTGATCTGTGGGTGCGACGAGACCTCGAGGGACCGGCCATCATCAGAACCTGCACGCTCTTAAAAACCAGCACGACCATCGAGGTAACTCTCTGGTGAGTGCTCTGGGGTCCGAGAAGCCCCGACCCTGAGCCGCTCCAGCACCGAAGTGCAGTCTCCCAGCATCTCCACGATCTGCGTGGGGCCCTTCTGCTCGCTGCTCAGCACGTTGTCTGGTCACTAGCCGCTGGCTTGTGTCCTTCTGTGACGACATCCGAGAATCATCACTGCCGGTCTGGTTGCTCCAGACTGGCCCTTGCTTCCATCTTTTCGAGAAGCACCCCGGACCCTCCTGGTCCACTCAAGACGCCGACAGCGACATCCGTCGTGGGACAGCTCGCACCTCCACCGTGGTCGCCGATAACGCCTCCTGGTCCGTGAGACTGCAGAGCCTAGCGTCGCCCACTCACCTGGTCGAGGTGACGGCCAACCGGTGCCTTCCTGGTACCCTCTGACTACTGGCTAGTAGTACGAACTTGGTCCCCTCTGCTTTCAGGTTTCATCAATCTCCGATCCAGGCTTGGATCTCTACGAACTATTCAGCACTGGTCGCCGGCCAGCAACTCCTTTTCTTCCGGCTCCTGGCTCGTCAGCGAAGACCGCGACGCCTGTGAGACTTGTGCAGCCGCAGCCCTCGTGGCTAGGTAACTCGGCATTTCAGTGCCTGCATAGCCTCCTTACTCTAGGGTCCCGAGTCCCTCGCTTCCGACTTGCCTTAACCTTCCCGTGTCCTCGGACACTTGTTTTAACTGTGCACTTAAAGTATTTGCTAAAGAGATTTGGTTTGTGCTAAGTACCCTGTCCTCATAAAGAGTACAGGGCTGTTGTGATTCTTAATAAATATACCGTTTATTTTCATAACACTTGTGTGGTGTCCTTTCACTGGGTGTTCAAGGGATACATGTGTGGTAAACAGCTGGCTTAACGCGCCCTCTCGAGTCTTTAGCCTTAGACTGCTCGTATCCACGCTACTAGGATAGCTGGTCTATAGGTTGACTTACAACCAAACACCATAAGGGTCGTTGGAACGATACATAGCGGTCGCTAGAATAGCGAACGTTGCATATCGGGCCAACTTCTCACAGAAGTTGATATTCTATCTCCTTTGCAGGCGGGTTTTAGGGCATACATTAGCACAGTTGATCAGATATTAAGATTTGTTATGATCTATTGGAAAACTGTGTTCTTGAGAGGTGGCACGATATTCGCTGCATTTGTGGATCTCAAATCAGCGTTTGATTTGGTCCCCAGAGGGAAGATGTGGGCAGCTTTGAGAAGGATGGGTGTTCCAACTGCACTCCTAGAACTTACCATCAGGATGCACGAGGGAAATTTTGCTAGAGTCAGATGGGGTGGTCAGGGCCAGGTCACAGAATCCTTCCCCGTGACTCGTGGAGTGAGGCAGGGCTGTGTCCTGGCCCCCACCCTATTCATACTCTTCATTAATCAGGTGGTCAAGTTCCTCTCAGATACCCCTACCGATGCTCCATCACTGGGCGGGACCAAATTTCCCCTTTTAATTTTCGCAGATGACACTCTCATACTGGCTAAAACTCAGAAGGGCCTACAGGTAGCTATAAATAAATTTGTGGACTTCTGTAATGAGAATGATCTAGAAATTAACATTAATAAGACCAAGTTCATGGTCCTGACAAAGAACAAACCACAGAGGGGCCATGTAACAATGAATGGGTCTAGACTGGAGCAGGTTGAAGTAATGACATATCTTGGTGTTACAATGGATTATAGGTTACGCTGGAAAGAGCAAATAGCGGCGCTTAGTCTGAAATTTGCTCGCTTGTCCGGTTGCCTAGTGAAGGAGCAGCGGTGTTCCTTGACCAAAAGAGTACTGCCCGCACTTAAAATTTATGGTGCTAAAATTAGCTCAGCCATACTATACGGGGCCGACATATGGGGTTGTGTGGACCTGGCTGTCCTAGATAGGATTCAGAATAAATTCTTTCGAAATTTAGTCAGTCTCCCTCCCTCAACACCAGCCCTACCACTCTTGATGGACATGGGCTTTTATTCTATTAAACATCAAGCCCTTTACAGGATGGTGGCGTTATGGAGACGCATATGGTCTACCCCGGAACTTGCCATGTTCGCTCAAGAACTACAGGATGTGAGAACGCAACAGGGGGCAGGTGATATACCATGGTTTAAGCTAATTAGGAACACTCTTATTGAAATGGGCCTTCCCTTGCTTTGGTCCGAGCCGGGCTCTCACACCTTTCCTTCAAAGAAAGATTTTAAACTTCTCTTTTGGTCTATGGTAAAAGAAGAACACGTTGTTCTTTCGGAGAAACCAAACTTGACAGGCCAGTTTTTGCTCCATAAAGCAGTCCCTCACACAGAGACCTATTGGGATGTCATCCTTAAAACTTTAGATAGGAAACTATACCACCAGTTTCGTGTGGGTACACTGCCACTAAGGGCTTTTACTAGTGGCTGGCAGAAGTCAGAGTCAACTTTCTGTCCTTGTTGTACCGATTGTAAAGAAACAATAGGTCACTTTCTATTTGTATGCACTGCCTACTGTGAGCCACGTCACAAGTGGCTAAAACCTATATGTATTAGATTAAACACCCGGGTGAGTAGTGAAGCATTGTTCTTTTTGAGAACTAATACTTCTGAATGGCTATCCATTGGATTGGCCAAATTCCTTGGGTGGGCCTGGTTAATAAGGATCAAGTCAGTTCGTAGCACCTCGACCTGAATAACCCAAACAGTATGTTAGCCTACTATATCTTGATTTTGACCAGTATTGATGATCTGCCTCTTTTATATTTAAATGTTTTAATAATTTCCCTTCGACGTCTTTATATGGATATTTAATTGAGATTTTTAACTATTTCTTTCTTTATTTCTGTTTTTTTTAGTTTGCTTATAAATGTTCATGACTTTGTTATATTGATTGTATTTTATGTATGTTTACATGTGTGTCTTTTATGAAGAAAATTCGAAATAAAGACGTTAAAACTGAAAACTGAAAACTGTACACTCAAGGGCGAATTTCAGTTACTCGTGCGCAGGCAGGTCCCAGGAACCCGACAAGGAATTGTCGAGCCAAACACGGGCACTGGAATGTTCACTTACTAGCTTTAGCGACATAACTAATCACCCAAGTGATCTGAACATCCCGCAAATAGGAAATAGGCCTGAGTTGAGTAGTGACATACATATAGGTCAATTAGGCTCTTTGTCTATTCTGTCCTGGAACCTGGCAGGGCTAATGAACAAATTAAATTCCCCTGATTGGGGGTCATTTATCGACAAACAAGATGTCTGTCTATTCCAGGAAAACTGGGCCAGGGAGGACAATTGGCGATCTGGATTTGCTGCATTTTCAATACCGGCAAAATGGGGGGGGGGGGAGGGACACCCGTCTGGGGGCTTAACCATCTGGGTGGGCTGCCACCTAGGCTGCAAGGCAAGGTCGCTCGGCACCATTTCTGAGGATGTACAATGTGTGCTATTGGAGTGGCCAAATGCGGCCAAATTAGCACTGGTCAATGTATATTCTAGACCAGTGGGGGTAGCAAATGCCTCAGGCACAATTGATGAGCTCTCCCTCTTCCTGAGTACCATGCCGCAAGGTACTCCTTGCCTGGTAGGGGGCGACCTTAATTGCCAATTTGAGCCGCTACCATCTATGCTGGAGGGTGTATCCATGGAGGAGGATGACCAGTGGGAAATACCCCCGACAGCGGGCCCACCGGTGAAGGCATGGACAACACTAGC
The DNA here is from genome assembly GCF_964263255.1 of Lissotriton vulgaris. Lineage (NCBI taxonomy): Eukaryota > Metazoa > Chordata > Amphibia > Caudata > Salamandridae > Lissotriton > Lissotriton vulgaris. The sequence goes on from NW_028244595.1 coordinate 331,971, forward strand.
CATTCAAATTATGGCCCTGACTCTTAATAACTCGATTAGGACCTGTAATGGCCGTGTTCAAGGAGATATTCCCCCGAGACCCACCTTTAATAAACCAGGGCACGAGTCACGCTTGGATTACATCTTTGTGGAACCTCGTGATTGGGCTAAGGTCATTGACTTTATGGTAATTGCGAGAGACGAAAGTGACCACAACGCATTGATTCTACAATTTGCTATGCCTGGTGTCATTAATGGTAATCAGACGGCTAACGCTCCCCCGGACTCTAGAGCGGTCCTATCGAATGATAAACGCAGAGTCAGATGGGCTAAAGTCTTAGCTCAAGCTCCCGGGAGACTTGTTCAAACATGAACCCACGGTCTGGGCCCCATATCTCTAGGTCATATGCAATGCCGTCCTGGGAGGGATGGCGGTGCCTAGTACTTGGCTGGGGGCAGAGATTGTCCCTATCTTCAAGAAGGGTTCTCCTCTGCTCCCAGCCAACTACAGGCCCATCAGTCTCATCGACGTACCCCAAAAGATTTTTGCGAGGCTGATTCTTGACCGCCTCCTGGATTGGATGCTCGACCACTCAGTCCTGAGCCCATATCAGGCTGGGTTCAGGAACAAAGTTTCTACCACGGACCAAATCTTCTGCTTGACCCTTATATTCTGGAAAATGGTCATGTTGGAGGGTGGCAGCCTCTACACCGTTTTCGTAGACCTCCGGGTGGCATTCGACCTGGTCCCCCGCAGGAAATTGTGGTCTGTGCTTTTAAACCTGGGTATCCCCCCCAACTTTTAAATATAATCATCCGACTACACACGGATAACTATGCACAGGTCAGATGTGGCAGGAGTGGCACGCTATTGAATAGATTCCCCGTTGACAGAGGGGTTGTGTCCTGGCACCGACCCTGTTCTGCCTCTATGTCAACGGAGTAATCGCCCACCTGAATGGGATACCAAACAGTGATGCACCTAAGCTTGCTGGCAGCAGGGTGCTGGCGATTATGTTCGCGGACGACACCCTGCTGCTATCCAAATCACCCATGGGAATCCAACGAGTGCTTGACGGATTTGAGGCATTTTGTGGAGAGCATGGTCTTGAGATCAATGCTCTCAAAATAAAATATATGATCTTTAACCCTCTGTCAAAAACTCGCCCAAATCCAGGAATTGGCGCTAGAAGGCTAGAAAGGGTTCAAACTTTCGAATACCTGGGGGTCACCATAAACGAAAGTATGTCCTGGGGCCACCACCAAACCAAATCCCAACTTAAACTGGCCCAACTGGCGGGGGGAATCATCAGGCTTGTAAACAAAAACAAATCCACAATCAAGCCGATTGGTCCACCCCTAGAGATATTCAAACTTCAGGCCAGGGGAGCGGTTATGTATGGTGGTGAACTTTGGGGTCACACGTGTAAACGCGAGCTGGTGGTCACTGAGAATAAATTCCTCAGGCAGCTCCTAACTCCACCCCATAGTACTCCCCTTCTGCCCCTGAGGCTCGATTTGGGTCTCAGACAACTTAATGAGGAGCTGGGTGTAAAGCCCCTAATTTTTTGGCGGAGGATTTGGACTACACCTGAGCTAGTGAACTATAGGCTAGAGCTACAGGAAATCTTAACCCTTCTGAATGTGGGGAAAATTACGTGGTTTAATTATTTAAAAAACGAATTTGGGCAGCTTGGTCTGCAGACATTGTGGTCTGACCCTGCGACTGCGTGCGCCGGGGTCTCACGTAAGCAGTTGGTTTCACTGTTTCATGAAAGTAAACTTTTAGCTCACACGCAAGGCACACAACCTGGCACCCTTTCTGAAACGTTTTTAAAGTTTAAAGACCTTTATAAATTTGAGCATGTCCTAGATGATATATTTCCGACCACCACAAGGAAATTGTACTTACAATGGAGGTACGGTACCTTGCCTATCCGAGATTTTACAAGCAAATGGACCCAGCCTTCTTTGAGTTACTGTCCTGGGTGTAAATTTGAGCAAGAAAATGACCTACACATATTGTTCTTCTGTTCAGCTTATGCCAAGGCAAGAAGGTATTGGATTATACCCGCATGTAAAAACATGGAGGGCTCATGGAGAGCCCTCAATGAGCCTGAGAATTTTTAAAACAGACCTCTCACACATGATTGTTTTTGCTGTAGCAAAATTCTTGGAAGCAATGTGGCATAAGAGAAGACTTTTATTAATCCGGGACACTGAACAAATTGATAATTTTTAGATCTTTATTAATAGCAATAATTTTCAATTTCTACTGTGGTACTTTTTACATGCTGCATGAATTGTGTAATGCTATAATACTTGTGGTTGGGCCGGCTGACCCCAATGCGTAGGTCGCAGAGAGAGTCCTGTGGCTTTAATTTATTTCAGAACGAAGTTACCCACTATTGGAACTGCAGGATTGTTATGTCATAATGCAATGTTTTATTTGTATAATGTGCCTTGTTATCTTTTATGGCAAATATGTGCCGAAATAAAGAAAGAATGATGATGACAAAAGGACCCTGTTGTCAGGGGCTGTGTTGGATGGATGGATGGGAGGACCGATTCTCGCTCTATGCCGATGATATCCTTTTATACTTGGCTTCTCCTGCAACTTCCTTGAATGGAATTTGGCATATCTGTATAGTATTTGGTAACTTCGCTGGATATAGATTTATTTGGTCCAAATCTGTCATTTATGTGCTACACGACCAAGGGGATCTACTATTACTGAAGCGGTGCTAGACTTTAAATATTTAGAAATCCGAATCTCTAAAGACCTGACTCTTTTTTATGAGTATAACCTACAGCCTCCGCTGCAAAAACTTAAGAGTGACATCTCCCACTGGAAGTCATTCCTTTGTCTTTACTGGGGCGGGCAGCCTTTTTTAAAATGACGTCTCTGCCTCGGTTTCTCTATGTCTTGCAGAACACACCGCACCCAGTGGAATCAACCTACTTTAAGATCATTGACAGTGCTCTGCTGGACCTTCTATGGGAGGGTAAGCGACTCAAAAGCTAACACTGGGTTGGTATGATTCAACGCTGGGTTGGTATGATGGAGGGATAGCCTTGCCAGACATCAAAAAATGTTACTGGGCGACACAACTTGCCACAATAAATCAGGGCATATATCGACCACAGGAAGATCCTAGTTTCTTAATGGCTAGATGGCTGCTCCCGTGGGAGGTTTTACTGGAGCATTGTACCCCAACCCAGCTAAATTAAAGCTATCAGGGCCCACTAAGCATGCGGTCCAGGTGTGGCGAATTGCCATTAAGAGCATGGGATGGAAGGGATAGATTACGCTTGCCACCCCACTCTGGGACACGGATCTACTTGAAACTTGAGGCGAACACTTGGATTTGACAGTTGGGACCTGATAGACATTTCCAGGTTGGGCAACCTATGGAAAGGAGGGGGAGGGATTCCATTTTCTCAATTGCAGCAGGAATATGACTTGAACAACTCAGAGTATTATAGATATTTACAGATCAGGCATGCTTTGAGTGCAGTGCTACAAAAGGACGAGACAGCGCCAGACTCTTCCCCTTTGGAAGACATGGTCTTAGATGGGAACCTCTAAGAAAAAGCAACATCACCGATCTATAAGAAATTAATCAATAATATGGCTGACCCCTTAATGCAGATCCGAGTAAAATGGGACTACGACGTGGCAGGATTTGATGACGAGGAGTGGCTGTGGCCCCTCCTAGGGACATTGCAATCTCCGCCAAGCTCAGGCTAGTGCAATTGAAAATACTACACAGAATAAATCTAGCTGGATCAGTGCTGGTTAAGATGGGTCTCAGTACAGAATCTGATTGTTTCAGGAGCTGTGGGCAAGAAGGTACTTTTATCCATGTACTTATCTAGAGATACCGGGCAGCAGTTCAAAAGCTTATGTAACGGGTAATGTGATATACCATTGACTGCAATATCAAATTGAGTCTCTTAAACATTTGGGGCCCCACAGACCTGAACAATAAAGAAAGATGATGGGTAACAGTAGGCCTAATGATAGAGAAAAGAAATATAGCAAGAAATTGGAGTGGACGGTCACCACCAACATTACAGGACTGGGGGAAAGACATGGACTGGTGTATGGTGTCAGAAAGAACAGTATATGAATCCAGGGGGTGCCCCGCAAAATGGACACTGATTTGGGGGATGTGGAATGAATACAGAGGTGGACTTTGTGATCCCCCGCAGCGTACAAGACTCGCTGTATCAATAAATTAACAATAGGTCTATTTAACGCTAATATGTGTAACCTATATGAAGCCCGGTAATTGTTAATTGGCTTAAACAAAATGTGATATTAAAGTGTACTAGACTGTATGCCATTTGTTGTATGAACCTTTATCTTAATAAAAAATATAATAAAAATAAAATTAAACAAATACAACCAATGAGGCAGCAAAAAATGTATAATCGCTACATGTGAAGCGCCCCTACTAGCACAATCAAGTTACACTTTCAGGAATGGACCGTAGATGCAGTGGGATGAGGAGTTGGTACTGGACAGGATGGACACCTTTTCCAGGGAAAAACAACAACCATATGTGAACGTTTTAAGATTCTCAAGAGCCCGGATATGATACTTAAATAGAATTTCACATAAAAATGGCTGTATTTGTGTTCAACTTGGCTTATATTTCGTCTTTGTTTACATTGATAGTCAGAGATTATTAAGGCAGCTCTAGAACATATTTTTAATTTGCTTTATTCTTAGATTTACTGTTAAAATTATGCACTGATAAGCAAAATAAACACCGGCTTTTGATAACTTCGCTAATTTTTATACCAGCCAGGACTATCAATACTGGTCATGCAGGTAAAAAAATGGGCAGGTGGCAACCCTAGCACCGGATTTACGTGTGTGTCAGATCAGAATGATCACACCCTAGTGTTGTCTTCTGGCAGATTGGTGGCAGGTCAAGCCTGCAGAAATGTATTGGTGGAAAAAGGTTTGGTAAAAGGACAAAACAGGCAGAACAATGGCTGCTAAGTATTGGTTCCGCATGCTGTGTCCCATTTCCAAGTCACACTCAGAAAAGGAGATATTTACCACATGTGGGAAAAACCTCACCCAGAATAATGATATTTGTGTATTGTGCTGAATAGCCAACCCAATTCCTCACAACTCAGGAATATGGCCTTAGCAATTCAGTACACGTAATCCTGTTTATCATATTGCAGCTCATTGTTTAAGATGACTACATTTCCCAGAGTGAATTAAAGTTTAAGGATTGGACACGAGTGGACTGACTACAAGTTGGTGGGTACACCGCAAACCCAGCTTAAAGGGGATCCAAATATACAATACTGTGCTAAACACCGTCTACGCAAAAACACACAGTAAATTCCAATATTTGTGGAATTGTATGTGGAAACCAGCAAATTCTGCATGTTATTCCTCCGTTTCCAGAGGAAACTTGGAATAGGAGGCATTTACTACACCTAGTAAATTAGCTCACCCCATTCTGTCGGTCTGTACTGGGTGCAGTAAATACCTCACCATTTTCTGGCACACTTATAATCAGGGCTCAGATGTCCTTGCTGTGATACTACTGAATCAGACAGAAAACCTAGCAGCAGGATCTATCTGCCACATTCATTAGAAGCTGCACTGTATTTATTTCCCTCCTCCTTCAGTTGCAAACAGAGCTTTATGTGGGCTGGGTCCTGCCGGTGCTGAGCACTGGCAGTTTTAAAAACAGGGCATCAAAACGGGTCCCTATCGGACTTTGTTTTCAAGCCCTGGCCTTTTTGTGGCATGCCCTGGCAATCCAGACTGGTGCGGGCAAGCTGAACAAAGATGGCTCATGCATCGTCACGTGAGTCACACGCAATACTTCAGTGATGAATCTGGAACCTGAAGAGGAATTGTAAGCGGAAGGATGGTGTTTTCAAGGTATCCCGGCCACTGTACCTCCTCTCTCTGCTGGAATCAAACAGCATGGCTAGAGTCACTTCAGTGCCTCTTGCAGCTGCCCTGCGTGATTCTGTGCTAACCAGACCTCTCG